>NC_139767.1:35381306-35928806 GCF_965231275.1 Zosterops lateralis | reverse complement strand
CCTCTTGGGCTGCCAATCCTCACTAATTGCACCAGGCCAAGGATTCAGATGGCTCCTCACACTCTGCATCTCCACCGGCCTCAGCAGCGTCCTGGGGAAGGTAAATGTGTGTAATTGGTCTGTTCATCAGCTTGGGCTGAGCTGCTGCAGCTGAAACCACCCCTTGACAATGGTACACCGAGGGGAGAATTTAGATCACAGTCTTATCTTTGTGAAGCAAATGTTTGCTGCCATTATCGTGCATCACTTACCCCTGAAGTCAAAAGAACTGCTCAGAAGTGGTCGTGATAACACTTGCAGGCAGGATCCTGATCCCAACAAGGCTGTAAGAGCTGCTTGGCTTAACCCCTGCCATCAGCATCCCTGACTTCAGCAGAAGCTCTGCAGCATCGAGGCTCTGCATGTCCAGGGCTGCCTTGAGCTTCTACCCAGAGGCAGCAGAGCATTTGATAAAATTGTTTGGGAGTCTTGCTTTTATGAGCAAAACAAAGATCTTGAAAATGTGCTGTGCACGTAATTTTTCTCTCTATTTAAAAGCATTTTAAAGTGGACAACTAGGGATGGAGAGATTCTGGTAAAGTTTTCCCTCACACATCTGTCACAAAATTAGCAACAGTTAAGGCCACTCTATAACAATTTTTTTCCTTTAGTCCTGCAGTTGATGCGAGTGCTCTGGGTATTTAAGTCACTAAGAATTCATTGCTGTTAATTACAGATCATGTTCTGATATTTGCCTCTGCACATGAGACATTCCGGGTCGCTGGAATCGCCCCGCGTGCCAAAGGGTCCTGCAAACGCTGCCTGAGAGACAAAAGTTCAACCCTCAGCAGTAATAACGTGCCCACAAAAATCTCAGCAGCAGTCATAGTTGATAAGAGCAGTTTGTGGATCAATAGAATCCAATCTTAGGTAGGGGAGGTCAGCTTGTCACACCAGGGCATCTCTGGAGGAGGGGAAAGGGAGGACTTGGGAGTGGTTTGAAGTGGCTGCATTGGGTCAGGGCCTGCTCTTATTTCACCACCATTTGATGGAGTTATTTTCCTTTTTTTTTTTCTTTTTTTTTTTCATTCCCCAAAAAAGAGAATTGCAGTACTACCAGAGGTTTATTTAAAATAATAGTTTATTTTTTTTTCATTCTAGGGAATTTAGGAAAACAACCCAAATACAAAACCCCTTAAGCCCTACAGCAATTTCAAACGGTGCCATTTACTGATGAGCTGCTGGCAATAAAAATTTTAGGTGCTTGCCACCATCCTTCAGCTGCACCCCTCAACTTCTGGGAACCTTATTCATGAAAAGGAAAAAATACAATCCCTTTTGTGGCCGATAAAGACGTTGCAAACAGGGAAAAGTGGAGAAGAATGGAGAACTCATGCAAAGATAGAGCACAATAAATTCCCCGGAGTCACAATCTGGTCAGCAATAACATCCACTTTGTTTTAAAAGGTATTTTACTGTGCTCTATCACTCTGGCAAAGAAGCCTTATAACCACAGTGGCCTTCCTTCCTATCAGAGGCTGCTTAAATAGTTTTTGAGATAGAGATCACCATTTCAGAGCCTCGTATATCCCAGCACCGTAGGTGCAACACCACTTGTGTACTTTTTTTTTTTTTTTTTCTGTCTTGGCAGGGATAAATGCTCACAGAAACATTTATCAGATGCTGTTTCTCCTTCCTTTTTGTGCCCACCGTCGCTGCAGCTCCACTCCAACCCAAAGGAACTCGGGTTTCAGGCCAGTTTTGCAGTGATTTGCATGATTGCCACAAATAAGGGTGGTGGCAGAGCGTTCAAAAGCGGTTTCCTTCACGTTGACAACACTTTATGATCAAATGACTGCTTTCACTTATGGCTCCTTCCTTCTGGGATAAGAAAATTGAATTTTTAGGATATATAACAAGCAACACATGTAGCATGAAATCACGGTGTTATAGGGCTGTACAAATAAAAGATGGGCTCAAGAGGAGACTCACGGCACCGCTTTCTATCCTGAAAAGTCAAATTATTCATCATTTTAAAGCAAGCTGTGCACTTAACGCTGCGCAAATATTCTCGAAATGTGCTTAATATTCAGCATTTGTGGAATACTATTCAAAAACAGGGTTTTTTAAAAAAATTTTTTCCTCTCTGCGTTTTCTTTTGCAGAGAATCTCTAATTGCTTAGACACCTTTGAAGTTCAAGATGTGTCATTATCACTCATTGGCATAAAGTGCAACAGAAAATCCTGCATTTAAAACCCCAAATGTTCTAAGTTTGCACTCATCCAAATTTCTACAATTAATCAAATTAGGAAAGCAGCCAGTAGAACAAAGGTCCATCAAGAATATTTCAGTTCAAGAGGCATTCTTTTGTATTAGCCTTACATCAAGCCACATCTAAATTCTGCAAAAAATGTCAGATTATAGGACTTTATTTCCATGTCATACATATTTTTTTTTGTGTGCATTTGGGGAGTTGTTTTTGGGTTTTCCCCTAAATTTTTCTTCTGAAATACAAACAAAATTATATTCCATAAAACGGATGCCCTATAAATATGAAAATTAATTTTGCTTTTTTGTTTAAATTATTATTTTCTGCACTCCCACTTTTCAGTTCTCACAGCGCTGAATGTTGTCACTTTTTAGTTTCAGCACTAAGGAGAAGGGGATGCCTCACATCCCAAGGCACAGCTCATCCCATACTCCCTGGAAGCCGGCAGATATCAGCCCCTTGTGTGATGCACTTCACATTTCCAAAATTCTCTCTTGTAAGCAGAGAAACACAGTTTAAAAAAAACAAAACCCAAACCTTTAAATTCTTGAGTGCAGCCCCGTTCCAGGGACATTTATCACGACAAATCCCAGATTGCAGCGCCGGGGTTCCGCAGGCTTCCGACACCACACGGAGCCTGAAACGTGGCAGAAGGAGCTGGGAAAGCCACGAGCTCTCAGGGTGTTATTTCTTAGCAATAGTGAGATTTCCAATCCCATGTCTGTGCGTTATGGAACGGAATCACAGCAGAAAAAAAACCACAAAAAACCCAAATTAAACTGTTTATTGAGGCACCTGGTTCAGGGCGAGGAGGCCTCGGGAGTTGCCTGACTTTTTATGCAAAACTCGGTTTTCTGGGCCTTTGATCCTTGCAATTTAGTGCCAGACGCTCTCTCTCGTTCACCTTCTTTGGTTTCCTCGAGATTTCTTTCTGGATTAAATCAAAGGGGATGCAAAGTGCCTCCAGCCCTGCTGCTCCCCGAGCGCTCCAGGCAGCGCACGCGATGCTGAGGGAGTGAGGCTGGGAGGCTCTGCCATCCCCAAATAATACTCCAGAGAAATGCAGTCTTTTTGTCCATAGGTGGTGCTGCATGAGCCTGGAAAAAACAACTGCTTTTGCCATGGCTTTATGGTCCCCAGCCCTGTGCTTCCCATGGTGGGGTAGGACCAGCCCTTGGGCTCTGTTGGCATCTCCCTTTCCAGGTCTCTCCGTTTAGGGACTCCAAAAAAAATTATGGTAGGAGCCACACTCAGCTGTTTGGTGCTGGGGTTTAGACCTCTGGAAGTTGTTTATGGTTAAATATAAAGTGGCAAAGCAAAAGCAGGAGAATGGAAGGGTCACAAGGGTGATGCCAAGAGCTTTTCAAGGGAGAAGCAGGACTGTGACACGGCCATGTCTCGCCTCTGGTTTGTTTAGGGTCAGGCATTTCAGTTGTCTCTGCAGCTTTTCCTGTCATTTTGGGGCAGAAATTTGAAGAATTGAGCCTTTTTCACTCTTTTCTCAATGCTTTTTTGAGGGCATAGTGACCAAGGAACAGATACAGTAGTGGTGCGTAATATCCCTTTCCAATTTCATATTTTTTGTTTCCTATTTTAGCCTTGGAAATGTTAAAACACAGGCATTTCCTTAAGAACCATCCTGTAAAGCAAGAAGGGGTGTAACCAGAGTCCTGGGTCAGATACAGCAGTTTTATGTCAGAAAACATTACAATAATTGTGGAATATACAGTTGCTGCGCTGACGAAAACAAAAAAGTGCTTTTCGTCTAAACAAATTCGTTTGATTTATTGTGCTTTATACTTACGATGTATTTAAAATTTTCATCCCCCCCTTAAACACTCCGTGGCTTTCCAAGAGTGTTGGAGAGCTACAGGGCCGTGTTTTTTTGGCATTGGGGGTGACCTCATTATTAATCAGAAAACATCTGGGCAGGCACAGCAGTGAGTGTGTGTGTGAGGTCAGGGAGCTGGGGATGGATTAGCAGCCCTTGCACGCACAGGCCACCACAGACTCCTGTTCCTTGCTTGGAAAAAGCCCTGCCTGGGTCCTCGTCTCCAGATTGCACAGGAATTTCTGTAGGAACTTTTCCAGAAGTCAAGGAAGACTTGGACAAGCGAGGACTGGCTTTAAATAGAGTTCCATGCTTCCATGAAGGTGGTGGGCAGGGAAAGAGTCAGGAATAAAAATCTCATGGTGGCCTCACAGAGAACATTGTCAACTGCCCAAGCATTAAATATAAAGGAAATAATCTTAGCGTGTTTTACAGGTATAAATAAAAACATCTCTGTTTTGATTGTAATTTGAGTTTTAAGTTTTCCTCTCTGGCTGTCAGGGATATTGGACTGGTGCTGAAAAGCAAAATCACAGAACTGTGGGATGTTCTGGGCTGGAATGGACCTTTAAGGTCATCCCATTCCACCTCTGCCATGGACAGGGACACCTTCCACCATCCCAGGGTGCATTAGAAGGAAACTCCTGACTGTGAGGTTGATGAGGTATCAGCAGAGGTTGCCCAGAGAAGCTTTGGCTGTCCCATCCCTGGAAATGTCCAAGGCCAGTGTGGATGGTCTTGGAGCAACCTGGGATAGTGGAAGAGATCCCTGCCCATGGCAGGGGGTGGTTTAAGATCCCTTCCAACCCAAACCAGTCTGAGATTCTCTCTCAGCTCTTACCTTGGGGTTGTAAAGCCCCATGAGCTGCCTGGGGAGATGCTGATTCCAGGTTCAGGCTGGTGATGGAGGAGATCACTCATGTCCATCACCCAGCTATATTCACCAGCCCTGTGACGGCACAGGGTTCATTCAGGCATTCTTAGAGTGTCTCTCCTGAAGCACAAGTGTTCTCTCTTTGTTTTCAGTTGCTCAGTGCATGCTCAGGTTGACAGATCCTGCAGATGAATTAAACTTTCATGTTGCATTTCCAGCAGAGACCCCACAATTTACTCAGTACACATCAGGAGGGAAGATATGTAATAAAAATCAGACAAGTGTACTTATTTTCCAGAATATAGACACTACCCTACCATTATGCTTTTTACATTTAACTGTATAAACAACAATTTAGTTTGCCCTTAATGTCCTAAATATGCTTAGATCCATCACGGTCAAAATTGAAGGGCAAGGCAAAAGGACAAAGAGAAAAGATGTGAAATATTCCACAGAAATAACCCAAAACACACTTCTAATAGCACAAGCACGTTGTTGAAAGATGAAGAAATAATATCACAGGAGAGGGTGTGTATTTATGGGGTCACACAGTGTGGAAACTGTGGCTGTCTCTGATGTTGTTTACCCACCAATGGAAAAATATTCCTTTGGATCACAGGGTTTTCCCCCTGTTTATACAAATGGAGGAGAAATTCCCTGTGCTGCTCCCTGGAGGGAGGGGAAGCCCTGGAACAGGCAGGGTTGGTGTCTTCTTGAGCCACGCTGCAAATTTATACCCAGAAGTAAAAACTCCAAGAAAAAAAGTGTTTTTCTCTCTGCAGGTGAAGGTTTTTCCATGCACAGAAGCTATTTCAGAATAAAGAAGTGGCTGAGCTTAAAGCAGGAGGTTTTACTCAGTGCAGAGGAAGTTTTGCTCAGCAAGTGGTGAGGGGACAATGCTCACGTCAGGAGCTGTGGCTGAATGATTATTCTGAATTCAGACCTGTATTTGGGCATTCATAAAATTCCAGGAAGATTTGGCTTGGAGGGGACCTTAAAACTCATCAAGTTCCATCCCCTGCCACGAGCCAGGGACCTTCCAGGTTTCTCAGATCTCCATCCAGCTCGGCCTTGGACACTTCTGGGGATAAGAAATGTTCATCAAGAATTGTCATGATTTAGTCAATTTAGTGAAATACTTATGAATTAGCCTAAAAGTTTATTTTATTTTATTTTGGTATAATATGCTTTGTTTCAGAGTAATTCACTGATGCTTCTCCATTTTACCTAATTATGAAACCTTAAGTCCAAACGTGTGACCCATCACTCATGATATGTAAATAAAAGTTCCTTAGACTGCAAATATTTTTATTATCTTGTCTCAGCTCTGAAGCCTGATAGGCTGCATTGAGGTTCAACAGACATTTTGCTTATTTCTGAGGGATCAAAATATGTTAATGATGTCAGCAAAAAATGTTTTCTCATACCTTTATATACAGCTTTTTAATACAGTTCAGAACTATATTTTGTAGTATTTCTTCACAAAAGGTTTGAACTTTGTATAGTGAACCTATCAAAAAATGTATAAATTATACGAGAAAAAAAAAACCCTGCATCATTTTTTTTTTCCCTGGGAAGTGGAGCAGTTAATATTCAACATGAAATGTCTAATCTTTAAATACATTATAATCTAACTGCTTAGGATAATTTTTGCTTTAATACCTTAAGAGTCTGCAAAGCCTGAAGGATGGGATTATTAAAATGGAATTTTAATGTCAAAATTATCAGAGAAGAGAACATATTGCTAGTGTTCATAAAAAAAAAATGTATTCAATTTCTGTTTGATTTGTTCAAATAAGAGATGAGAATATATTTGATTATAGCTGGTAAGTATTCAGAAAGTTGATCAGATGACTGCAGGTCATTGCAACATAAGTGCTGTCAACTATGGGGATTAGTACATTTATTTGAGAGGCTGAAATATGTGCTAACCTATAAACATACCTGGACTGATGCCTTGGCCTGCAGCTTCCATGAAGATGCTGCCCAGGGAAAGAGTCAGGAATAAAAATCTCATGGTGGACTCACAGAGAACATCGCCAACTGCCCAAGCATTAAATATAAAGGAAATAATCTTAGTGTGTCTTAGAAGTATATATATAAAAAATCTCTATTTTGATTATAATTTAAGTTTTCCTCTCTGGCTGCCAGGGGTATTGGGCTGGTGCTGAAGAGCAAAATCACAGAATTTCTGTGATGGGAATGTTCTGGGCTGGAATGGACCTTTAAGGTCATCCCAATTCTTTACTGCCATGGGCAGGGACACCTTCCACTATCCCAGGTTGTTCCAAGCCCTGTCCAACCTGGCCTGGGATGCTTCCAGGGATCCAGGGGCAGCCACAGCTTCTCTGGGCACCCTGTGCCAGGGCCTCACCACCCTTTCCCTCACCACCCTCACCATTCCTTCCCAATAACCAATTTAAACCGACTCTCTTTCAGCTGGAACCATTTCCCCCCATGCTGTCACTCCAGGCTCCTGGCAGGGCCATCATCCAACTTCAGATGTTTCAGATCATGTGAAAAAACAACTCTGAAAGGTAATAGGAATAATGAAAATATCCCACCTGCCTTCCCTGAATTATTAAATAATCTGGACAAGCCACCACCTCTCTGTCACCATGGTCCCACTGACAACTTTTCGGACCTGAAGATCAGCATAGTTTGGTCAGTTGTTTTTACATAGAAATCCACATAAATTTTCCACAGATGGTGGGAAAATGCTTGGACTTTATGATCTTAGATGTTTTTCCAACCTAAATGACTCTATGAAAACCAGGAGGTTGCAGCTCCAATAAATAATAAGCCTTTCAATGTTTGTCAGTCAGGACTGCCAGGAAGGCACCCAAAAGGGATCTAACTCAAGGGTTAGAGGGAAGGATTCATGTTGTGTAAAGACAGGTGAAAAAACTTCAGGTTTGGATGTTTAAATCAGGTTTGGAAACACTTTTTTTGTGACTTCCTTCTTCTTGGAAGATGTGGAATCATTTGTCTGGAATTAGGGTAATATCGCGTAAGCTAACGAGGTAAAAATTACGGTTCAAAAGTCGCCTGCTGTGTTCACAGGCTTCTCCTGTGATAAACTGTCTGGTGTGGATGCAAATTTGGCATGTTAGAAAAGAGGGGAGGGCAGGAAATGCATGATTTGCCTGCAGGGAAACAACCCAGGGAAAATGGAAACTCGGCCCAGGTTGGAAACACCTCCAAGAGAAAGGTGCTGCCACCGCGGTTTTGTTTTAATCTCAACAATACAATTGAACAAATACTTTAGAGAGAGAGTGAAAGGTGATTTCACAGCTATTAATTAAGATATCAAAGGGACTCCCATATTCATAAATCCTTATCTATTTGCATGAATGGTTGTGCACAGTTTTTACTTTCGTAAGAGCACTCAGAGGGATTGACCATCCTACAGCCAGCATTAAGCATTTGTACAAATAATTTCCTCCTTTCTTTTTTTTCCTATTTGCAAAAGTTGATTTTTCTGCTCATAAAGTAATTTTTTTCCCCTAAAGAATTTACATCATGAATAATACACCTAG
Source organism: Zosterops lateralis (assembly GCF_965231275.1). Taxonomy (NCBI): domain Eukaryota; kingdom Metazoa; phylum Chordata; class Aves; order Passeriformes; family Zosteropidae; genus Zosterops; species Zosterops lateralis. Next base: position 35,920,313 of record NC_139767.1, on the reverse strand, counting down.
GTCACCTGTCCAACCATTTTATATTTTTTTTACATTGGTAAGGATTTATTTGTATGAGGAGACAATCTATCTCACAATGAATAGTTGAACATTGTAATAGAACAAAAAAAAAAAAAAAAAAAAAAAAAAAAAAAAAAAAAAAAAAAAAAAAATACAAATAACCCAGAGGTTGCAATATGTTTGTATAAAGTATTCAAACAATTTCAAATAACAACTGAACTTGTAAAAATCAACATCTGTTCATGGATTATTCATGAACAAAAAATGGTAAAATTCCTTCAATAAAAATAGTCTTCAATGAATAGTTTTTGCTGGTTGCTGGGAAAATGATGTTCTTGCAACTGAAATCTCAGCTCCAGGACTCTCCTGCAGTTCAGATTCGTTAACACTAAAATTATCCTTTAGCACATAAATTGCAGCAACAGGAAAACTATACAAAGTTCTAATTTAAAAAAAGGCAGTGACAGGATAACGCTGAACTGTCTGAATTTAGGCAAGTGGGTGAGGATATTTTCCACAAAATTCCAAAATTTTTTGGAGTGCATTTGTGTTTTTTAACTTGCTCAGGAGCATTATCCCTGTTGCAATACAAACTTTTCTTGCTGCTTCAACAGATCCCTCCTGTGATGACTTCACACATAATGATTTAAAACTATTAATAGTAACAACCCTAAGAGATCAATAGTTGTTCAAACCTAAAAGTATAATTTTTACCCAGCTGAGGGAGAGGTTGGAAGGCACCCCATGGTTTGACAGGCTGACACAAAAAACACAGTAGGTATCGTTTTCAGGACAATGCACATTTTTAATTTATGAATGTTCTTTTATAAACTTGTATGTACAGTCACTCTTTTTTTTTTTTCCCTCCATTGCTACATAATTATAACTTGCAAAATGTAAATATTTATGAATTCACAGGATGTTCGCTGGAAAGAGAAGAATGTTATACTTGCAGATTTTTCTTGTACTTGCAGGATTCACATAATATTATTTGCCATCATGATGTACTGAAAAATGCAAAAAAATATAATATTCTACATTTGACTTTTCTGAAAAATACCATCTGGTGTTATTTTTTGAGAGTTGGAGATTAGCTCTGTAATTGCTTATAGTTAGAGATAGACATTACTACATTTATTGACAATTTTATTCTCCACAATAATCTTACATTTAAATAGTGACTTTGCTCCTGAAGGATGCCAAAGTGATTAAACTGATATTCAAACTCTTTGGATAGCATCAGCCACCACTGAAATGCAGCCATCTCTGGGGTGAGATGCTGCAGCTGTTTAACAGTGCTGCAAAACAGCTTTGGAAATGAGGAATTCCAATGGAAACGGGGACATTTAGGTAGGAAAAATAATTATCCAAATTGGTGTTTGGCCAGGACGTTCGTGCCCACATGTGTCTGCATTGGGAAAATTACCTTGGATCCTAAATATCCATAATTACTCAAAACCTTGGGTCAGCATTTCCTATCAGAGAGAGCACTGCCCAAGTGAAGCCCAATACCGTTGAAGAGGGATTTTGGGAAGTTTATTTGGAGCCTTTTGGGTTTTTCCTGACTATGTGGACATCAACCATCAACTCTTTGTGCAGAAGGATCCCACCGTGGTGGAATGATGCAGGTTTGTAGGCTGCAAGTGCATCTGAGTTGCCCATCAGGTAACTTTGATTAGGAAAATGCACCTTGGAATATTTTATCTTCAAAAGTGTGTGGGACAGCAGCTGAACTCATGTTAAGTATATGAAGATAATTTTCAATATCTTTGCTCTGTCACCTCAGCTTTCACGATTTTCAGGTTGTGATGTACTTACCCATTACATCACCTTCTCATCCTAGGCTGGCTTTTTTTTTTTAATTTCAGTTGGTGTATCCAAGCTGGGCAAACGTTTCAGGAAATATTCCCTCCACAGAGTTATGCTAAAAGTGTTGCTGCCATTAGACTTTCATCACACGCCCGCTGCTTGTGAGTTAAACGGACAGGACTGGAAATGTGAGCTGTCAATCTGGGTGTAACAATACATTTAGCTCGAGCACATCATCCACGTTGAAAGAAAACACTTGTCAAAGTTACAAACAAGCAGCTCCTGGGTAAAGTCATCCTCCTCCTCCTCCACCCAAAGCTTCTGTGCTCGGATATGCCAAGAGTTCCTCCTCTCCCACAGCTGCCAACCACAGTGTATTTTTGCACTGCTCTTCTGTTTATCATCTCCAGTGCTTGTTGATGTGCAATTACGTCCAACCACGTGCCCCAGGACTGCTCTGTCTCGTTATCCAGTTGTCAGGGATGATCAGGATATCCTGCCCGTGCATTTCTTCGATTCACGTGCGGCAAAACCTCGAGCCGAGGTTTATCTCTCTGGAGATGTCTCATGGAGGAGCACTGTGGAATCATCATTCCTCATCAGATGGACAAATTCCCCTTCACCTATTTGAGATTTTTCCAATTCCTCTTCTAACTTCTTGGTTTTAATATCTTTCTGAACAGACTCCAGACCGTGTAAAGTAAGTGTTTCTCTAGACTACACAGGGGAAAAAAAATCCCACTGTCGCTGTGAATAAGTAGGGATGACATGGAACATGGCAGGAAAATATCCTCTCAGAAACAGTACTGAGGATTGAAAACTGCCAGTGAAATGTGTTCTTGGCTTGGAAAGTTTTGTGTTTTAGATGAGTAGGGGGTGCTCCACGGAAAATGATTGCTTAAGGAAGTAGGACTTTGTGGGAAGAACTCACACGGCTTTTATAACATATCCAGCCAACCAAATGTCTTAATCAAAGCTTTTTCACCCAGAAGTGATAACGGGTCAAAACTGAAATTCTATGCCAAAGAATAATGGAATAATGATACATTTTCCAATATGCAAAAGGTTTGAGGAATTAAAACTTAAAAAATAAACCAAACCATTTTAATTTTTTTTAAGTAAATTTTCAAGTTTGGGAACAGAAAGCTGTGTGGTTTTCAGTATTTAGGAAGTACATGAGGTGTTCATCTTTAGAATTATGGGAAAGATAATTGTTGAAAGCCATGGTTTGTCCATGTGTGATTATTGAGCTATATTTGACCTAACCAATTGATTTGGGGTAAAACACTCAATCCCTTGTACAGAACTTGAGTTGGAAATGATCCTCTGAAGTTTGGATGATGGTGTTTTTGCAGCTACTGTCCCTTTTCCAAAGGACAATCAGGATCAACCCTTTTTCTTGCTTTTGTCCTTTTCTTGGAGACATTTAGGGAAAAGGATTCAATTTTTTTTTAATGGAAAAATAATGGAAGTGGTTTCCCTAACCCTGCCTCATGCCATTTTTTCAGGGCAAGATGCACTACTATAAAACTTCTTTTTAATGTTTTTGTTAACTTTGCTTATTTACTAATAAAAACATTAAAACATAAAAGTATATGAAGACACCATCAAGTTATGTGGGGAAAAAATAGTTAATATTTTATTCTGAGTTAATTTTTGTTGAATTGGGAATTGTTGAGGGGGGGAGGTTGAGGGTTCATGTCCCAAATTCCTGCTTGGTGCTGCAGAAAGCTTCTGCAACACCAGGGAGTGAAACTCTGGGGTAAAAACATGATGAAGGGATCCACAGTTGTTGCAAAACTTGTTTAAAAAGCTCCTATTTCCTTTTCTATAGTAGGAACCAGTCTGAGTAATTACCTTTTCTTTGCTCTTGGTGTCCTTGGTATCTTACCAGCCTGACATCTGCATTGAGCCGGAGGGATTTTGGAGGAAAAAAGGATTTCACTGGTGGCTCCTGGAGACTCTGTGTCCCTGCTTGGCTTTGTAGAGCATCTGCCATGATTCACTTCTGGATGTCTAAATTATAGTAATAAAATAATAAATATTTTCTACAGCTAAACCAATGTGACTTCCTATTTTCTCCACCCCTTCCTGACTTCAGATGTTCTTACTCCTTTATAATTATCAGTTAAATATGAATAAAAGGAGCATTTAATCCTGCAAGTAGAAAATAGATAGAACTGTACAATTTTTTTCTGTTTGTTTTCTAACAGTTAAAAAAAGACTTTTCTAGCATTTGCTTCATTACTACTTAAAAAATAATATTTTGGAGATAAAAAAATTAAACCATAATTTATGGATAAAGAAAAGATGTCACTCCACTCAAAATAAATGTTGTCATTTATGATGGGAGAGTGTTTTGGAAAGCTTTTTCCACATTTTTTTTTAATAACATTTTGAGTTAGTTGTAATTTTAAATTGAATAAAAAAATGCTTCCCATTTGATATAAAATTGTTTGCACTTCTTTACTCTGAAAAAAAAAAAAATAAATCAGAAACCCTGGGGAAATTTTGGGATCATAACTGTATTTGGGGATTGGACATTGTCAAGCTCCAGATGTGACAGTCTGGGTGTTCCTGACACCAGGAAAAGACCAGGATGCCCATCAGGAGCCACATTATGACCTTTGGTGTTTATTTTACAGATGAATATTAATTTGGAATTCAACTATCAATATCACACTGTGGAGAAGATTATTCCAAATGAGCTGAGACATTATGGTGAGGTTTCAAAGGAGTTTTTTGTCATTTAAAATCTATTATTTTGCATTAATGTTATTCTACAATAAGAGAAAGATTTTAATATGGAAATTAGGAATTAATGTAAAGATAAAGGATATTTCAATTTTTTCTGTGTTACAAAAAGAAAATCTGGAAATTGTTCTGTCTTGACAGAGAACCGGATAGTCACTTCCATTCTGTATTTTCTTAATGAAATTGAAAAAAAACCCAAGTGTTTACATTGGACTTGATCCTGCATAAACGTATTGAAAATCTATAGAATAATCTGATAAAAAAGGAAGAATGAGTCACCTCTAGGGGGGAAAAAACCCTCGTGAGCACTTTAAACAAATTGAATACTTAAAATATATGTAAAATATTTAGTGTTATAATTTCATTCAAACAGAGTGGATTTGCTTTTAAAGAGCAAAACAATGAAAATAACAAAAATTATAATGTTTGACAGAAATAAAGCTCTGTAGGTGCTTTCAGAATTTAAGCTATTTTTGAAAAATACTAAAAATACTATAATACTAAAAATATTCTTATGACTACATCTACTAAAATGTCATCTAAGGAGTTAATTTCTAAAAACAAAATATCCTACAAATAAAAGTGTTCCCCAAAGTGAGAAGTAGAAGTTTTAAAAGTCGTTAAAATCAGCAAATTTTTGGGTCAAGAAAAATCTTTGTGCAATCAGATTTTACAGATGTAGAGGAAGGAAATGGGAGATGTCTTAAGGAACATTTTCAGAGCGTCAGTAAATTTCCCATAAGACTGACAGATACTTGTTTCTTTTAAATTTTTTTTTTTTCCTATTGACAACACTTAAACGCATTACATGATTTCGGTCTAGAAAAATGAGCAAACGCTGGGGAACTGGAGCTAGATAAATGATTTTCTTCACAGTGTTGGGTTTCAATGAGAGGTAAATTGATCCAGCACACCTAAAGGTTCACTGATGCAGGACCCGACATGGCAGAGGTGGATGGAGGGACTCGCCTGTGGAACAGAAACTGCTCCTTCTGGAGGTGCTCTAATCTTGCATTTAAATCAGCCATGAAATATCATCCCAAGGCTGAGGTGAGCACAGGGATGAAGCATGAACTGAAATCCCAGCACACCTACAACTCAGATTTATTCTTATGCAGGTTGAGTGATCGTTCACCTACACCAATTTTATTTCTGGATGTACTCACAGGGATGTGTTCGAGCCAAAAGGCAGCGTAGGCACAAAGAAAAAAAAGTGGAACAGATTTAAACAGATCACAAACAAAGTAGGAATCTTTTCGCCAGTTGGAAGATGATGTTCCCAAATACAAAAAAGTGGCTCTAAGGTGAACAAGGAGCAGTTTAGGAAAACAATTATAAACTGAATTTGATGACCCAGAAGATCCCTTTTGGTTTTGTTGCCTATGAAAATTGTTAGAGATGAAATAAGTGTAGTAACTATCTGATATGCTTTTGGAGATTGGTGTTTGTATTAATAGAAATAGAAATATTTTTGTGCAATGTTTGTACTTAGAAATTTCACATTGATATAAGTGGTGCTGGGGGCTCTTCCACTATTGATTTGCTATAGATATAAACCAACAATAGATATAATATAGGTGAAATCCAACGCAAAATCTGGGAATCTCTGCCACTACAGTATCTGCACTGATTCATGGGGAACTGCCTGCAAACTCAGAAATTATCCAGATTCAGTGTGTTTTCTTGCCTAAGGGTTACTAGTTATGGTACTTCTCAGATCAGTGGAGGTGCTAGAAACGCTTAAGGGCTTTGTTATACTGGTGTTAATTGCTAAACTGAAACCCAAATTTGAACTCTGAAGTGTTTTCCTAATGTATTGTGCCACTACAAATCTGGACAGGGAGAGGGCTGTCAGCTGAAATAAATAAATGTGTAGCGGAAAAGCAAGATGCTGATGCAGTTACAAAGTGTGCCTCTGGTTTAAATCACCCCATCACCTGCATGGGTGGCAATTGCTGTCAATTCTGAAATGCAGATGAGTGTTTCCTTACCTGCAGGTGCACAGGGAGTGGGGAATTTAGGATACCTGTGAGTAGCTCCAGATGGCAAATATCCTGCTGCTTTGCTGTACCTCCACCTTTCTTCTACGTCTTTTTAGGTTTTAAACACCTGTTGGCACTTTTTAGGGCTTAGGACTACACCCATGGCTTTGATTTGATGACACAGTGAGAATGTTTCAGAATCTGTTCTGAATGGCTTTTTCACTGTGCTTTGCTTTTCTGTTCAAACAAGGAACTGGGATTTGACTGTTCACCTCTTTTAGAAAATTTTGAAATGGTTTTACCTTACAAGAAGCTTGGAGAGGGACTTTTAGCAAAGGTCAAAAGTAGTGCTAGGACAAGGGGGAATAGCATTATGCTGTAGGAGGGCAGGGTTAGATGGGTTATTAGGAAGAAATCCTTCCCTGTGAGGACAGTGAGGCCCTGGCACAGGGTGCCCAGAGAATCTGTGGCTGCCCCTGGATCCCTGGAGGTGTCCAAGGCCTTGGAGCAACCTGGGATAGTGGAAGGTGTCCCTGCCCATGGCAGGGGGTGGAATGAAGTGATATTTAAGGTCCCTTCCCACCCTCATTGGGAGAGCCCCACTGAGCTCATTGCTCTTTGTGTGCAGCAGTAGCCCTGCCTGGGTGGACTTTACAGGGAAGCAAAGTGACATTAAATATTTAGTTTTCACATTCTGGCTTCCTTTTGTATGTGACCACCACCTAACTCAAAGGCTCCTTACCAAAGTCTTAAAATCAGAACAATGAAATGTAATAAAACAGCATAAGAAAAGTTAGAGTCTAATTATAATAATAGTTTTCAAAGTCCACTCTCATTGTTGATCATTACATTGATCTGTGGGTTTTTTTCACACATGAATAGTCTGTCCTGGAAATTGAAGTGTGTCAGGTTTGAGAGACTTCAGAAACACTTCTCTGAGAGTTATAGATGAGCACAAATAAAACCACTAAGATGCCCAATTCTCTGCTGTGAGAGCTGTTTATACCTGTAATGGTGCAGCATCCTCATTTCAGTGGGGCTTCACTTTGGTTTCTCACTGCATCAGCATCAGCTAAGCTGTGCATTTCTGTTTAACTCATTATTTATATTGTTGTATAGAGTTGGCTTTATTCACACTTTGTTGGCTTTGAAAGCAAAAATCCAGCCCAGTATCACCGAGTTCCCGTGTGTGGCTTAAGGAATTACATATTCTGCCTTTTGAGAGTGTAAAATTATAGTTGTGTAAAATCACCTAGCAGTTCTTTATCCCGAGCTGCATTTTATTACCAATTTCAGATACAGCCATGAGGTAACAGCTAGAAAGGTCACAGTGCAAATACATGTGCAGAATTTAAACGAGGACTTATTCTCTCTCCAATAAACACACACCGGATGCAAAGGAGGAGTTGGAACGTTTTCAGGAGGCAGCTCGGGCCAATCCAGCTCTCATCAGGGACCATTTCAGAGATTAGTTTCTGATGTCCGTACAAGCATATTGTGTGAGCCTGTTTTTAGATAATGTGCTGTTCCTGTGCTCTGCCATCCCCTCCAAAGCTGCACAGGTCTGATTGCTGGATTTTGCGGCGTCCTGTGAGAGCTGCAAAAAACCTCGGCAGCCCGAGTGGGCTGGCTGCCTCTGCAAAGTGAGCCTGTAAAGCTTGATTTCCTTCTGGGAAAGGAAAACCTATCTGCATGTTGCCCAGATTTCCAACGACCTGCCCCAGGACTAAACAAAGATTCACTGGAAGAGGGAAGGGGAAACGTTCCCAGCAATGAAACCTCAGGTGATCTGGTTTCTATTCTCAGCTCCGACACTTGTTCTATTTTGTCAGCCTTGATAAGTGATTTAGCTGTGCCTTTCCCCTCGCCTTTAGAATAGGGATAACAGCAGCATTGTAAAGCCAAAATCAATATTGCCGGCGAAACGCTGAGGGTCACACTTGCACAAAGGCCCACACAAGTGTGGATGTGGATGGGCTGTTCAAGACATGAAAGACTGGGCAGTTAAACCTTCCACAGGGATCTGGTGTCCTTAACCCAGATCCAGAGGGTGGGGGCAGAGAACAACTCATCAGCACATGAGATTTGCTTTAACAAAGCTCATAGAGAGCTCTTTTGGGGGAGTCATACTAGACAGGGATAGGAGAGAAGTTCTCCCCACTCTGATAGGACTCATAATCTTCCTGGCGGATGAGTGGGACATGGCAAGGGCTTTTCCCAAAGGGTCTTAGCACAATGTGGTTTTCTCAATAAGTATTAACAAGAATTAGCTGGAAGAGAGGTGAGAAAAATCCCACTTTGCTCCCCGTCCTGTCCCTGTGTTCGGTAGCTTGGGAATGTTTGGCTGAGTCTGCTGGTGTTGTAGAGATGTTGCAGGAAACCCTCAGAGCTGCATGTTCGCAGAATTACAGAATTGTTTGAGTTGGAAAAGCCCTGTAAGACTGAGTCCAACTGTTTCCCCAGCACTGCCAATGCCACCACCGACCCCTCTCCCCAAGTGCCAGATCTGCATGTCTTTAAATCCCTCCAGAATTAGGAACTCCACCACTGCCCTGGGCAGCTGTGCCAGGACTTGACAACCTTCTTGGTGAAAAACAAAATTCCCTTATATCCAATCTAAACCTCTCCTGGTGCAACTTGAAGCCATTTAGTCCTAGAGCTTGTTACTTGATGGGGGAGTTCAGCTTTTACAGCACTTAAATGCTCCAGTGGCAACATGTGGGGTGTGGGCCTTGTCCATCAGGTCTCCATGGCCAGCTCAAGGTCCCTCAGGGAAAGCTTCAAAGACTGAGACTTTAGAGTAGAAAATAATGGAATTTTAATTGGAAGGGACCTAAAATTATAATCTACTTCGTCTGCCTGACCATTTCTTTGCTGCCCAAGAATTAACGCATATTTTTAAGTGTGTTATCGAAATCCCATTTAAACACTGACCAGCACGGAACATCTTTGAGATCCTTCTCAAACTTTCTTTAAGTTTGACCTAGAGGTTAATTCCCAAAAGCCCAGACCTGTGTCTGTGGGAATCTCTGTTTTGTGAGCTGTCTGTTCGAGTTCCTCAAAGCTGAGTGACTGCTTTATTGGGACGACGTGTCAGCCCTGATTACATTTGCATGTTGGTTTAAACATAACACTACATGCCAGAGCTTCCTAACTGGATGTGATGCAGCATCAAAGTGATGTTTCATGCTCTGGGGACTTTTTTAAAGTCATTGAAGGGAGAAAAGAGAGATGCCTATGGGAGAAATGACAGAAATTTGGGCTTGATTCTCTACTTATCAAGGTAAATAGTAAAACATATGTTGACTGAGTTGGAAGCAAGATGGGCTCACAATGACTCTGACGAGGTGGGTGGTGCTTTAGGATTTGTCACTCCTAAACTTCTGAGGACTGGGATGTCCTTCTGGTGTTTTTTAGAATTGCCTGTTTCTTGTAAATACATAGTAGAATGTATTATATATATATAAAAAACTCCTGGTGTTTTATTTATAAAAATGCTGGTGGAGGTATTTATTATAAATGAAATTAATTTTGAATTAGCCTCCTTTTCCGTTCAGGAATGATTTTTGCAAACAATGCTTTGTTCTTATTATTCACTGTATAATGTGGAAGGGCACAGCTTATGTCTCCTCTATCTCTCCTTGCCACTGTTTCTTCAAATCCTTCCAAGCAAGGACAGAATGTTTGGGAGAAATTGCTCTGATATTCTTGAATCCACCTTATCTTCTCCAGGCTGCTTTTTTTGAAGGCCTGGAAGAGTCTGTGAAATTTATGGAGTGGTGGTAGCACAGGCAGAGTGGGTTATTTCTCAAAACATCTTGGATTTCTGTGCCAAAAAATGGGCACCCTACAACTCCATTCTCAATCTTGAATGTGCAATAAACACTTCAGATTTTCTATGAGGTCTGTGAATGCAAAGCTTGTAAAACTATCCAACATTCAAGGTAAATGTTTGACTTAATAAAACCCTATCTTTCTCCTCTAATCTGGCAAAAGTAGCACTATTAGTGCTTGGATTAAAATATAAATCAAATTCAGAAATCAGTCTCTGCTGCACCCCCCAAAAAAAAAATTTTTTTTTTGATCAGAACAAATACTTTCTTACTCTCTGTTGTAAATACCACGATTGGCTTTATGTTTTGCTACAGGGGCCAAATTCTGGCTCATCATTACTGTGTCCATTAGATCATAATTTTGGAAACCACATTTATTAACATTGAGTCTACAAGTCAAGCCGTAGGAGCACCCCTGAAATCAGCACTGGGCTGAGGAGTTTGTGCAAAAAGGAAATTAAAGTGAAAGCTTTATATCCAGGTTTGGGTCAGGAGTTCGTGGTTGCCTCATTCTGGCAGAGCAGCAGCATCCTCCAGGAATGAAGGAGATCACTGGAGTATGACTGGAAAACATGAGCTGTCCCGTTGGATTTCTGTGCAAAATGACTGAAGCCGTGTCAGGGACTGGGAGAGAGGATGGGGTTTGAAAAGGGAAGAAGAGAGTGGACAAGGATACAAGATCCTTGTGAAAATTGTGTTTATATCAGTGCAGGCTCTCCTCTGTCTTTGGGGGCTTCTTACTATCAAAGAAACTGCTGGTGGTCCTGGACTTTCTGTCCATCAGGAACTGAGGTTAATCCATGACTAATGAGAGACCAAGGAATCAGAGATATTCCAGAATTTACTGATGTGGATTCATGGAAACACAGGCATATTCTAGAGAAGGACAACATCCCACCAAAGTGTGCCTTTGGAACCTGTCAGGAACAGAGGCTAATCCATGACTAATGAGAGACCAAGGAATCTGAGATATTCCAGAATTTACTATGTGTGGGGTTTATGGAAACATTGGCATATCCTAGAGAAGGACAACGTCCCACCAAAGGATGCCCTTGGAACCTGTCAGGAACAGAGGCTAATCCATGACTAATGAGAGACCAAGGAATCTGAGATATTCCAGAAATTACTGCATGTGGGTTCATGGAGACACAGGCATATCCTAGAGAAAGACAATGTCCAACCAAAGGGTGCCCTTGGAACCTCTCTCTCAGGAACTGAGTTAATCCATAACTAATAAGAGAAAAAGGAATAGGAGATATTCCAGAAGTTAATTGTGTGTGGATTCATGGAAACACAGGCATATTCTAGAGAAGGACAACGTCCCACCAAAGAGTGCCCTTGGAACCTGTCAAGAACAGAGGCTAATCCATAACTAATGAGAGACTATGGAATCGGAGATATTCCAGAATTTACTGATGTGGATTCATGGAGACACGGGCATATCCTAGAGAAGGACAATGTCCCACCAAAGGATGCCCCTTGGGTGGCTCATGGACCTTCACCCCCAGGAACAATGCTCACGGTGAGATCTGTGTGCTGGGTGTGCCACTGCCTGCTGCTCCACAGTCTGAAACAACACAGCATGGAATCATTAGGCTTGGAAAAAAACCTCCAAGACCGAGTCCAACCTTCAGCTGAACACCTCCATGCCCACTAAACCACTAAATCCCAAACTGCCACCTCCACTCGTTTCTTGAACACTTCCAAGAATGGCAACTCCAAACTTCCCTGGGCAGCCTGTGCCAGTGCTTAACTACCCTTTCACTGAAAAAGTTTTTTCCTTGTGTCCAACTTGAGCCTCCCCTGGTGCAGCTTGAGGTCATTTCCCCTTGTTTTATCTCTGGTTGCCTGGGAGGAGAGGCCAATCCCCACCTTGCCCCAGCCTCAACCTCCCCTGACGTACGACCCCACACACAGGATTTGTGTGTGCATAAACACACACTTGATGTTTTTTCTCCATTCTCATCACATGTTTCATTCAATAGACTTATTAATCAACCATAAGAAATGAGTTAAGATGTTGAAACAGTCATGGCCTTTGTTCTGTGTCAGTTTTGTTGGCTTAGCTGACATATAGCTACAAGGCATGATGGATCAAAGTAATTAAAGTTCCAATCATTTACCTTTCTATGTTCAGTGTCAAGACAGCTCGCCTTCACCCCGGGTTCAGAGCATTTTCATATTTTTTTAACATGTTAGAGCTGTGCCATTTGCCTTGCTGTACTTAAGCATTTGACAGCATTTCCATTATAAAGTTTATATAGGAAGGCTCGAGATTCCCTCTGGATTCCAACTTTGCACATAAAATTGCAGACCACAGGCAATCCAAAACCAATCTGGTAGCTTGGGGATTTTTTTGTTGTTTGTTTCTTTTTTTGTTTGGTTGATTTTTGTTTCTTGTTGTTCATTTGCTTTGAGGAAACAGGTTTTTACCATCAAAGAACAGAAGAATTGCCTGTTCTGTTTCATTTAGTTTCAAGGTACATTTTTGTGTTTAAGAAACTTTAATGGAACTTATTTTTTTTTGTGTTAGGAAATGTGGCCATCAATTAATCCTAATCCTTACCCCTCCATCATACACATTAACTGATGGTCAGTAAGAAATCACACGCGTGTCAGATGCAAAATCAAAATATTTTCATTTTAAAAAAGGATTGTTTTACAGCAATCACACCAGAAATATGGATAATGAGGAAATATTGTGCTGGGCATATCCCAGTCAGACAGGGATTCGAAACACTGTGCACTGACTTCATCCCTCCACCTGTGAGAGCCATCCTTCAAGAATTTCAGGCTTGAAATCCTTTGTAGGAAGTAAGTGATAATTCTCACATTTAAAGAGTACCTTGGATTGCAGAATCAGTGTTTGAGTTGTACTTTTTCCTGTTATTTTTTTTTTTTTTTTATTATTATTATTTTTTTAAGTTAATTTTTATAGGAAGTCCCTTCAAGATGAAATTTAAATAGCCCACACTGGATTTCTCACAACTAATTTAATGCCATCTTCCAGTCAGCACAACTGGTTCAAGACCCCTCTCTTCCATCATTTGAAGCTCTGGAACATTAAACACCGTCTTGTGTTGTAGTTTGAATATGAGATTACTTAAGTAGCAGTGAATATCTCTGCAACATATCTGCTCTACAAAGGGACCTCACGTTTGGATGTTGCCTGAAATGCTAATATTTTACAGAAAATTATATATAAAGCTGTTCATTAACCAGCTATTTTTTCCTTTGTACAACATTTAAAAAAAAATATATTCTAAACTCCAATTCAGCAACTAAACCAGTGATTTTATTTGAAGAGAAGCACTAAAGAGCTGGCTTTAAAAGCATTTAACTCTGATTTTACATTTTAAAAGTATGCTAATATCATGAAGGATCAAATTGCTGGAATATTTTTTTATGAAATCAGATTTTTTTTTCCCCTCAAAGTTTACAGAGTAAAGCTGGGTATAAATGGGAAGAAATCAATTAATTCTTTTGAGCTAATTTGCAGATTTGAGTAAAATTCTGTGTCCCGTGGAAGTTAATAGGAGTCCTTTTGCTTTGATTTAAATGCTGTCCAGATATAATCTGAATTTGGCACATCTTTATTACATATTCCAGTGCAGAAACTTGTCGTGTGGACTTATACAATTTCTCCCAATTTTATTTTTTTTTGTTTTGTTTTTACAAGGGTGTGCATTTTTTGAGTGCACTATTATGAAGTGCTGTGTACGTACATATATATATTTCAAACCAGTTTGGTATTTGAATGCATTATTACTGTTAGGCAGCCTATCATTACTCAGTAAAAGAGGTCGTGAATTTGGTATAAAATAGAGGAAGTAAAATCCCCACATGATTCCTTGATCTAGGCTTCCTACCCAGTGAGTAATAGCAGAGCAACCTGATAGCAAGGTAGGTGTTTTGCATTTAAATTGCCTCTAGTAAGGGCATAAATAATAAGGAGACTTTTGTTATGCACAAACAGAGCTGGAATTTGTCTATATTGAAAGTGATCTTTGTGGCCTGCTCTGATTCTCATTTTCTGCCATTGTGGAAGGTTATCCAGATGATCCATTGCTTGGATTTTTGCTAACAGGATAGAGAATTCCAGCATCACTGGGGTTGGAAAAGCCCAAGACCATCAAGTCCAAGCTGTGCCCCATCCCCACCTTGTCCCCAGAGCTCTGAGTGCCACGTCCAGGAATTCCTTGGACAACTCCAGGGATGGGGATTCCAAACCTCCCTGGGCAGCCCCTTCCAAAACCTGAGCACCCTTTCCATGGGAAATTCCTCCTGATGTTTAAATTAAACCTCACCTGGAGCAATTTGAGGCCATTTCTCTCATCCTGTCCCCGTTCCTCCTGTCAGGGAGTTGTGGAGGTGAAACTCCTTTTCTCCAGCTCCTTCAGCTGCTCCTCATGGGACTGACTCTCCAGACCCTTCACCACCTTCAGAATTAACACGTTCCTGATATCACACATTGCTAATGACTGTCATCAGCCACATAATTTTATCCCGAAAAAAATAAAGTGAATGCATCAATAGGAAATATTTGAATATATCCAAATTGTACAATGTGGAGGCTGAGAGATGAGGCAAAAAGGCTTGTGAATATCAGACTGAAGGAAAACTCAAGGAATGCCAGCTCTGCTCCCACTGTGACCATTTCCCTTGAGCAAGTTACCTCAGGGGTCTATATCTTAGTGGGATCACACGGTGCAAGACTTGGCTTCTTTGGAGAAAAGCTTTGAGAGTGACAAATGAAAACCTACTGCATAATGCACTATCAAATGTGATTATTATTGAGTTACCAGTTACCGTTATTGAGTTATTAACTTGGCAAAAATGTGTCCGGAGCAAAAAGGGCAGCCAGATAAAAGCAAACGCTGATAAAGTTTCTGTTCTTCCCTTTGTGTAGATGTGGGATGGTGAAGGAAAGAAAATATTCATGTGTTGTCTGAGGCCAGCAGGGAAATAGAAATGCTTTCCAAAAAGAGAAATAATAATAATAAAAAAAACCACCCAAAAAACAAATGCAAGCAAAAAATTCCTAATCTTTTATATTTATCTAAGAACTCCTGAACTCCATTTAGAACAGGTATATTCTTTCTTGGGGCAAATGGCTTAATTTAAATTAATGTTACATGATCTATAAAAATATTGTTTCAGGTCTCTTGGTGTTTCCAAATGAAAATTGAACTTTCTGAGTTCATTCTCCATAACATAATAAACCCATTTTTAGTGTCAAGAATGTCTAGGAAAGAATGTTTTATCCACCTGTAAGAAAGTTTGATATTCAAACCTTGAAGAAAACACTGCAAAATCTTGTATATGGCACCAGTGTGCTCCAGTAAAATATAAACATCTATTTGGTGATTTTGAAGACAGGAAAGCTGGAAAATGAAAAGAGCAGAAATAAATATCTGCTGCTAACCCTTAAGGCTGAAAAATATATCTTTATAAGTAATAAAAACTTTGTAATTGGGATACTCTTTCATTTTTTGATGAATACAATGTGTAAAAGAAAGTTGATATATTTAAAATAAGAGTATCTATACCTGTTTCTTTTGCAAATGATGCAAAGATGGAAGTGGATTCATAAATGATGTTGTAAGTGATGCTGGGAGTTGCTTTCTTTTTTATTCCAAGCGTTGATTGTGTCTCCAGTCTATCCTACACCACAACTTCATCTCAGTGAGTGAGGAGTGATTCACATATGTTGAGTGTTTTTATTAAGAATTTGTTTTGATTAGGGCTGCAGTTGATTCCTCAAGCCAACTGCCTACATAAAAATAAGAAAGCATTAACTGTAGGGATCGAATTGATTAGTGAACGTTCCTGTCTGGTAGCATAAGGAAAGACATCAAGGAGGTGGAAAAGAAAGATGTGGATCAGCAATCAAAGAGGAGACAGCAAAAGAGAGGTCACTTAATGCACCTCTGCCTCCAGGTAAGATCAACAGTACCTACATGGGTCTCAAAAGATGTTTCTTTGAAAATTCTTTTTTAATTTAGTTTTTATCTTAAAATTTATTTTTAAATTTTTTCTTTAATTCTTTTTAAATGCCTGCAGTAACAGAGATTTCCGAACTTCCTCCTAGTATTATTGCACTTGGGAACTATCCTAACAGACCAGAAGTTTTCCCTGACTCCTTATCTCCTCCTTATCTTACCTTTCTTTTTCTCAGCAATTTTGTTTACTCTTATATTCATAAGAAGTGTCAGGAAGTCACTCCAGTGGAATCACAGATACCTCTCATCATTTCTGAAAATTGCTAATATATCTTCTGGATGAAATGGTTCCCCTCCTTTAATTAATTCTTTTTCCACTAAGAGTGACCACAGGAGCTCTACAAAGCAAAATTTCTTCCTCCTTGTAGAGATACAGGAAGTTCAGGTTTATCTCTCGTCTTATTCAGGTTCTAAATGAAGCCCCAGCAGATCTCATGAAAGCACATTTTCACCTTTACCTGAAGAGATTAGCTATGATTGTCTACTGGTTATGGTTAATATTGGTTAATTTGCAAATTCGAGGGTAAAACTGGTGTTAGAACCTCTGCCCAGAGAAGCTGTGGCTGCCCCTGGAAGTGTCCAAGTCCAGGTTGGATGGGGCTTGGAGCAACCTGGGATAGTGGAAGGTGTCCCTGTCCATGGCAGGGGGTGGAATGAGATGAGCTGTGAGGTCTCTTAACCCAAACCAGTCTGGAATTCTATGATTCTATGGAATACTTAAGTGGTAACCAGCAGTTGGGTTACAGCTCATAGATAGATAACATATATATATATATATATATATATATATATATAGCTGTTATTAAGTTTAGCTGAAGATACTTGTCAGTGACTATTTTATACCAAACTGCAGAAAATTGCAGCCAAAAAATGACAGAGTGGAATATTGCACTCAACTCAGTTACTACAAACTTAAGTTCAGCTTCAGGAAATTGTAGATCAGAGCTTAATATTAGCCTATTTCATTAATTGAAGATGAAAGCCAATTCTTATTGGCACAACTATTTTTCTACCATCTAAACAAATAACTTTTGGTATCTTCAGGATCTTTATTTTGTTTCTCACAGTCAATTTATGTATCAGTATGTCAAGGCAAATGGCACCTTACAGGCCTCACTGTGACTTTCCTTCAGTTTTACTTTAAAAGTTTGAATATTCAGCTGCACATATGACCATGTGAAAATAATAACCTCTAAAAATGTCTGTACATTGCCAAAGGTGGGACTAATCCTGTGTGTCACACATTGTACGGATAATAAAGGTCATAAATTAGAGTTAAAAAAACCCCAAATATTCTGCAAGGTGAAATATTTCTGCAAACCTATAGCAGGTTTCACAGACAAATGAAAATAATTTGGAATAAGTTCACCCAAACTGCTCCAAGAGATTATTAATTATCTTTAGTTTACAGGCTTCTTTTATGAAGAAGTCCTACCAAATCAAACAATGTTTGCTACCAGGAGATACCAAACTTCTCCAGGACAGAAATCTCTTACCAAACTTCTGGATAGAAATCTCTTACTTACAGGATACCACATAATATTTCCTAAACAATCCATAAATAATTCTTTTGTCAAGAATGATGGGCAGAATTGACCCTGGCGGAAATTTCAGCTGTAGGAAAAACCTCTTGCAAGAAAACCTGTGGCGGTTTTTGGGAGGAGAGGATGTTTCATAAGGAGGGCTCAGCAGGAAAGCTGAAGGCTGTGCTCAGGTGTAGGATGACCAGGAAAGATTCAACTGGCAGATTCCCACCGTTTCATCTCCCAAGGGATTCACTAACCCCTCCGTGACCCCTGCATTCGTGGGATATACGACAGCAGGAAGCAGAAATCTCAGCTGCCCCATCCTCAGACCTTCTCCTGGGACACAATAGATCTTCTTCATGGAGACAGGACCCATTTTCAGGTCATTGCACCAATCCCAAAGTTGGCTTTTTTTTTTCTTTTTTTATCCCCCACCCTGCATTATCAGATTTTAATTAAGGCATAAATAAGGCTCTTCTTGTCTTTTCCAGAATGGCTGTTTTTATTGGGTATTTAAAGCTTTATTTACACAGCTACATTTGTGACCTGTACCCCAGCCCTAGACCTGGAGGACAATCAAATTGATTTTCAGCTAATTGCTTCTATTTCATTTGTAGTGTTTCACTTCTAAAGTGTCACAGTGTTCTGTCATTTTTCTCAGATTTTTAAATTTATTTAGTGAATTTATGCAAACAGTAACCAATTCTTTATTCTTTAAAATGACTAAATTTTACCTACAGGATCAATGAACACATATTCAATTTATTTGGAATTAGTCTCTTGCCATCCTTGATGGAAACCTTGATGTTTTAATAATTTTCCCTCTGAAAATTTACACCTACATTTTCTCTTTCAAATGTAAATTTTTATTGAGAAATAATCCAAATAATTTTCTTAGAGGAGTGATTATAGATGTTATTTTTAACAACGAAAGTATTGTTATAACTCAATTAAGAAGGGTAAATATCCATAATACCTAGTGATATATATTGTATATAGAAGATTTGTATTTACAAAACAATTGTATTGCTTTTCTCCTTTTACAGGTTAGGCCACTTTTGGTGAACTCACATTTCAGAAATTTTGAATTCAGAAAACTTTCATTTCAAGGTACGATTCCCATTCCTTTGTCTCTTTCAGTTTTTCATCTTGTTTTCTTGAAATTATAAGGTAAATTATCTCTGAATTTTCTTCTTCATAAAAATGTATTTTATTAGTATAACACATATTTCTGATTTTTACATTTTCAGTTTTTTTAGAGGAAAAAAATTGTTTTCAGTTCTTTAAAAAATAGATGGAAAACTATATTTATTTGGCAATATTGACCTTTCTGTTGCTGTTTTCCTTTTCCCACCACCATCCTACTTATTTCTACTTAATTTTAGTCAAGCACATAACACAGAGCAGAGGGGAGAAGAAATATTTTTGGCTGAAGACATTGGAGTAAATCACAGCTCTTGTGAGAAAATGTCATGAATATCTACGTAGAAAAGACAGAACTTAGATTTTATGAGAGGGAGATAGGGAGAAAAGTGCAAGGACTCAATTTATCTGCATCTGAATGATAAAGAACTGGCTGAACCCTTCTGGTATTGAAATCTAGGCTTTTGGAGAGAGTATTTTTAATTTTTTAAGATAGTGTTTTGGTCACTAAACCATTTCTTAATCTAATTCAGATGGAGCCGTTGCAGAGATAGTTTGACCTACACTGTACAGATTATAGGGTTCCCTAAATTAATTTCCACTCAAAAAAATTGTGTATTTTTTAAAAAACCCATAACTTTAATTTGAACATGTGTTGATGGCAAACCCACAACTCTGGTAAGCTGCCACAAAAATTTTGTGACTTTTGACTTTTAAAAAAACCCACAAATATTTTTACCTTATTCGCATAAAGCGAATGTAATTACTTTTCTTTGTTTACTTACACTACCCAAATATTTTCAATCTTCTGTAACTACAATTAATTAAAAATAAAACAAATGATATCTGTGCAAGGAGCACTCAGGGCACACTTTTATGAGCACATCACTGTGCCAAGAGTGATGTTTTCCAGAGTAATTTACTAATATTTTGCAACTTAATGTTTATGAAACTCTGTGAAGTTGGAAAGTCCAGTGTAAGAACTGGTAAAGCATAATCCTCAGGAACTGAGAAATTAGGATTTGTTTGTCTCAGTCCTACCTTGGCTTCTCTTATTGCCTTTTAATGTGGAATAGAGGGATTTTTTCCCCCATGGGAAATGGGGGAAATAATGGGAATGGGAATATCTAGCACACATTTAGTTTAGATGCCTGGAATATATTAATTTGAAAATTGTGCCTATTCAATCCTCCATTTCCACTTGGACAAACTGCTAACTTTTTGAGGAAATAGTTCTATTTTTCCTTTTTCTTTCCCCTCAAAGGGCAGAAGATAAAATCTGTGAAAACTCCAGAAAGAGGGGGAGTGTGTTTGAGTGTTCTCAGGAGCTCTGAAAGGAAGCTCTGAGAGATGAGGGAACAGAGGGGCTGAGACACTATCACCATCCCAGATACCTCACTAAGCTGGATAATTTGTCCATCACCAGACAAGTCCGACTTAGGGAGAGGATTAGTGGGGCTAATGCTATAGACACTGCTGGCTGACACATCTCCTGTGTAATCACTGCATTGTTTTTCCCCTCCCTGCAGCAAGGTGCTCTCCCTGTGCTGGCCCTGCAGAGCTTCCTGCTGTTCTGCACCAGATGCTGCAAGAACTGCACTTATCCTAAAAAAGACTTTGTGGAGAAGCAAACACCACCCTCTCCCTACTGTTTTCAGTGTGAATATTAGTACCACACTGATTTCTTATCTGTTTCCTTCATGATTTTCCTTGGAAAAGGAGATTTATTTCACTGTAGCATCTCACCTGAAAGCAGGTTGCCTACTCCATTTATTTGCCTGACCTACACATGGGTCTGTGCTGCAGCTGGAAAGTTCTCCTGCTTCCTGAGAATCCTAATTTTTATGTCAGTGGCTTTTGTCTCCTTATACCCAGGCTAACTCTGAAATTCTGCTCTCTTTATCTGTTTTCCAGCAGTATGTCCACCAAACAGTAGCTCAGAACCTCCTTTTCCACTACACCAGGCAGAAAAACTCGTAGGTGTAAGAAAATCAAAGTGTTTGCCTGGAGTTGAGGACTCAGTGCT
Organism: Zosterops lateralis; assembly: GCF_965231275.1. Taxonomy (NCBI): domain Eukaryota; kingdom Metazoa; phylum Chordata; class Aves; order Passeriformes; family Zosteropidae; genus Zosterops; species Zosterops lateralis. Next base: position 35,899,238 of record NC_139767.1, on the reverse strand, counting down.
TTCCAGAAACACCTTGAGTTGAGTGAGCTTTTGTTCCCTAAATTTTCCATGGCAGTTCTGGTGCTCCAACTTTATCTCTGACCTACCAGTGAGATCGTGTTCTTTTGCTGGCAGGTTTGAAAAAAGGACCCCAAAATAACCACCAAGAGCCCAAAAACCAAAACCAGAAACTCCTCAGCTGTTTTAACATAAGCATGTGAATTACATTTTAATGTTCATTAAGAGCTTTGCCAGTTCCAGGTCTGTGGCATCTTTTTAGATTAAATATTATTTGCTCATTTAATTAATACGCTACTTAGTGCATACTCTGAACTTTTAAACTAAAAAGCATTAGCAAATATGTTGGCTTTTCTCTGCTTCCTGGATGCTACAAATGCTCATAGTTTTTCTCCTCAGATTTCTCTTGCATCCTTTTGGCTCTCTTTGAAGTGAGTGGAATGGTTTTAACGTTGACCCGAACTGAATTGGTTACAGGAGATAAGAAAAACATTTTAATATAAATAGTGCATAGACAGAGATGATAAAGACAATTTCAGGCATATAGAAAAGGCAGACAAGGAAACTGAAATCAAGCAATTTCTGCATGAGTCTGGTAGATGACTGATTTCACACGCTTTTCAGCAGAGGAATGTGGATGTTCATGAAAACTTGATCAAGAGCCATATCCAAAAGAGCATTTGCATATCTGAAATAGAGTGTACAAAGATTTTAAAGGCCTACATCCAAGATTGTCATCCAAAAACTGCCTTTGTTCAGACACACTTAAGCCTGGAAGCACTGCTGAACTTGGGGGGGAAAGGGAATTCTCTGTGAGAAGCTGCTGACCTGGTCCCAGCCAGCTGTAGGGACCACGTCCCATGGGGACATCTGTGCCTGGAAATTGTCACACAAAACAGCTCCTGATTACTTCCACAAGAGAAAAAATCATTAGAGAAATGAGGCAAGTGAGTGTGCTGCTCCCCACCTGAACTGCTGAGGAAGAGTGGAAATGTGGTTTTATAATATAACTTCTATGTATTAACGCTTTAAGAGGCTGCACTCAGCAATTATTGATGAGCAGGAGCAAGGAAAGCAGGCTCCAGAAGCTGAGGGGTTTGAGTGAAACCAGTTCAAAGGAAGTAAGTGCTCTGTTGTCTGAGGAAGCAGTGGAGCGAGGAGGTTGTGTTCAATAAAACATTGGGTGCTGGGGATGGGATGCACGGAATTAAAGTACTAAAGGATTCAGTTTAGATGGGAATTAGCCTCTGTTACAAGTGCAAGTTTTTAAAGTAATGTATGAACAGTCTGGCTGCAGCTGATGTAGGATAAAACCTGGTTTTCAACCTTATTAATCATCTCATTGGTGATTTGGATGAGGACTAGGTGGGATGGAGCTGAGATTTGTCACTGATCGTGGGTTAATGGAAACAGCAAACCATGGTGGGTTTTTTTTCTGGATATTATCTAGTTTTTTTCCAGTTTTTTGATCTGAAGGAAACTCACAAATCATACAGATCCAAAGCCATCATTCATTTGGCTTTATCCTGGGTTGGGCATCCCCCATCCCAGATCCTAGAGACTCAAAATATTCCAGTGTGCCTTTCCCCATGGAAAGTGGATTTCAATTGTAGATTTTCCACCTGGATTCTCACCTGGACACTGTCTATTTGCAGCAGATGAAGGAAGAGGATATTTGAACAGGTCAACGTGATCCCAAGTTGGTTCCCACGTTCCCAGCTGTACAAATTTCCCTGCAGTCAGGAGGAATTGTTCCCTGGGAAGGTGGGGAGACCCTGGCACAGGTTTCCCAGAGCAGCTGTGGCTGCCCCTGGATCCCTGGAATTGTCCATGGCCAGGCTGGACATTGGGGCTTTGAGCAACCGACATCATTCCCAACCCAAACTATTCAGTTTTTCTGTGAATCTCCTTGTTTTGTAGTTCCTCCTGCAGTTACTGCCTCAGAATTTAACTCCAGAGAAGTGGAAAACTGAAGGGAATCCATAACACTCTTGTAGATTTGTTTCGCTTGGATTTAAACCTCATTCCTTCACCATACAGCCAGCACAAGGCTGGCTCTCTCTGGGATGATCATTTAAGCAGGAAAACCCCAACAACTTTTTTGGGTTGGTTTGCACTGTCCATGTAAAACCAAGGGATAAAGTTAGTTTTGCATTTGAGAACGGGCTGCTTTTGATTTTAGTTTATTCATTTATTTTCTTCAATATAATTTTTTCTTCAAAGAGGGTAAATTTTGGCTCTAGAAGAATATTTAGTACGTTGTCAATACTGCTGTTGAGTTTATTGCTCTTTTTCCTCAAAATTGAAAATGAAGAAAAAACTTGCATGGCAAACTTAAAAATTCCAGTCAGAGCTGTGTGTATTCCATGTGGCTGCATGTACTGGAATTAGATGAGGCCTCGTCTGCCATCTCACAGCTCCTGACAGCATTGCAGATTTGCTTTCTAGTGGAAATTCTGAAAACTTGTGAAATCCCATATTTGTCCTTTTTTTTTTTTTTTTTTTTTTTTTTTTTTTTTTTTTTTTTTTTCTGCCTCTGCTACTAAGTCATTATTGTCTCATCTCTCTCAAAACGTATCATCCAATTTCAGAAGCAGCCTTCATATCCATTTTTTTTCCCGAGGAGGGATAGACAGTTTTGATTGCATTTCGTGTTATAAACAGCAAACTGACTGTAGAAATGGCTGGACTTATTGCACTGAAAACCCCTCTGTGCTGAGGGCACTGTTTGCATGAAAAGCCTTCCCTGTGTAAATGTGAAAGTTTCTGAGATTGAGAACTGCACAGTAGTAGTAGTTAGGGCTTTATTACTTAGTTCTAATTTGTATTGATGGCCTAAAAAAAGTAGCATGCTTTGCAGTTCTATGAAAGAAAAGATTATAAATGGAGATTAATTATAATTTTGCTAGCTCAGTACTTGTAAAACTAAAGCAATTTATATTCTTTCTCTTAATGATCTCCATTCCTGATTGCAGTAATGTAATCTAATTGTGATTATGATAGTATCTGAATCATGTGGGCCTCTATGTGATTGGAACTACTCTTTGCATTAAAAAGTAATTTTGGAGTAATGATGAAAAGTTACTGTGGAAAATTGGCAAGTAATATATTTTACTCTGTATCTTAAGTTTCTGCTTTCATTTTTGATTATATCTTATAGCAAGGATAAGTATGATACTATATCAAGGATTTATTACATCAAAGACTTATCAATGATAACTCCGAGTATCGAGGATAAGCATGATATTATTGGAATAGCACAGATATGGTTGAGGCAAGAAATTGAGGTTTTGAGATACTGGGCTGGGGTTTGTGGAGAGGAAGGGTAGCTGGAGGAGGAGCCCTATCAGTATTCCTGGGAGATGAGTGGCTTCAGAGGGAAACGCTGCCAGTATTTTGGCTGACATAGCAATGTCAGTGCTGATAAAAGTTAGGCACAATCAAGGTAGTCAGGTGGTTTTCTGAAGGCTTCTTTGAACTTTTAGGTCTTTGCTTACAGATGAGAGGGGCCTTCAAGAGCGCCACAACTTTGATAAGATGGCTTTTAATTACTCCTTTATTGACTGCAAGAAGGTGGAAGTAGGGAGGGAACGCTCGCGTCTCTAAAGCCAACGCAGGGTTTGCCTCCAGTTCCTTGTGGGCCTGATTGAATTGTCTTTCAGAAACTGTTTGAATTAATTCAAGGGTTTGAGCCAAGGGTAATAAAGGGTGTTGAACTGGAGAGGTATGAAAGATCCAGTGATCTTGACATCATTTGATTTAGAGTATTTGTTGAGGAGCAAGAAAAGCAATGCCAGCCTTACGGCAGGCTGACTTTCAGGGAGTGCAGAGTGTGCTAAGGAATTTTTATCAGGATTTTATTATAATGTATGGTAAATCTACTGAAGAAAATTGGAATATATTTCAGAAACAGTTGGAGGACATTTGAAATTCATCCTGGTTTAAGTCTAAAGAAGGATAAAGGTAACAATGCCCAATGTGGCTAAGTAGAGTTGTATAGTAAAGAGTAAGATAAGCAGTAAGCACAAGGTGTTGAAGAAAAAAAAAGCCAAATCTGGTAAGGTGGAGCAGTTGAAAGGCTACAGAAAATAAGCAGAAGCAAACTGAAAGCCTAATTAGAAAAGCAAAGAGAAAATGCTGAATGCTAACTGCAGAAAAAGAAAAAAAATAGTTGGGATGATAATAATATCCTGAGAATACACCCCAGCAAACTGAAAGGAAAAAATAGATCCAAAAATCACTGTAGTGTGGACAAAGGCATGGAGGATTTGTTCAGCAGGTTTTATTTTTGCGTGTGAATACACAGAGGCAGATGGGTGGATGGCTGGGCAGATGGAGAGCTGCTGAACAAAGGAGGAGTGTTTTCCTTGCTGTGGCAACACGTGCAGCCTCACCTGAGGAGCCTGACAAACACGACAGATATCACAATATCCAGCTCATAATCCTTCAACGTGGCCTGATTGGCAATAAGGGATGAAAAAACTAATAAATACATCTGATTTCCAAGAGTCAGTCAAACTTTAATGAAAATCAAAGTTATGGGCAGCATTGCTTATGGCCATAGCCACAAAATCCATCAGGGCAGCCCAAAACTCTGAAAGAAAAGGGTGAGCAGAAGAAAGTGAGGATATATTCCAGGATATAAATATTAATTAAGCATATAAGTGATTGAGTGTTGTATCATTTGCTCCTGGAACTATATTTGGGCACCATCAGTGCCCTTTCTGACCTTTAATCTTTGGAGGGGAAGCACCAGAGTCCTCCTGGCATGGGCTGGGCTGCAGTTCCCTCCCCTGCAGCACAGCATGCATCAAATAAAAATAAAAGACAAGCTTCAGATATTCTCTGTCCATTTTTCCTTCCAGAGGGAGTTCCAGCACTCCCCTCACGAGTTAAAATTATCCCAGCTCTCTCCTGACTTCTGTTTCAAACTTGTGAATACTTCTGGCTGCTGTTTGCTTCTGCTAAATGTTTGCACAGTAAAGGTTGGGGTGACCCTCCAGCTTGAGTTTGGCTGGTGGGTAACAAATGCACACAGGAGTTGTTTCCTCTGGGAAGTGTCTATTTCTTTGCAGAAGTGAGTTTTTAACAGGCAGGATCACTGTGAATTCCCCCCGATGCAGTGATTTTTGCTCCCCCTGCTGTCACGACAGCAGCAGATTAACCAGCCCTTTTGCCCACTCAGATGTGTGTTAATAATGTGGATGCACAGGATACTTTTGTTAAAATAACAAAAACACTTGCAGCAAAAGGGAGGAGGGAACTGTGCAGTATTTGAATTAAAAAAAAAAGCCAGCCCGGGGAATGTTCTGTATTTTAGACCTGTGTGCTGAGCGAAAAATCAACGAGAATTGATCAACTTGAAAGATTATTTTCTCCTCTAAAAGACTGCTCCAAACGAGAGAAAGTTACTGAAAAAATAAATACAGGGTTACATTGCTAAAGCTCTTTGTGTCTGAGAATGCTTAAATGCAGGCTGTGGAATAACTTGGAATTCCTGTGCTGAAATTATTATTTAGACTGAGCCCTTTTCAGAGGTGTTGCTGTAACAAGATTTTTTTTTTCCTTTTCCAATGATCAAATCTGATTTTCTTCAAAATCACTTTATTTCCCTGGTTCTGAAATGCTCATGGAGACACCTGAGAGGCTGCGGGGTGGCCCCAGTGTGGGAGGTGCAGCCTCTGCCCCACCTGCCCAACAGGAACCAAGTTTTTGGGAGTTGAAGTGTCACTCTGCAAAGGGATTTTCATTTCCTGCAGTCAGCAGTGCTGCCTTTAGATGCTTTCTGCTGCAACCACCTGTGGCATTTAGAGAATGGGGTATGCACTAAATATAGAGATATTAATGATCTAAAATTGTATAATACATAGGTAGTATATTAGTTATATTCAGTATATAAGAATATATAATATATACTAATAGTATAATGTATATATGTACACACTACACATATATATTCCATACAGAATATATGGAATATAGATAATATAATATAATATTTAAAATATTATATTTAGTATATTCCATATATTAAATATAATATAATATATTATATTTAGTATATGGATACTATATGTACCATAATATGCAATATACAGACACTATATTACTATATACAATCTATAGTGTGCACATACACAATAAATATTATATATAGTATAACATATACTATTATATTTATTATATGCACATTATATATATGCATTGCATATACTATATGGTGTATAGTATATCTGATGTATAGACATAGTAAAGTAGATATGTTTAATAAGTTTATATACTATTATATATTAATATATATTAATATATATTAATATATACTATATATACTACTATATTATATATATGTCTATTATATAGTAGTATATATAATAGTATATATCTATCTACTACTATATAATGTTATATACACTAATATATATATAGTATATAGTAGTATATATAATTTCATATATATTATAATATATAATATATAATATATAATATATATATGAAAATAAAAATGGAATGGGTATTATATATGTTTATATTTTTATATCTATCTATTTTTATATTTTTATATCCATCCATCTGTATATATATCTCCACATATTTATTTCTTCTTCAGCTAAAAATCTTTTTTCTCTTCGCATCCCAATTTCCCCCAACGGTGGCCCATTGATTTTTGAGGCTTTGTGGGGCATTTTGAGTTATTTCCATAGGATGAAAAGGACACACAATCCCATTGTCCCGAGCAGAGGTGAGCAGTGACATCCTGGTGCTGTGCCTAAACCAGGAGCATCCAAGTGCTGGCCCAGCCAGCCTGGCTGCCTTTATTTCTCCAGTAAAAAGAGAAGTGAGGTTCTGAGGAAGGTTTTATTCTGTCAGGGGGAGCCGAGCACCCGGCGGGGAAGTTCTCCGGACACTGAGGGCTTTGTGCAGACCCAGGACCGGCTGTCTGCCCACTCCCTTAAGGGAACTTGACAGATCTTTAAAAAAAAAAAATCAAAAAAAAAAATCAATTTTAAGCTCACATGCCCCAGTGGGTGCCAAAGCCACTTCAGAGAGGCTGAGAGATGGCTGAGTCGACAGGATTTGACTTCCCGAGGTAGAAAGGTGACAAACTCCATCATGAGAAAGGGGCAGCTCGGGGCCTCCAAGGCCGAACCTGCTCCCAGGATCTGGGGCTTGGCGTTGTATTGAACCTATTTATCTCTTTCATGGGCCCAAGGTACCACGGGGAAAGAAAAGTTGTTCAAAAAAAAAAAAAAAAAAACAAAAAACCAAAAAAAAAAAACGCTGGCAGAATTCAAGGGTGTAAATGATGAATTACTTTTCATCAGCTGAAAGGAAACATACTCCGGAACAATACTGAAAGGGAGCAGGAGCATCTGACCTCCTGCTTCAGAGCAGCCAATATCTTCATTCAAGAAGACAACCATGAAATTACACAGAAAATGGGATTGTCATGAACAGCCCCTTGAAATCTCAGTATACAGTCATTACTGCATGGGAAAAAGCCTTCATCCACACATCATAACTTGTAACAGACAAGGGAGGGAAAAAAAAACAACCCACCCTGAAAACCGGCCTTGGAGTTACCAGTAGGAATGTAGAAAATATTTGTTGATTGAAACTTTTCCCCTCTAGTCTCCCAAATCACTGTAAACAGACATAACAACGTTCTAACCCTGGCTTTCTGGCCACAGGCAGCTCCTTGGAGCTGGTTTGTAAATCAGAAGAAAGGAAGAGAGAGGAAAAGCCAGTCTATCACTTTATTTATATTATCTGTCTTCGGTGATTGATTTATCATTTAAGTGCTTTGAGAAGAGAGTCCAGAAACCATTGTCCAATTAGTGCTGCCCTCTGAAACCACGTACCATAAATATCCCTAATTTTCAGATTGGCAAAACAATCCTCATCAGAGCTCCACAAGAGTCAGGGTAACAACTGATTTTCTGGGTTTGCCTAGCAAAGTTCGTATTTACCCAAATTAGGCAGAGCATAAAAAGCAAACAAGAGGCCGTTGCTTTATACGAGAATGAAACCAATCACAGAGAATGAGCAGCGGATAAAAATAACACATTTAACTGTTTATTTCTTGATTCTTGCAGATTTCTACATTGACTTTAATTAAGCTAGCCCTGGGCTAGTGGGCACGGAGAGGGGTGGGGTTTTTTTTATTCCTCTTTTATTTTTTTAATTCCTCATTAGGCTGTTTTTTTCCTTGGCTCTCGTGGCTTTAATGACTAGTCCCATTAAATAGGTCAATGGGCTGCTTTTATTTCAAGTTTTATATAGACCCATATTCCACTGAATCTTAAACACGGAACACCCAAAGCCTTTCTGGGCAAATTCCTTCATTCCTGCAGATAAAGATGCATTTATTTCTCTTTTCACTTCCCTCCACAGCAGCTGACCTTTCATTGTGATGCAGCTGGGGAAAGATCTGGAAGGTTGGTACCATTCTGGGCCAGCCACGTTCAAAAAATAACTCCCAGGTGAGTGCTTGGCTGAGGTTTGGAATCTGTGGGCAGCAAGAGGAAGGGAGAGGAATGAGAGCACCTGCATTCCCTTACATCACCTTCCCTGACCTTTCCCTCTCTGATAACTGTGTTATCCACGTTATGGATGATGGATGAAGCCAACCTGAAGAGTGCAGGGATGGAACAAGGGTGGTGCACAAAAAGGCCCTCAGGACATCAGGAACATCACCCAGGGACAAGTCTCCTCTCCTGGCCCTTTGCAGGACTCAGACCAAAGTAAAGAGAAATATGAAATTGTGTTGTGAGAGGGCCAGATTTTTTACCTGGGATAAAGAACAAATCTTGATGTTTGAGAGTAGGGAGAGAGAAAATCCTCTGAATTAATAATTTCTTTACTCATTGTCCGGAGTGAAAATATTTTTAAGTGACTTTGGCTGATGTCGGTCTAGAACAGAAATTCATGCTCCAGCATTGCCCACAAGATGCTCCCAGTTCTATTTCTCTGTTTCCTCTGTTACCCTGTAACCCTACAACACGATTTTCTGTGTGTAGGTGTTTTGGAAACAGTCACTTCTTCCAGATGTTTTGGATATTTACGAAGCTGCTGCTCCTCTGGCCAGAGGTTTCCACGGAATTCCTCCTTCTGAGCCATGAGGTTGGTGCCATGGGTTTCTCTGCAGCAGAACAGGGTTTCTCTTCTTGAAAATATTTCATACACAAGAGAAAATCAACATTGCTGACACTTCTAAATGCTCCCAAGCCTGCCTGAGCTGCTGCGCCACTACCATATTAATCCAGCAAATGTCCTATACTGGGAATTACAACTCTTCATCTTCTCCCAAGTCTTTATCAGGCCCTTGAAATGCATTTTTTTTTTTTTTTTTTTTTTTTTTGGTGCAGTCTTTTAGCAAAGTAGCCAATTCCAGCACCGAACTGGCAGCACAGAATAACCAGTGTCACTAATGTGTCAGAGAAAAATCTGGCATAAAGGTGCTTGGGAAAAACTGTGGGCTTCCTTGGTTGCCACAGGTAGAAGCACAGCCCTGGTGCTGCAAATTGGGTGATTATCAGCTACTTAAAGATGCAAATTCAGACAGCCCTTCAGACACAATTTAAACCATTATTTTAACTGCAAACTGGGCTAAAAATAATTGGATTCTCAGCTCATACCTCCTAAGCCTGTACTCGAGGCTTCCAAATGGAGAATGAATCAGCCCATTTGGAATTGTGAATCCCAGTCCAGAGGGGTCTCTGCTGCCCCTGAAAGGAGCCAGGGCAGACTTTCCTCCCCAGTCTGGAGACTTTCCTCCCCAGCCCAGTGCCTCAAGCAAAGGGAGATGGATCTTATCATCAGGCTGCAATTTGTAGGGTAATTAGGACCTCGACTGTGACAACCTTTAGCCTGTCAGCAGTCGTGGTTTAGCTCATAGTTAAAATGACAGTGGAGACTCTATTGCAGCTACTCTAAATATATCCATATTTTAACTAGATGAGGTGATATGTGGGCTTGCAGTGATTTGTTTAGATATACAGGGGAGTGTCAAAGGACTCTTTAAACTGGGACTGAATCCATTTGATTGTCTGAAAGGTGATTTTGATTGCCTTTTCCTCCTTTAGAGCTGGATGGTGATGAGAGCAGCTTTCCTGCAATGGGAAGGCAGGGAACCCCCAAAGTGCAGCCAAGGAGTGGATACAAACCTGTCACACGCTCTATTCCACATCAAAAGATGCCTTTTATTCAGATTTAACAAATTAGGCAGGTAGAGCTAATCAAGCAATTTGACCACTGAACAATTTTTAATGCTCCAACAAGCTGACCTCAAACTACACAAAGGCTGTGCAGCTGAAATTTAAACTCCTTTTATATACATAGATTTATTTTTTTTTTATATCCTGCCTACGTTTCAGCACACTTTTAAGGAGTTGTCATTATCCTAATTATAATTAAGCCACTTGAAATAAATTCGGAGATAGTAAACAGTGTAAAAATATCTAAATAGGGGAGCTGGTCCATTGATTTTATGGCTAAGTTATCACCTCGTGTATAAATGCTACAACTGACAAACAATACCTTTAATTCAGCAGTCAAAATGATGCTATTAACTTGGAAAACTGATGAAAAAAAATGCTAATGTGGATACCTCTGTTCCTAAGCAGAGTGACAAGAATCACTGCTCCATGTGAGCCAACCCAAGGGCAGATTGAACTTTTGGCACACAAATCTGATGTACAGGAGGAATTTTCTTCTCGTTGGGAAAGGCTCCTCCTGGAGCAGGGAGTTTTTTACCGAAATCACAATATCTAAAGTATTAACACCAGAGGCAATTAATGGGATTTCCAAGAGTGTCTGGGCCCTGGATGCCAATTGAGTTTCTAGGTGATTTTTAAATGATGTCTAGAACCCATCTGCATCCTTTGGCACCCACAGCCCTTCAAACTGTCGGGTTTTGATGTCTGCCTTGATTTGTGATGGATCCAGTCTGGAGCAAGACTAATTGTGACTGACAGCACAAAAAGACAGGTGCAGAATTGAAGCACAGGTCTAAAGCCTTGGTCTCGTGGAGCTGATGGACTTTTAGTGTATTTTTAATGTTTCACTTTCGTTGGCTCCTTAATTAAATAAAAAATATTTTAGATAGAGCAGCAGAAATCAACTTCTTTGACTGATATGAATCCTGTTTACTCTCCAACTCTGAACTCAGCAGGTTAAGTAATTGGGAGACAGAAAAGTTCCTATATTTCTATTTCCAGCTGGTGGTACACAAAAGGCAGGAAGTTATCTCATTAATGGGGCACCAGCTTTATGCAAATTATAGTAACAAAAAGGCTTCCCTTCATACTTTTCATAAATTACCTAATAAAGTAGGAATAAATGGCCATATTCAAGAGCCTTTGTTGTATTTTTAGCACAAGACTCTTTCTGTTACTGCAAATATGACTAAATGCGCCTTGTTCAAAAGGGGTGTTTATGAAATAAGGCCACTCAAAAGCTTTTATTCCTTAACAGCCTTCAGTTACTTTTATGGCACAAAATTAACATAATTAGTCACAGAGAATAGATGACATAAGCAGCGTGCCATGCACAAAAGGGGAAACCAGTATCTAAGGAAGGTATTTTGAGAGATCAAAAATTTTCGAAGTGCTCAATACTAGAAGGTCCTTTTTTATTTGTGCACAGCCTTAAGATACTTTCTTACTCCGTGAAATTCCCATAATGAGATGCAGCAGACAGATGACATTAGCGATGAGCCATTAGAAAGAGGTCAGTTTCCTCTGAAAGATAGTCACTGTTCCTGCTCGTCATTAATTTGCAGCTTCAAAGCAGCGAGCATATGATAGTCTGGCATGTTAAGCAAGTTGCAGTTATCTTTAAATAACCATTTTTTTCCAGTTATTAGAAGCTAAAGTTTTTTAAACTTCTGACTGAAAGCAAAATTAAAGCACGCAGCAGTGTAAAAAGGCTACGGAGAGATTAGAAAAAGGAAATCAAATGGGTTTTAGAAATGAAGTTAGCTTTTCCCCGGGGAAAGGCTGCCTTAACTTTTAGTCCGAGAGTTTGGGGTTGCATATCGACCTCAGAGACTTGATTGCTTGCTGGTAGAGGAGAGAAACTCACTATTTTTAGCTGTTATCTTCTTGTTGGTTAACACGGCCTGATGTAAAGGGCAGAAATGCACAACTATGGAAATAACGTTTACCAGAAGCGAAGATACCCAAGGTTCTTGAGCAAGGTGGGGGAAAATAGATGTATCTGCTGTGCTTGTGATTTGGTGGGAGCTTTGGTTACATCTCTGCTTTGGCAGTGAAATAAATGTGGATATTACAAAAAGCTCAGGAGGCTCAGATCTTTTCCATACACGCTTAGGGAACAAGCACAAGTGCAGTGCGACAGGCAGGAGGGGCAACCACAACATGTGGCACAGAAATCCTGGTGCAAAAAGTCTTGTGACATCTCTAAATCATGTCCCATGTCCCAGTGGGCACTAACAAACTCTCCTGTGTGGGTGAATTACCTGATTAATCAATTCAGCACAAACCCGCTGAATTAAATTCTAATTTATTATAATGTCCATAGGGCCAATTAATGCTTCTGATTTCCTCAAACCTATGTTGACTCCAGTAACTCTGGCACGGCACGAATCCACTGGCAATGCTCTCCTCTATTCAGCATTGTCCAGGCAGCAGGACATATTCTTGGCTTGAAGAATCAGCCAGGACTGCTTAAACCAAAAACCCTTCTGAGGCTTCACCCCTGACAGCCTCAGCACTAAGCATGAAGTGACGACCAAAAATGAAAGGTATTGTTGGTTGCTCAGACTTCAGATTCTCAGGTTTTGTTATTTTTAAGACCTGTGTCTGCCATTATCAATGATTTCTATCAATACCAGCCTACCAAAAGCAATTTTGGAAGATGGTTACAAAGGGGATGCAGTGCAGATTGAAACTGAAAGCTGCAAGTTTTCCTGTAGTAAAAGGAAACCAATGGCAAGGAAAGGAATACAGAGAAAGGAGATGCTGGTAATTTCTATATGTCACACTCCAGAATGGATTATAACTGCTTTAACTAATAAGAATCTATAGAAGAGAATGAGAGAATTATGAATTAGATGTTCTTGTTAAGGTCTAGTTCAGTTTAATTAAAACACGAGCAATATATATGTGCATTTGTGCACACAGATTCTGGGTTATATATCACACACGCACACAAACCAATATATAAAATACAGACACCCTTGCTCATTATACCTAAAGTTTTGCTTTAAACACAGAGCTTTATACATTATTTTTAACACATTTTTAACACATGTTAATAATATTCATGCTGCTGCTTTGAAAAATCTGCGAGATGTGGTTAATGAAGAGAAACTGCAGCATAAATTGCATGTAAAATATGCAATCCACAACAACATATTTTTTCTCAAGCTGCAGTTTTTTTTTTACATTAAACATCTTTTAGCTTGTTTAAATTTATTCCCTATTGTTTATAAAGAGCATCATCAGCCACCACTGCTTGAAACAACTACAAGTAGTAAACCAGGCAATCTTCTTACTTTAATAAGATTCTTTGGTTAAAAATAGATTTTAAGTCTATCTCACATTAAAGGGTGTAAATCCTAATGAAATTGCAAAAAATGTTTCTCATTTACAAGGGATGTTTTCCATACAACCAAATACTTACTTTTATTTTTCCCTGAAATTTCACCAAAAAAAATAGCCAGAGGCAAGTTTTTTTTTGGTTCGCATTTTTATTCTTTTTGTATTTCACCCCAGACTCTTCTTTTATAGAGAAAACAATTCTAATTCCCTTTTTTTTTTTCCCTTAAAAATTCAGATTTTCTAGATATTTATCATTCCCATTCTTCTCTTTTAGTCTTTCTCCAATTTGTCCACATCTTTTTTGACCTGGGTATTTAATAACTGTTTATGGCACTATGATTGGATCGAGTATTATCAAGACCAGAAGGATATTCCACATTATTTCCTGTGGTATTTATAGGCTTCATAAGGTGTTTTGCCTCCTTTTTCTACATAATATCATAACATTTAGGATTCTGATTTTTGGAACTGTCCTACAGTGCTGTTGCCTTAACAGCACATCCCCAGTTCTGCATTTAACACCCTGGTAATTCCTAACTAACCATAAAAGGTGTATTTTCCCTTCTTTAATTAAATGGGATTTTTAAGTCTTTTCTCCAATTTGACATGGCCTTTTGAATTTTAATACTATAATTTAATGTTCTGCTGTGCCCAGCTGTGGGTTCCTCAGCACAGGAAAGACATGGATCTGCAGAAGAGGATTCCAAGGAAAGACAAGGAGATGGTTAGAAGGGTGAAACACCTCTGCTGAGGAAAAGCTGAGAGGGATGAATGGGATCTTGGGAAGGAATTCTTCCCTTTGAGGGCACAAATCACCCAGAGAAGCTGTGGCTGCCCCTGGATCCCTGGCAGTGTCCAAGGCCAGGCTGGATGGGGCTTGGAGCAGCCTGGGATGGTGGAAAGTGTCCCTTTGTTGATTGTAGGGGGAGTAAATGACCTTTCAGGCCCCTTCTAACCCACACCATCTGTGATTCCATGTACTGGAATTCCTCTCTGCTTGGAGAGTGGATGAAGAGTTTTCAATTCCAGTTTTTACTTTTGGCCTCCAGAAATCTGTTCAATCCTTCTCATCCACGAGAGATGAGATAGTGCTCGGAAATCAATCCAGGCTTTTACAGCTTAAAAGATTAGCCCACCACGAGGAATTGTTTTGCTTTATTAATATTGTTTTTATTAACAAAAATTGCTGGTGATCCCAAGACTGTAATTTATGTCAGAATCCTATTGTGATAAAACTTCCAAAAACACACATGAAGACAGGGAACTTGACTCAAATAATTTGGTAAAAAAAACTAAACATAATATTGAACATGACAAGGAATGAGTGGTGACTTAGATTTGTAGATCACCCAGTCAATCATGTTATACTCATGTCATGTATCAAGATTTCTATTCAACAGGTCTCAATTATTTTAAGATATGTGCCAAAAATGAATATTTATGTTCATCTCTCAAGAAAGCTGATTTCTTACTGCCACCATGGAAGCCACAGATATGGAAAAATGGGGAAAAACGGCCTTGGACCAGAAGTGATGTAAGTGTGGATGAGAGGAGGAGTGGCAGGGAGGGGATGGATAACACATGAGAATTGGAATTGCTGAAGAAACAATGGAAAATAGAGAGGGAGAGGTGCAGTAGCTGAAAAAGGGTAAAAAGAAAAAGAGGATAGGCTGAGAGGGATGGTCAGCACCTAAGGTTTATGCAGGTCCTACAGAAAGGGAGAAAGAGGTAATCCCACAGATGAGAATGTCACTGAAATTTTAATTGAATTGATTTGGAAGCTTGAAAATCCAAATTGGTAGAGAAGCATGAGCAACTTTATTTCTGTCGGTTTTAGGTCATAAAATTGTTGTTTGCTTCCACGTCTCAACACAAGCCATATGTTTTCCAAATCCATATCAAATTTATGTTTCACTCAAACACCTCTGAGTTGGTGAAAGTGCAGAGGCCAAATGAATAATTTTAGATTTGAGCTGAGGCCTATCCAGGGTGAAATTTGACTGTGGTTTTTCTTTCAGTGTTTCCCTGTTTGAACTCTGCTTGCTTTTCCTTTCAGGTGTGAGTTTCATTGTATTAATTCAGTATTAAAATTACTCAGAGGAGCAACAAACAGCACCACCTCACTTAGATCTTTTGGTTCTGCAAACTGATCTCTCATTGTACTTGTTATTTCATTTTCTCATTTATTTGGAATCTTTAACGTTTCTTGGGACATCCCTGAATCTTGTAGCTGTTATCATAGAATCATGGAATGATTTTGGTTGGAAGACACCTTAAAACTCTTGTCATACCAAGGCAGGGACACCTTCCACTATCCCAGGTTGCTCCAACCTCACCTTGGACTCTTCCAGGGATCCAGGGGCAGCCAGAGTTTCTCTGGACAACCTGTGCCTCACCACATTCACAGGGTAGAATTTCATCCTAATATCCAGTCTAAACCTACTCTTTGTCAGTTTGAAGCCATTTCCCCTTATCCTGTCACTCCAGCCCCTTGTAAATTGTCTCTCACCACATTTTTTACAGGTTCTCTTCAGGTCCTGGAAGACCACGACGGGGTCATCCCAAGGCTTCTCTTTCCCAGGCTGAACAATCCCAGCCTTTCCTCCCAGCAGAGCTGCTCCGTCCCTCTGCTCATCTTTGAATTCCTCCTCTGAATATTCCAGCAGCTCCATCTCCATGTCCCTCCTGTGCTGGAGAACCCCAGAGCTGGGTTACTGCTCAGTTCCACATCCAGCAAGGCAATTTGCTGCCCTTCAGAGACAGAGATACAGCTGATTTTAAGACTGCAGCAAGACCTTAGGCTCTACACATCCCTCAGGATCATATTTGAGCTGTTTTGGTCCTTTTTTTTACTATTTTTGGGTTACAGAGTAACCAAATTATTGCTTTGTGAAAGAAAGAAAATTAGTCTTATTTTTTAAAATCTCAATTATGGAAGGGAATGAGTGCTACAAGCCACGATTCAGAAATAGGTGGAAAAAATTGTTTCTAAATGTCCCAACTTTGGGCTTTAGCTCAGTAAAGCACATGCCCAGCTTTGAGAATGTTTATGTTTTGATAGGCCTTGACATCAATCATAACCTGAGCAGGTCAGAATTCCACATTTCCCCCACTTGTGGTGGAGTTTGGAGCTACAGCAGAAAACGAATTGGAAGAGGAATCCCATTAATGCCGGCTGCTCTAATGCAAAACCCGGTTTCATTTTTAGACTTCTATTTTCTACTTTAATTATATAAATCTGAACATACTTTCGAGATTATGAAATAAGAGCCGGGAAGCCAGTTATTTTTCATCATTTATTTTTAAAGCAAATTTATCTTTGAATTGTCATCTGTTAAAATTCCTGAGAAGCAGACCACAAATGAGTACAATATGAACATGATTTTCCATGCCAGCCCGATTCGAGTAAAAGATGTAAAGATTTTTTTTATTTTTTTTTTTAAGGTTTTCCTTTGAACACTTCAGCTCAACACAAAATGTGACCAGTTCCACCTTGGGTCCCTTTCCAAGTTTATAGTGTGTATGTCCACTCTTGCACATGTACATACAAATAGCACCAAACTCAGCCATATATTGGCAACAAACACTCAATTAAATCTTCAATTTAATGGATTCCCAACCCTTGAAATGTTCTGCAGTGGGAACAGCAATAGGAACACAGGAAAGAGCTAAAAAAACACTGTCTTGGAAATGACACAGAGGAGGATCCTAAGTGCTTCCTTTCCTTTGTGGTAATGGCTTAACATGAAATGTCTCGATAAGAACATTGAAAATTTCATTTCATATTTTAGATTTCTACGAATTTTGGATTTGTGGTAATTTCTAGGTACTTTGCTTTGTGCTTACAGGAACCTCTTCTGTCTAAAAGCCTTCCAAGCTCTTTTTCTTTTCCTCTCAAGCTCTGGTCATCAATATATCAACATATCAACATATCAACATATCAAGCCCTGGTTGTCCTATGTGGACCAAGTCCTTTCTTTCTGAAAACTGAAAAGTTGGGAAATTTCATTCTCAGAACTGGTTCCTTAACTAGAAACTTGATGGACGCTTTGGTTAAGAACGGAAATGTTTGTCTTCACTTTTTGTTCATTTTATTCTGCTGAATATCTTTGGAGCTAAACTCTTTTAGCCAAGGTTTATCATGTCCAGGCTTTGGTTATGAACACAACCACGAGGCTCTTTTCCTACACAGATTATCAATAATAATATCTGTATAAAATATCTATTTTTAACAATCCTTTTTGCATTAATAAGGCAAACCTAGAAGTATCTCACCTGGCCAAGGATCCTCAAATGTAAGTTCAGTATCCTGATATTTTGCTTGTCCCAGGCAAAGAGTTTCCTCATCTTTGGATCTGCTTTAACCTAATTCTGTGGAATAATCTGATCTTTCTAGTCAAGTGTGTCTTCTCCAAGGATATTTTGCTTTTTTTCAGGTCATTTAAAGTGCCTTTTCTTTCTCTCTGACAGAGAAAGAATGATTGTAACTATAAAGTATATCCTCGTTCTTCCTTTGTAACTTGCAAATTTGGCATCTAAACTATGCCAAAAATGATTGCTTTTGGGGGCTTTGGTGAAGGATTCTGACTGTGATATAAAGAGGAAGGAATATAAGTAAAACAAACATTTATCACTCTGCAATTTGCATACCACGTTTAGCTCAGCTATGATTTAAACCAGCACATAAAACCCCAAAATTGGTCTTTGAACTGCAAAGTTGAGCTTAATGCTGTAAGAATTGTTAGGATATATCGGAACAAAAGAACTTAACATTCATTCTTGGCTTCTCTTTCAAATTTATTAACTTCTTGGTATATTTTTTTGCATGAGCTCTGATGGACTGAGCCATCCATATCTATCTCCAAAGGGTTACAGTGACAACTCAGCGCTTTGAAAAGGTTTCAGTGTTTATTTAGTTGTTTTTATTGTGCTTTTGGTTCTCTGCTGCCAAATATCTTCCCTTGAAGCCAGAATCCACATTTTCAGGTCTCCATCTAATCAACCTTTTGGGACAGAGTAAAGTTCCTGAAAGCTTAAGCCCAATATACTGCAGCACAATTACGAATTGAATAGGGAAAGGAAATTGGAAAGAGCAACTGAAGATATTTTACTCTTATGAATTAGTACACAAATACAGATTTATAGCCTGCATGTGTGTTTTGTTTTTGCTGATGGCTGTAACTAAGGACACCTGTAAGTCAGGGAAAAAGGGAGAGAATAAAAACTAAAGGGAGGGAAAATGCAATGATATGCAGCATTTCAGAGCTGATTTGGAGTCTGTTATGTGAACCCTAAAAACTTGTTTTTCTTCTCCTGGAAAGCCTGTATCGTTTAGCTGGTGTGCCTTAGTGTAAAGTATGAAATATAATGATTTTTAAAAAGATTCTTACAGCGTTTCCAAAGGAAATGTTGAGCTAAGTGTAGAATTTGTGGGATCAGTTAGCTTATAAATAATGATCCTTTATGCTGGCATTGGGAAATCCATGTTCCCACAGCTAGTTCAATAAAGCAATTAATATCAATGAATGCTGAAGAAAGCAAATCTCCGTTCACTTTTGTCTGGATTAGTTAACATAAGAAAAATCCCATCCCTCTCCTGGAGTATTTATCCTTCTCCTAGGAAGACATGCTAATGAAAGGTAAATAAAATGTGCTGCTTGACATGTGTTTGCCATTCCTCCCTGTTCCTCGTGTCGCACACTTTCCCTCTTACAAGACAATCCACTTTTTTTTTTTTTTCCCCTCTGGAAATCTTCATTGTGGTTATTCTGTTTCACGCATCCCTCTGTGCCAAACCTGTCTTGTCATTCTCCCCCGGCGTTCCTGCTGGTGTTTCCAGGCTATTCCTGCTCAGCTGAATTTCATTAAAGAGGGACTTCACCTCCAGAACTCACAGATAATGTGTCTCGAGCACACACGGAGCTGAAATCCGCCACGTAGAGAATTCCTGATTTCCTTGGCACCGCCTTCAATCCAGGGGCAAGTGCTTCTCCTCACTCAGGGCATATTTCTGGAGCCCACGTAAAACTGTCCACTAAAGGAGAAGGAAGGTCTGTCGAGGGAATGGGTGTGGTTTCAACTGACCTCATCCCACCGCCACGAATTTGTGCGTTCAGGCTTTTGGAGATCAAAATTTTTGATAAAACAGAGTCGTAAAACCGCCCTGAACTTTCCCTGCGTTTGGCTGCGTTATCTGAGATGTCACACACAAGCAGTTAAAAAAAAAAAAAAAAAAGAAAAAGAAAAAAGAAAAAGGGCTTAAATGATTTTTATCTCAGAGCAGCCAAGAAGTTTGGTAATAAGGTAAAGGTTGAGAAGCATTGTTGGCATAAGAAATCCCCTCCTTCCCCTGGATTTATAACACACCCAGTTTAGTAAGAACTGGCGCTGCCGAGCGTTTTCTGACAGTGTTGGGATAATATATTGCAAAAGGCAGAGTGGCCAAGTCTCACACCTGAGGAGTAAGACACACTTCATCCTGCCCATGGAGAAACCTAAATCAAACCTCAACATTACTGCAGTGCAATTACTCCTCTCCTAGGAGCTCCAACTCTTCAGGGTTGAGGTATAAAACTTGTGATTTTGGTATACTGGAAGAGTTTATTAACCCCTTAAGTATTTGTATGGCCTCTGCTTTTTGGAGGGATAGGCTTTTAAAGTTTACTAGACACATTTCAAAGGGAAGTAATAGAGTGTGATGCTATGGGTGTGAGGCCAAAGCAGCTTTGCAACAGAGTTTAATTTTTTAAAAAGTAAATAAAACAATATGTGGAGCTTTGGATTGCTTTGCCTGTCGTCAGTGTGTGCTGTGAGACCTCCCTCACGCTTCAATAAGGAATTTTGTTTAATGAGGAAACAGACTTTCCACGTTTGGGAGATTCTGTGCAAGGCTGGGGCTGCTCTTTTGCAGAATAACAGGATCATTAAAGTTGGGAAAGACCTTCAAGATCATCAAGTCCAAGCTGTGACAGATCCCCACCAGAGCACTGAGTGCCAAGTCCAGTCATTCCTTGAGCACCTCCAGGGACGGGGACTCCACCACATTTTCCATTTTCCATTCCTTTTTTTATATGTGAAACTCCATATCTTGCCACAATCACTTCTCCCTTCTCCTTGCTGTTATTAATAAAACCCCCTATTTTTATAAAAAAAACCCTAAGTTAAAGATACACAAATAGAAGGAAAATTTTAGGGTGAGATGTGGCAGAGTGTCCCAAGAAAGGGCCATGCAGTATGAACATGTAATTCTGCTACTTTTGCATGATGCCTTTTTCTTCACATATACTCTTTCAAGAGATCATATTTCACTCCACACATATTCCAGAGTCTCTCTCTCTACTTCTTATCACGACTTTAATGGTTCATTTCCATT
This sequence comes from Zosterops lateralis, assembly GCF_965231275.1. Taxonomy (NCBI): domain Eukaryota; kingdom Metazoa; phylum Chordata; class Aves; order Passeriformes; family Zosteropidae; genus Zosterops; species Zosterops lateralis. The sequence goes on along the minus strand of NC_139767.1, from coordinate 35,878,307 downwards.
CCATGCTCTGTGTTGTGTTACTTTTCTCATGTACCCTGTTTGATACCTCCACTGAAAGTAGAGGAGAAAAAACAGAGACGCCGAGTTCAAGCCTCATGTTCCATTTATTATTATGACTGTGGGAAGTTTAACTTGAAAAAGCAAATTTTATCGGGAGATAAGAAATAGAAACAGACATAATAAGGCAAGAGTTAAACTGAAAAGCTGATAACTGCTCTTGTAGTTTGGGGGTATCATTCACATGAAGACTAATACAGCTGCTCAATAATTTTATTTTTTTTTCTTATAAAATTAGTGGGGCTTCTTTTTGTTTGCTTTTTGGTGTTTTTTTACAATATTAATATAGCAGAATAGGGAACACAAGATTAAAGCCCCTACAATATTTGCTTCTGATTTGGTCGAACCCAATAAAAATTTCAGTCTGTCATCGTGAATAGGAATGTTTCATTTCATATCAGTTGACAGTCATATGTGCTGGCTTATGGTGATCCTTTTACAGACTTGTAGCCCAAGTTCCTCAGCCTCCCCTTTCCTGGTAAACTCTAAAATTTGATGTTGGGTTATAACTTTTTATGATGATCAGCCCAGCAGAGTTATTTTAACATCGAACGGGGGTTCTGTTATTTTAGGGCAACTTAGTGGTGTCTGACACGTTGGTCTGCAGAAAAAAAGCTGGGTCATGAAACTGCCATCAGATTTTCAGTGATTTTCTACTGACAGCTCCAGGGAGAGGTTTAAAGTGGCCTCTCCTTTCCTGCTGCACAGAGAATTAAACACATTCTTCTCTCACATAAACACGAACCTGGTGTGTCCTTTCTGGCATGGCCAGGTGAGTAAGACTCCCCATTTTGGACAGGTAACTCTACGTGGTCTCTGAGAGCTCAGCTGAGGTATCATTTAGGAACTGGTTGGTTATTTGCATCTTTTAAGCCACATCTGACAGCACTGATGATTTAGGGTGTGCAAAAATGCCCCAAGTGTTGGTCAAATCTTGAGGTTCTCCTTTCTGCAGGCTGGGAGTAACCTCCTTATGCTCCACAGGACAGTGAAGGGTCTGAACACAGCTCAGATTGCCAGTTCTCGACCTGAGACATGTCTAAAAAAAGATTCTTATTTATTTTAGCCAGCAGGCATTTGCATTTCCAACCCTGCTGGAAATCAGGGAACAGGTCTGGCTGGAGTGCAGACAGAAACAAACACCATGTACCATTTTCTCCTTGCCCTGTGACAGCTCTGGTGAAAACTGCAGCTCCTGCCTTGTGGAATGAGTTTAATCTCAAGCAGAAAAGAACAAACAAACAAACAAAAAAAAACTTTTAAAATTGCCTAGTACTGTAAAAAAAGTATCCTCCTGCACTAAACATATTTTAAAACATTCATTTATGCTGATTTCAGATAAAAATGTGCCAGTAGAAGTAAAATAATCTCCTGCAGATAATACAGGTAGCCACAAACTTTGGCTGTCCTCTAATTCCCAAACACTTATCCCCACATACACTTCCTGTTCCCTGACTCTCGTCAGCTGGAAAAGTCATTATCAGGAGGGAGAGCTTTGCATCTGTCAGCTGGGAAAGTGATTACTTAAACTGATAGCAATAGCAGTTGTTTTAGTTTGAAATGGCCATTTCAAACATTCATTTTTATTTTTATTTTAGGGGGGGAGGAGAGGGAAATTTTTATTATTATTATTTGGTCATTTTATTGCTGTGAATATCAAAGAATGAAACAACATGAACATCTCAGCTTGATGGACATGCTTTGGAGATAAACTGGCCTGGAGAAAATAGATGGGAATGACTTTTGGAGAGTGTTCTTTGGATTTGAACAATCACACTAATAACAGAAAGTGGGTTTTTTGCTGCATTTTCCTTGGTGCTTCCTCTTCAAGTTGTCTCTTCTCCATCATTTTTCATCCTGACATGTAGGTGGGAATCAAATACCATCCTGAGGACCCTCTCCTCGTTCTTTAAATATCTCAGAGTCAAAACTGGTAAGAATTGGGAGCACCCTAATTAAGTTGAGTTGATTACAAATTGATGTCTCCTTACAGGAATTGAAGCCACCTCCCTCCCCCCCTGCCCAAATCATCTTTTCAGTTCTGTGAATTGCCTTTAATTGCCTACGAAGGACATCATAAATATCTGGTTCTTCCAAAAAAGTTGTTGCTCAAAGCCTCAAAAGTTTTCTTTAAAAATGTAGGCCAGCTCCAAAATGCTCGAAAAGTGTGACTTCACTGAATGCTCTTAACATCCATATTTAGTTCCCAAATAAGTAGCCTAATTTTCCGTAACACTGTGCAATCAGTAAGTCTCATTGACCTCACTGAGTGTCTGCCTTCTCAGCAATTCCAAAAAAGAAAGCAATTTATTTAGAAGTCAAATATACTCAGAGAGTCTTCGCTTGTTCATATTTTCTAAAGAATGTATTTTTTAAAAATGTATTGAACTTTCTCTGCTCATGTGTTCTTTGAGGGGCAGAGACGGGATGAATAATTTTTATGTGTTTATCTTCAGATACTTTTATATTATTTTATTCTAAAAGGATATTAATCTTTTATTAGATTTGAATAACATGGGAAGATTGAGATGTCTTGGGCTGTGTTGGAAATAAAAGAACAGTTGTCTCCACTGTCCTGTTGTGGATTTGGCTTGGAAAATGCTTTATGTGGAAATTTCCACCCTTTTATTTCAAATGGTTTCAGAATTTAAATGATGGGGCAACCTGATTTTGGACTCCAATGTTGTCTGAATGTCTGATCCTTTGAGTTTTGTTATTTTGACTCTTATCTCCCATATTTTTATAACCTGAATAACTTGTTGTCAGTTCATTATTGAATGAACCATTTATTATCCTGAGACCTGCTACACAAACACAGTTAACAATCCTGCTATTTATCCTGTGAAATATCACAAACTGTTATGAGTATTTTATTAAACATGAGGCATCTCAATAAATCTCATGATGGATCTAATTCGTAACAAAAAATGAACCGTGAAAAGTTCAGAATATGTTCCTGTAATACTTTTTCCAGACAGGAGACCTGAATTTTAACTCCTCCTGGCAATCAGAGAGTGACAGACTTATCTGGTGTTTAAACTTGTGTGCTGGGCTCTTTTGTTTCACTAATACCAGTCAAACTTCACACTTAATGAGTCCTCCCTCCCTCCTATATTTCTTGTTAAAGGTCTGTTTAAGGTATTTTTTTTTTTTTTTTCCATTAGGACCATGGTGAATTTTCATTAAAACCATAAAGAAAAGCTTTTCAAAAGTGAACAGCCCAGGCTCAGCGCCAGCACTGGTGGAACTCATGAAAGATGATGGCGCAAACTGGAAGGTTTTCTGCTTGATGCTCATTTTACATTTCCAGTGTCTTCTCCTTTCACACATCTCTCCAAGTCTCAACTCCTTCACCAGGAAAAACATCCAACACCTTTAACATACTCTGAACCAACCAGGACTTCCTTTCCATTTTGGTTGATTTTTATTTTATGGTCTCTAGAAGGTTTTATACAATTACCCACCAAATGCTCAAACATCTCTTTAGTTTTTATCTGATCGTTTCTTTCTTACTGCAAGTATTTTTATGACAACAGGAGTGGACAATTCTGATGTGCCTCTGTAAATTTCCCTAATGAGTCTCCTCTTTTACATCTTTCCCATGTTTCCCTCTCATCCAAGCATTACAGGATGACACCAAGCCAGGGCACTTATGTTTGTGTCCTCTTTGCACAGATGGAAATGATTTCCTTGACTGTGAGAGCTGGAAGATATGGGGAATGTGGAATGTGGAAACACACAGCATCATGAAATACCTGCTTGTTTTACACCCAGGCTTTGCTGAAGAAACCAGTCTGTCAATCATTCCTGCATGTGTTGCTTGTGAAATCTCCTTGTATGTTGGTTATTGCTGCTTAAACTCATCGTTTTGTGTCGTGGAAGAATCAGTTTTGGGCAAGGAGTCGCGGGTGCTGCCAGGAGCTCTTTCATAAAAGATGGTCTAGGGTGAAATTAAACGAGACAAGATCACATTGGGATGGAAAAGGGAGTTGTCCTGCTACTGAGGAAGGGTAGAGAAGACAGAAAAGAGAGGAGGAACACAGGAAGGGAGGACAGGCAAGGGGCAGGGCAGGACATGGGCTACACATGAGGGTTGGAGGACAGTGGTGTCCAACCTGGTGCCTGGCCAGAGGGTGAGCAAGGAGTGGCAGTACAAAAAGGACAAGACCCAAAAGCCCTGCTGGTCAGAGCCAAAACAAAACCACAAGATCCAAAATTTCCCATATCTTGTGTTCCTTGCCCCTCCCAAAGTCCGCCTCCTGGCAGAAGAGCATCAGCCTGGTCCAAGGCTGCACCGCAATCCATCAGTGGAAAACTTTTTCCATCCAACTGGAGAAGCTCTGCAGAGGGTACAATGTCCTTGGTGTCCTGCTGGCTGCTTGTCCCATGTGAGACATGAATGGCAAAGCCTTCCCAGAGCCAGGGCTTTCTCCATCCTCTCCTGGTTGCCTCCTGCACATGGCACATGTGCATCCCTCCTCTACCTACCCCTGACAAGGGGTGTTGAGACACATCAGAATCACCCTAATTCACCTGGTGTGACGGGTGTGCCCCATCCCAAAAGCTATTTAAACCCTCCAGTGCCAGGAAAAGGGAACTAAGCATTTAAAGCCCATTTTCACCCAGAGGATGTCACAGAATAAAGAAGTGTTTGCTCATAAAAAACTTCAGGGTTTGTCCCTAAAGTATCAGGAGGTACCTCAATGCCTCCATATCAAGAGGAGATTATATTTCCTATAATAAACAAATTGAATATTTCTAGCAAATTCAAAATCATATTGAAACAGAATCATCTTCCGGAGAAAAAGAGGAGAGATGCTGCAGGTGAGATAAAATTTCTTTATATGACTCTTCAATAGTTTGTTGGTTATTTGCATCCATGTGATTTGAGTTGGGTATTTTTTTTGAGCTATCAGGTGATAGCAATGAACATAAACATAATTTCCTAACTTTTATTTGCTTTCTTCTTGTGGTACCTGAATGCTGGTTGAGTTCTATGCTTTACCAAAAATCCTTCCTTTCCTAGATTCTACCCTTCAAGTGTTAGAGGATAAGTATTTTTTCATCCACAACAGCAAAAACTCCTTAATTTTACCACTTTAAATGTATACATTTTGTGTCATCTAAACTTTTGGAAACTAATAAACTGGACAGAGATTAATTAAAAGGGCATCACATACAGCTACTTTAAATTGTAGGACAAAAAGCAAACAGGCTTTCCCACCTCGACAGTTTGGACAAGTGGTAAAATGCAAAAATGGACGAAAAAGTGTTTCTTTTTAATATACATTTAGGTTTCAACACTGAATAGTTTGTCTGTGGGACTTAAACCCATATTTAATGTCTGTCCTCTGCAATTTGAGAGCCTTTGCTGCAGTTCAGGGCTGCAGACACGATCAGGGAGGGCAGGGCCAGGAATTCGGATGGACACAGCATGGAAGGGTTGGCAAATGCTGTGTAATGAAGTGATTACAGCATCTCATACATCTTCTGATTAATAAGACAAAATTTAGTAGCCCAAACGAAAATCAGTCCTGATCAGACAAGAAAACAACACGAGATTGTTCCTTCTATCAGTTCAAATACAAACTGCCCTGTGATCTTCTGAGCTTGCAGAAGATAACTCCAGTTCCATGTGGCATCGCTGCTCTTGGCATCTCACCATGAAATGCAGCCCTGGACTGAGGCCAGATTAAACAGCTGAGTAGCTCTGCTTTTAGATCCAGAGGCACAGGAGAGCAGGAGAATAGTTCTCCAATGTCAAAATCTATTTTCTTACTTTTAGCGGTAGCTAACATTTTGTGATGTATATATACACAAGCCCATATAATGAAACAGTTTGTTTTATGAGGCTGCAAGGACATATGTGGGAAAGAAATACGATGCATTTTAAAGATTTGTAGCAGTGGAGGTTATTCATACTTTATGTGGTGTTTGGAGTTAATATTTGTGATCTTTGTTGCTGTTGTGCTGTGCAAGATGAGAATTGTGTTATTTAAGTGAGACATCAGCTGACTCTCAGAATTTCTGATTTTTGTCATCTCTAGCTCTACCACAAGCAGGCTGTGGGAATTGAGAGTTTTTTCTGGGTTTTGGGGAGCTACTTTGAAACACTCCTTGCCTTGATATTTTCCAGTGCAATTGAGGGAGGTTCAAAAGATTGAGGGATTGATAAAGCCACCAGTGCAATGATTTGCAAACAAATTTCCTAAAACCTTCATTTTAGAGTGATTGCCACCCCACAGAAAGTACACTTTTAAAAAAAAAATCATATTAGTTGATAAGCAAATTGAGGTTTTTATTGACAGGCTATAACTTGGGACTTTTTCAAACTTCCCTTCATTTTTGGCTTTCCTTTGGAGCAGCAGATTTTGATCAAGTGTGAAAAGATTGCCATCCAATGGAGCAGGGCCACAGATACAAAACTTTGAAAGTTATTTCCTACCTCATTTTCTGGTCTGAAATAAAGCTGTACCCACGAGCTGCACCTGAACATTCAGAAATTTTGAGTTTCCCATTACTGGGAACTGGAAGCATCCCAGTAAAACCTGGCTACAGGAGCATCTGAGCTAAATTCTCAATGACAAACCAAATGGAGAGAAATGTTGCCTGCTGTGCTAAAATAACACTGGCATCCAGTAATGCCTGGTAAGTCATGCAATGCATTAAAACCCTTTAAAGAAAAAAAAAAAAAAAATCAAGACAGATATAAAATAATTGGGAGGTTCTCTTTCTTCCCGTGAAGATCATCAGTATACAGTAAGTCTCTTAAAGACCTGCCTTTAAATTATTGAGGCTGCCAGTTTAATGAAAAAGTAACAGCTCAATTCAATAATTCATGACAACGTTTTGAGGCAAAGCACACAAAATATTTTTAGCATGTGTCTCAAGAACAGTTAGACACAGGATCAAAATATGCAACGTTACACACAGTGTGTTCTTATCTGTTAGGTCTGGTAGGGGGAATAAACATTTTTTCCTGATGAGAAAATCAAAGTTTTGTGCCATTTCAGTGAAGTCAAGTTGACACCTGCAGAGAAGCAAGTCATGACATTTTAGCTGACTGGGTTTTTTTCCTCCCCCTCCAGTTGTGGTTTGTTTCTTCATTTTATTTACCCTGACAGACAAAAGAAAAATGTTCAGATGAGGATTTGGCATATTTTCTAATAATTCTTCTTTTTTTTTCTTGTTTTCCTTTTTATTTTCTTCTTCCCTTTATTTTTTTTCCTTCATTAAATAAGTAGCTCATACATTCTGTGCTGGGACAATTCCATTGAGGAGAAAAAACTTGAATATATTAAAATAGTGTCCATCCTTCCTTGTTGCCCCCCCACCCTCAGATTGCTCAAACATTGCTACATTTATCAAGATAATAAGCTTCAGATTTCATAATAAGAGATCTATTTTCATGTCATCCTGGCATAGACCTGCCTGACTGAGCCAGGAAGATCCTTAAAAAAATATGAATTTAGGATCAATAGTATTTATAGCTCCATTTATAAAGCTGAAGTCAAAGGCATGGGTAATGCAGAATTTATTAAGGGGAATTACACTGGGGATTTTGTTTACTGGCCTCTAATCCTACCTCGACTTCTTAGCATCTCATTTTGTCAGGAAAACATAAGTTGCAGGTGTTCATAAATGTAAACTGGCACATAAAGAAGCTCACAAATTATATCTGTTGTGACCTAATATTGCAGTATAGGGTACTCTTCAATGGCGTTTTTCCTGGCTGCATCTTATTTTTGTTAACTCTGGGTGCCATTAAAGACTATGATAAAGTTATTGTAATGGAATTGAAATACATTTTATTACACCAATATAAGCCCCATTTACTGTGCAATATGACAGTGCTTAATAATTTTATATTACAAGCGTAATTATGACATCAAATTAGTAATTTTCACGAAGTACTTGCATTAGACACTCATATGATACGTTGCAGTGTATTTTAATTCTCTGGGGTGCCTGAAAACACACATTTTAGCAGGGAAAAAACAGAAATGTAAAAGGAAGCACCTCATAACTCCTTTGTGCAATTTCCTTAGGATATTTACCTTCCACTGGGGTACAGGTATTATCAAGATTTTTTTTTTTTTTTTAGATTCCAATACACTGTTGATAAAGCCAGAAAGTTACTGAAGACTAAAAATTGTGATAAATCTTCCTCTTTGGTGATCACATCAAAGGTCCCCAAAGCCACTGCCTCGTTATTCTGAGCAGCCTCCCAGTTTGATTAATTCCACTGGACCAGTAAGGCTCTTCCTGATGGATTGGGGGGGTGGGAAGGATTAGAAACTCCAGTTCAGAGTCTGAAATTGGGAGCCAGTGGAGCTGCAGAACCCCCATGGAACAAGGAATCGATTTGTGTCCCAGGGAAATGCAATTCCCTCCAAGGCAGAGAGCAGCAGACTTTGGCAGTGCTGAGCCACACTGGTTTCGAGGCAGGAACTCAGGATTTGTATCCAAGTGATGTAACTGTGGAATCTTTGGGGTTTTTTTTCCTCCTCCTTGGGGTATTCGCATGGAATTAATTTTCTATTCAGGTGCTGAAAACTTTTGCAATGCAAATTCATCCGAGGGTTTGGCTTTTATCTGCTAAAATAAATGACAGAATGCGATGAAGGTTCACGAGCATCTTAATAAACCCTTAAGAGTCTGCCTTAAATACCAGTTTTCTATACTAGAAAGCTCATCAATATCTAGACAGCCATGCAAACAGCGAGGAGGCCAGTCCATTAATGAAATGTTAATGACTGAATTAGACCTGTAATAACAGAAGTAGAATGCACTGCTGTGAGTCCATTAACATCAGCAGACCCTGCTGGGAAACAAGTAAACACAACATACAAAGGGAAAACTTGTGCTAATAAACAGTTTTTGTGCAGTAAAGGTGCTCAGAAGCTCAAGCTGTAAATCCCATTCATTGCTGCTCTAGTGGGGATTTTTTTTGGAAAACTATCTGAGCTACATACCAAATATGCATTTCACAGTGATGTTAAAAAAAAAATATTCTCAACAGCAAATTCCTTGCCTCAAAAATTAACCAAAGACTGATGCCATATATCCTGACAAAGATTCCTATTGTGATATGTTGTAAGAATAAGCAGTCCAATGGGAATTGCAGCTTCACTCTTGTCTTTGGGAAGAATTTCTTCCCTGTGAGGGTGCTGAGGCCCTGGAACTGGCTGGCAGAGAATGCCCCATCCCTGGAAGTTTTCCAGGCCGTGTTGGACTGGGCTTGGAACAGCTTGGGATAGTGGAAGGTGTCCCTGCACATGGCAGAGGGTGGAATGAGATGAATTTTAAGGTTCTTTCCAACCCAAACCATTCTATGGTTTTACGACCATCAAGTCAAGCCCAGTCTCTTCCGTGCACTTGTAGATTTTAGGATTCAAGTGGGGCTGTAAGTTTTCCAGGGCATGTTGGACAGAGCTTGGAACAACTTGGGATAGTGGAGGGTGTCCCTGCACATGGAATAAGGTGGAAGATAATCTTTAATGTCTCATCCAACTCAACCATTCCATATCTCCTTCTGCAGGGAGCAGTGGTTATCACCTGATGGATGGCTGACCCAAGTGAAATGGAGTTTATGGGCCCTCACTGAGGCCCTCGTGGCCATCACAGAAACTGCCACTGTTGGCAGTAATTAGGAGCACTCTTAAAATTTTATCTTGTGCCTTAAAAGTTGATTGTGCTTTGCAGAAGGTGTTAACCCCAGCAAAGGGGGTGGGAAATACAACATTGCCAGCGGCTCCGTGGGTGACCTTGTAACCCTCCATGTGAGAGTTGTTGCCTTGGGATATAGGAATTAATGACTTGACTTTTTGGAATGAGAGTATCTTCTTTCCTCTTCCAAAATATATAACTTTTTTTTTTTTTTTTTTTTTTTTTTTTTTTTTTTTTTTTTTTTTTTCCAACAAAAGTCATATAAAAATAGTTTTGAGTTTTCTTCCGGTTTTGAAAATCTCAGCAATTTCCTTACACAGGGGCTGAAGTAGGAAAAGCCAACATGTCTGGATCTTATCTAAACTTCTTCCTTTTTGGGAAGATTTAGAAATTTATGTGAAGCTAAATATCCTATCCCTGCTCCTGGAAACCTCAGTGTATCTCCCAAGGGGCTGATATTCTCCCACCTTGCCCTCACCTGTGTGCAGGGGTTTGATTTGTGTTTTACTCTGTAGTAATGCAAGTCTTTTCCCTGAATTTGCCAATGCCATTAAAAATGATCCCCTATGGTGTTTCCAGGGAGGACATTACTGCCCTAAGGATAGCTTGTTCTGGTGGTCAGATCCTGGAGGAAGATGGGGAATATCAGTTTGCAAATCCCAAGGCTGCACAGACTCCATGTGTCATTTTAGGTGAACCAACTGCACTCTGTGCTTTGGGTCTGTACCCCTAAATTAGGGGTAACATCACCTCACTGCCCTACAGAGATCTCCCGAGGGTAAAACTATCAAAGAAAACAGCACTGGGTGACATAGAATCCCTAAAATTGAAATTACGTACATTATTACCTTCCTGTTTGTGCCAAATTTAAATTTTGACAACTCTCTGAGTGTCTATGGTGGCCTTTTGGTTTTATGTCCCAGTCTTTGTTTCCTAGGATAACACTGAAGGACTGTGTAGAGGAAACTAACTTAATTAGAAAGAATGCAGTGATCTGATTATGTGCATTGAAGAAAAAAATACAATATCTGAGCACTGAAAGAAATGGTGGAATTAACTGTAAATGTTACTGTAAATTAACTGTAAACGAACCACTCACTACCCTTTCCCTCTGCACAAAAGAACTGAGCTAAGCTGGTTTTTTGAACCACTGGACTTTTGAACCACTTTGCCAAATAAAAGTAGCAGCTTTTTCTTTTCAGAAAAAGCAAATTTTGATATGACAATTTGAGGAAGTTTCAATGTGTACAGTTGACTTATCAGTAGAACAGTTTTTGCCATTTTTACTTGTGCCCTGAATCATTTGTCATCTTTCTTGCAATACAAAGAAAAATTATTACTAATACAGGATCGTGCATGGGGTGCTTTGCCTGTGTGAAAGGTCTGGGCAAAATGAGGAACTTTCAAAACAAACTTAAATAATATTTTTTCACTTTGTAATCCTCATCTGAGTCACACCAATTTCAAATTAGATGTGATGCAGAAGGAAGGGACAAAGCAATACAGATGTAAAATAATGTAACAAGCTAAAAGGAATAATTAGGGAAAAGTTTGTAGCTAATAGAGATGAATTAAAGATCTATCTATGTTTTCCTGTAGACACAATGAAAAACCTGTTCTCTTGAGAAAGGCTTTAGCCAGTTGTTGGAAGTGAGGACAGAGATTTAAAAATTAGGTGGAAGGTGGGGAAGGAACACGAAAAGCAGGAGTTTTTGAAGTAGGGCGAGATGTTCGAGAAGCAAGATCTGGAATGGAACAAATATCAAGAATCTTGAATGCAGTGTCGGAAAGGCAGGAGGAGATCAGGGAAAAACAGGGAAGACGTGGTGAGGCTTCCTTGCCTTTTCAAGGATGATCAGCTCAGTGGCTGCAGTTTCATCCACAGTGTTGGAGACGCTGGAGGTGAAGGGCTGAGGGCAGCCATCAGAACCACAGCTGGAAACCCCTGGGACAAGAAGTTTTATCTTTGGGTACAGAGAGAAATGACTTTAGAGGTGCATGTGGGAATTCAGGGGCTCCTGGCTCTGTTGTAACCTCTCACTCCATCTCCAACCTCTGAAGAGCTGGATTAATTTCCTAAACCCACCTGCAGCTGAGGGTTATTGAGTGAATATAAAGAATTGATTACAAGCTGTTCAGAATAAAATTGCATCAGTGTTTCCTTCTTTCCTGTGTCCAGGAGTTCCTTGATGCTGCTGGGAGCCTCCCTGGTAAGCCAGCCTGCCCTGAAATCCCCACAGAGTGAAAACAGTTGCTTTTTGCCCACTTTTTACAAACTTCAGAGGGTAGAATGATTTCATCAGATGCATTTATTTGTCTGATTTTGCTGCCTGGTGTCACACAGGGAGGTTTTCTGAGGTATTAACTATCACTTTAAATTCTTCTCGCTTTGAGTCATCCCATCCTGTATATAATTTGAACAGGTTTTTGTATAATTATTTCTCTCAATAATTACCATTATACAATTGCTATAGCTGCCAGTTTTGTTTTTCTCTCCTGCCAGAGAACAGCAGAAATGGATTACACGTTAGTGTAACTTATGATCTTGGATTCATGTTTAAAATGCATGGAATATTTTTCATCTTCTGTTTGAGGCAATACCTCATCTGGGATCATATCTCACAGTGTAAGTTTACACTGAGTAAATGGATGCCTTGTACTGCAAAGGGCTATAATCCACAATGAAAAAAGAAAAGGATGCAAAAAATAAATAAAATCTAAATTTTGAAGGCATTGGAGGGCCATTGGAGGGAGTGGATATTAATGGCTACAGGTAGTGACCTGGCACATCTGGACAGTCATGTAGAGAGGTTTGTGCATGGTCTCCTTTTCCCTCTTAAATAAATTGCATTTGGCCATCATTACAGCTCTTTTTGTTGTTTTCTGATGAGGATTCTAGGAAATTGGTTTTCTTGCATTCATGGTTTACTGGCAGGGAGAGCAAACTGGAATTTGCAGGCACAAATTCTCCTAGTGGATATCTAATTCCAGAGGTTGTGCTCTCCAGCAGAAAGTTCCTTTGAGTTTTGAGTTTTCTGCTTGTGCTTGGTTTTACCCCCAGGGTAGGTGGGAACAGGTACAGTAGGATGGAGGAAAGGAGTGGCAGACCTGGAAAGTTTGGGAGAAGATAATTTTTGGTACCTAATCCAGCTGCAAAAAGCCAATGCTCAGTTGGGTACACAGAAGACAGGAGGGCAACCCCTGTAAGGAACAGTGAAATAACAAAACGATGGCTCATTGTTCTAAATGAATCCGTGATGCTTTTTAAAAACTGATTTATGGCTATCGCCTGACAAGGGTAATTAGAGATAAAACAGTTTAATCTCATGAGTCATGCTGAAATTTTCTTTCAGTGACACTTAAAATTGAAATGCAAACCAAAAGAGAGAGAAAGGAAAAAAACCCAAAAAACCCAGAGAATATTTGGAGTATGTAGGTATGAACATTTCAAAGAGATTGGGACCAGGATGCAAGTTTGCATAATGACAAACAATTAATAATTGTGGGTAGCACAGGGTGATTGGAGGAGAGCAATCAGGTCCTCTGTGTCCATTTTGTACGTCAGGCATGTGGGAACTTGGGCACCAAACTCTTCTTTGCCTTTTAGTGTTTAAGTCAGCAAACAAGGCTGAGTGTGCAGATGCATTTGATTACTGATGGTCATTATGACATGAGCAGCACTGTGATTTATTAGCGTAGTTGTTGACTGGGATTCCAAGAAAAGGTAATTGTTTCAGAATTATCCCCACAATTAATTTCACATGTGTGAAGTCCATTAACTGCAACTCCAGGCCGTGGGATCCATGTAAATGTTCACAGCAAGAGCTGAGGTTTGGGATGGGAAGGATGAGCCTCTGGATTTCATGGAAATCTGAGGGTGGGTTGGGTTTTTTCCGGCTCTTTCTGACTTCCTCCAAAACCATAACTGGTTATTCCATCCCTCTGAAATTCCAGCGTGCATCAGTGGATGGAAATGTTGATGAAATGGAAACATCAGTGATGCAAAGGTCCTCTGACTTTGCCAACAGTAGCTTTTGAACATGGTGGGACATGTTTTAATGCATTATCATCATAGATCCTTAGTCATCCTTGTGTTTCAATGCTGCCTGTGCTGTTGCTTTACAATGGAACAGGGATAAGATGTCAGACTATTGTAAGAAATCTGTATTAGCAGAACTGCTGCCTGTACCACACCACGAAACGCTCACAAACACCGTGCTCCAAAAACCCCAGCACTTTGCACCCTCAGCAAACACAAAATATATCCTACGACTCGTGAGATGATGAATTTCGAGCAGAATTAATCCTTACTCAATCATTCAGCAATGAGAAATATTGAGTTGTTTTTCTTAAGGATTAGGAAAATTCTTTTGGAAGGAGACAAACATTTGTCCCTGCTGGAAGCTCCTTCAGCTGTAATGCATCATTGTGCCTGACCAGCCCTAGAAACCTTGGAAAGACAAAATATGTACAAGCTGGTTGTTAAGCATATGTGATATGTTTTGCCTCGTCACCTGGCAACGAAAAGGTTTTTCTAAACAAATTTCACACATTGCCAAAATTCCAACTTTTTGAAACACGTAAGCTGCTTATTTTTTATTTATTTGTTTCCCCTTTGTCAAACGCAGCCCAAGGTACGTCTCCCTCAGAAGAGCAAATGTTAGCATTTCTACTGGGGAAGGAAAAAAACTTTTGTAAATTTAACTCACTCAGCATTGCATACTTCATGTAACAGCATTGGGACTCTATGAAAAGATAGAAAATACTCTGTCTGTGGAATGATTCACAGTCTGTCCTACGAGTGTTTTAAAATTAACAAACAAATCGGCACCAAAAAACCTTTGATTGCCCTAAATTCAGCAAACGAGCATGAAATTAAAAGAAATAAGCCTGGCTAACTATAAAGTTTAAATAATAAACAAATAATAAAAACTATGAGGACAAAGTGCCTTAAGGGGAAGGTGTATGATGAGTAGCTGAGGTCACTTGGTCTGTTCACCTGGAGGAGACTGAGACCTGTCCCAGTTTTCAGCTTCCTCAGGAGGCAAAGAGGAAGGGCAGACACTGATCGCTTTTCTCTGGTGATTTTTTCTGAGGGAATTGCTGGAGCTGTGCCAGGGGAGAGTTAGGTTGGATTTCAGGGAAAGGTTCTTCCCCCAGAGGGAAAGTTCCCCTGGGAACTGCCCAGGCTCCCCAGGGAATGATCACATTCCCAAGGCTGCCAGAGCTCCAGGAGCATTTGGACAGCGTTCCCAGGGATGCACAGGGTGGGATTGTTGGGGTCCCTGTGCAGGGTCAGGTTGAACTTGATGATCCTTGTGAGTCCCTTCCAACTCAGGATATTCCACGAGTCATAGCTTCTGTGTCTATATATTGTTTTGAAGGAATACGAAGAGGAGTGAAAGTTAATAACTTTTCGAGTCGCAGAACATTTAGCCTAGAAACGATCACATCACTGGCTGACACAGCCCTACGTGCTTAGCTTGGAGGGTGAAAAAAACCCACTGAGAGGGCATTTCTTAAGTTTGAATGAAAGGTTTTAAGGACAATACTTCAAATTGCAGTGGAGAAGCTGCATTGCTGCACTCGGGCAGGCTTTAATAACCTCATACATTTGCGTGCCTCCTTAATCCCCCGGTTGTTTTCCGTAGGCCTGTTACTGGCTATTATTGTATTTATCTTCTGCCATCTTCCTCCCCGGTGTGTGGCAGGGTCAATGCTGATCCAAGCCATTGCTGATGGGATTCCAGCCCATTTCCACGCCGAGGGTGGCTGGGATTTGGGTGCACAATGGGGTGTGACGCCGCTGAGTGAGGGGAGGAAACTCCTTGCAAATGACAACGCTCCGGTAACGGCGCACCGAGTTCGGGAGTCGGTGCTGCTGAGGAGATCTCTTAGCTGGGAGGCAGAAAGGTGATGCCCAGGAACAAAAGATGGATGATTTCCATGTGGTTCAAGCAGGATTTCACCAGTTCCATGCCACCACTGCTGGCGCCAGCACGACAAAACTGATGGGTTGTCACTGGATGGACGCTCCACGATGTAACACCGTTGGCATTGTGCTGCCAGGAAAAGTGTTGAGATTTTTAATTACCTTAATGGTGAACTAAAAAGTGCTCGTGTTTCTAGTGCCATGAACGGTGCAGAAAAGGGCTGTAAAATGCTAAAACAATGGCAGGCTCCTCGCTGGAGGATGCAGCACGTTGCAATAATGCGGCGCGTTTCGAAAAGATCTGTATTTTTTCAAAGACAAACATCAAACAGAAGGAAAAAGGTTATGTCACCTTCACCCTCACAGTACTGTCATTTATATGCTATCAGCTCATTAAATTCACATTAAGATACTCCATGGGACTTTAGGAGCTATTAGTGCACCTAAAATGGCATAACAAAATCTCAGTTCACTTTAAGAGAGATGGCATTGCGACATTTTGTATTTCATCACTGAATTATTATAGTCTCAGATGCATTCTGCTGTGATGGTAATGGAAGGAGGAATACTAGAGAGGAAAGCTGTCCATTTGTTTATCCCCAGGGAGAGAAAAAAGAAAGTTTGATAAAAAACTAGAGTGAAAGTAAAGCATTAACAATTTAACCCCTGTAGCAATGCTAAAGAACGCGCAGGATTTTCATATTCTGCTTTTCAGGATGTTTAAAATAAAGAAAGAAGGAAAATTTTGTTTGTAGGGAGCTGCTCCAGGCAATGGAAGGTGCAGCAAATGTACTGCATGAATGTAGACATCTGAGTCTTTTATAGGTGAAGTCTCTCCTGACAGCCACAAAATACCTTCCTTCGTATAAATTCTCATGGTAAAAATGGTTATTGTGATTAAAGTTGATTGTCTTGTTAGTTTGCTGTTGTTTTTCCTCCTCTTGCTTTCATCAGAAAATAAGTGTGCTCTTCCAGGTAAATCTACAACCTTGTGTTTATAAATCCCACGTGGGATAATTCCCAGGCATAAAGTTCAGGAAATAATAAGGAAAAGTGAAGCCATACCAAGTTATCATTAAAGAGTTAATACATATTTATACATAAATACTGAAGAAACACTACACTGCTTGATAAATAATAATTAAAAAAGGAAATCTGAATTAATGAATATATATTTATGTTTTGGATCTGGAAAATAGCTTGATCTGAGGATGCTTTTTCTACACAGTAACAGCAGCTGTACATGAAATACATAAATAATATGCATTGAAGGATAGAGAATGAGTTAAATTCAGTTTTTGAGGCAAAGGTAATTTCCTTAGAAGTGTGTGAATAATCAAAAAATCAGAAGTGAGATGAAGAATGTTCAGTCACTTTATGTAATATATTTTTCTTAATACCTATTTAGAATTATTTAGAAAACATAATAATTCCTTAGAAGTGCTTCCTTCCCTCTCCATAGAATAAAAAATTCTATGAGCTTAACCTCACACGGAATAAAAGGCATCAGAAGAGGAGGGAAATTTGAGAGTCTAAAGCATTGTGGAGCCTCCAAATGTGCACATTCACTGGGGGTGAAACTCATCCCTGTGTGAGAGTCAGGACCAGCCCAACTTAAATCTTTCAAAATCCCTTTTAACTGATACAGAGCACTTTGGTGGAGCAGAAGTGAATCTCTCCAGTGGAGAGGGAGATCAAAGACTTTGGGAGAGCATTGCAAGAGAAAGCTCAAGGTTTTGAAAACAGAGGAGAGCAGAAAGGGAATAATCACAGAATAACTGCACGCTGAGCACCTGCTAAATTTAATGTTTGACTGCGTTAAGAGCATAATCTCTTCAGCACAGGGGTTCTGCTGCTTGTTAGATAGTTCACCTGTTGGAAAGCAGGAATCCAGTTTTATCATCAGGAAACACCTCTTGAGTGTTGAAACACTCAGAGGGCTGAAACATGACTGTGGAGAGGGTTTTCTGTCAGACAGAAAAGGTGTTGCACTTAAACTCTTGGTTTTTTACCAGTTCTTGTTGGTTTTGTCCTTCCCTGGAGGTGTGGGATCCTGAGGGTGTGGGATCCTGATGATGTTGGATGCTGAGCACTGGGAATTTTGGGAAGCAGCACCTTTTGCTCCTGTCAGTATCTGCCAGAAAACACAGAGGAATTAATAGAGAATTCTGTCCAGTCTGGGGCAGGATTTTTAAAGGTCTGGCGAAGATTTACCATCCAGTGTTATGGCTAAGGAGCACTAAATTTTAACCTCTCTTCAGGCAGTGGTACAGTTGAAGCCATCAGGTTTTTGCACATAAACAGGGGAATTTAATGCTTAGGATGATGTGAGGCAAAAATCAGGAGTAGTTGTGCAGTTTTGGAGAAACTGTGGGACACCCTGAGGGAAGATGTCAAACCCAGAGAATGTGAGGTGGCTGATAGATCCATCTGGTGACGGTGCCTGAAACTGCCTGTGTTTTAAGTCTTCTGCTCTAGCCTTAAAATACAAACTAACTGGAATAGTTCAAGAAAAAAGACAACCATGTTTAAGTTTATTTGTATATTTATTTCCAAAAGAAAAGAGTCAATGTGTGAAGAAAACACACAATTTTTTTTTTTTTGTATTTGCCATATTACCAGTGATATATTCAGAGATGCATATTTAGAAGTCAATTTTGTTTTTTTCCAAGGGAAATCTCTGTGGTCAGGAAGAAAAACTCAAGCCTGGAGGTTGAGACCAAGTTAATCCAAACACTGCAGGAGCAGTTGCACCAAACTCACAAATTTTCAGCTCTAAGTCCTGTTTTGTGACCTCTTTGTCATGGATTATGGGCATTCACTGGCTGAATCCATGAAAACTTGACCATCTATGTAGGAATATAGTTTTATAACCTATTACATCATTTATCTTATTTTTTTAGCTAGATTTATATTATAGATTGATTTGGATTTTGTTTACGTATATTTATTTAAATAGAAATAGTTCTTACTGCTCTTCAGTGGTAACGTGGTTGTGTAGAAGTCAGTCTTGCCATTAATGGATGAATTAAAGCTTGAGTTCATGTGCTGGCTCAGATGGAGGATTGCTTTGCATCCACACAACTTTAAATCCAGAATATAATTTCTTCCTGGAAATGCATATCTTGGCAGGGAATGTCCTACAGCAAAGGAGCTCCAGCACAGCAAATTCAGAGCAGAAAAGCCTCCAGTACTGTTGAGAAGACTGGGAGGAATCTTTGTTGTGGTTTTTTCCCAAACCCAGAGTGGCAGTCAGGTTACTGAGAATCACATTTGGTCCAAAATTTATCAGAGTTGACTAAAACTGTCCCTTTCAAAGGAAGTGCCAGGGCCAGATGGACCCACAGCTACTCCAGGCTACGAGCACTGGGTGCTGTGGATGGGGACAAGGGAGAACAGTTGTTTTCCATCCTGTCACCTTCCAAAGACCCAATGTCAGCCTCGTATCTGCTGTGTTAGAGCTGAAACTGCCAAATAGAGACAAAATAAACTTAGACAATCCAGAGGGGCTGATTTTACACCAAGAGATCCAGTGACTGTGATATTTAATAGCATTCAGGGATATCTAATTTGCAATCTTTTCATCAGGTCCAAATAATTCATGTTATTTGTTTGCTATTATAAAGTAGCTTTTATTTCATATCTCTCTTGGCCACCCAGGCCCTGTTAAATGTCTTGCACTGTGTCTTACTGATCTTTAATATTTATTTTGTAAGGTGAAGCACAGTCTATCCTCTGTTCTTGTATTACCACCTAAGCCAAAAATCCCCTTCAGTTAGTAAAGAGCTTAATTTTGCACCTTAGTTTTTTTTGTCGCACCTCATGACACGGAGTAGATAATCATTACTGCCACTAATGGCCCTGTTAATCCTTTCACAGGTATTCACTGAAACTGCTGGAAGTAAATATTGCTTTGGCTGATCTGGGGCTCAGAATCTGGGTATTATGTGGCGTGTCAGGAAAATAACTGTGGGATGCTCTGGCTGTAAATTGTTCTCACAGACCTGCAGAGCTCCCTGACATCTCCAGGGGGGTTCAGCAGGACCCACTGTGCTCTCAAAAGGTAACGTCAAACCAACCAGAAGTTAAACCAGGATCGGGATCTGCCTGGGCTGGTTTGCACAATCCACCCCACTACCCCACTCCCATAATGTTTTAATTTCCTCAGTCACCAGCTGGAGAGGACAAACTGGGCTGAATAAATCTGTGCTTTTTTAGAGAATCAAAAAAGAGCATAGAACTGCCTCAGAAAGGAGGGACCAGAGAGATCATCTCATTCCAGCCCCTCTGCCATAGGCAGGGACACCTTCCACCATCCCAGGTTACTCAGAGCCCCATCCAGCCTGGCCTTGGACATTTCCAGAGATCCAGGGGAAGCCACAGCTTCTGTCTGCCAGGACCTCCCCACCCTCTCACAGGGCAAGGATTTTTCCTAATGCCAACCTCATATCTAATCTACTGTCAGTGTGAAGCCATCTCCCCTTGTCCTGTCACTCCAGCCCCTTGTAAGTTGTCTCTCCCCACATTTCTTGCAGGTTCCCTTCAGGTCCTGGAAGGCCACACTGAGGTCACCCCAAAGCTTCTCTTTCCCAGGCTGAACAATCCCAGCTTTTCCTCCCAGCAGAGCTGCTCCATCCCTCTGCTCATCTTTGAATTCCTCCTCTGGATGTTCCAGCAGCTCCAGGTCCTCCCAGGGCTGAGGCAGCTCTGCAGGTGGGGTCTCACCTGAGAGGAGCAGATTTCCCCCTTCCCTGGTGCCCTGGCTCTGGGATGATTTCCCAGGATTTTGGGCTCATCCTTTGCTGGTTCACGTCCAGCTGGGCCCCAGTCAGAGCACAGCAGTGTTGATCTGAGCACCCACAATGCTGTTTTTGGCACTGACACTCCTTCAGTGTGCAGGAGAGATCCTGACCTGCCTTCCTCTTGTGGCTGCACACCAGGTTCTGTACCAATGGGAAAATTATTTGTGTTATCTCAGTCAATTAAAGAGTGTATTTAGAAATAATGAGGTGAAGCTCAGAGCTGTTAGGTGTGGTATTTGCTTTAACAAAACAAACAAACAAATTATAGGGATGGGAAATTCATCCTAGCCTGGATGATGAATAGCAACCTCAGTTAAATATGTAAGCAGTAATATTCTGTGAAATGTTGAGTAAAATCAAAAAAAGAGAACTTCATCTCAGAGCAAACCTCAAGTATCCTTGTTAAATCAGAAAGGAAAAAAAATTAGAGATTTGTGGGGCTTTTTTTCTGGGGGAAAAATAAATATAAAAGGTCACAGCATGTCTCTAACTTATGTGGACATGGCTGGAGGGAAATGCTGTGTGCAGAGCTCTGCCATGGACTGCAGGCTGCAGCTCAAAGCAGTAATTGTTAGCAATCAGTCAGTGCCCTGCCTCTGCCCTCTGCACTTGTCTGAAGAGGAAGATGCTGGATGTTGGGATTCCTGGGGGAAAATCACTGCCATTGGTGCTCAGATCCAACTCTGGTCTGCAGCCAAATCCTCAACTGGAGCTACCACCACCACCACCACAGAAAAAAATTCTGTGACATTTTCTGGTGCTTGATAATGGCACATTAACATCTTCAGCCATGGTTGGCTCTTGCTTGGGGTTTGGCTGTGGGAATGAATTACTGTGGTAACTCATTGACAAATTAACAGGCATCAGCTGAGCCCCAGAAACCAATTTGGTGCACCCTCATTGCCTGTGGCAATGGGAAGGTAAAATACATTGTCAGTTGGAGAGAAAGAAGGAAAGAAAGAAAGAAAAAAAGGAAAGAAGGAAGGAAGGAAAGAAAGAGAGAGAGAGAAAGAAAGGGAGAAAGAAAAGGAGAGAGAAAGAGAGAAAGAAAGAGAGAAAGAGCGAAAGAAAGAGCGAAAGAGTGAAAGAAAGAGAGAAAGAGAGAAAGAGAGAAAGAGAGAAAGAGAGAAAGAAAGAAAGAAAGAAAGAAAGAAAGAAAGAAAGAAAGAAAGAAAGAAAGAAAGAAAGAAAGAAAGAAAGAAAGAAAGAAAGAAAGAAAGAAAAGTCTAACCTCACTTGGTATATCCTGATTTTGAGGTGGCCCAAGAACAAACAAATGAGGCAGAGCAAATATGAGTTTTTCAATCTGTGCTAACTTTTGTGTCCTTGCTCTTGGTCTGTAAATTTGCCTGTGTTCCAGTTGCCTTAAAATCCTAAATAAAACCAAAATCAGATTAATATGGATGTCTGCAAGCCTCTGCCTTTGGTGGGAATGATGAGGAATGGGCCATCAGCTGGGCTGGTGCAAGGTTAGGAATGAAAATCAAGCAGACAAACTCAATTCCAGCTCTTCAATACAGCATCTCCACAAAATCAGAGTGTTTGTCAACTTTTAGACAGACCCACATGAATTTCTTAGCTCCTTTTTGGATTTTTACATTTTCTGTAACACAGGGTATCATGTCACAGGAAAGGTAGTGGGGGCAAAATTAAAATATCTGTTAAAGTTTGAAGTGATTAATTTCTGAGTGTGGATTTCTCCAACATTTTCTTTCTAAAGGAGCAATGTGTGATGTGACACGCACGTTACAGTGCACTCAGACACACTGTTAATTTTGTGGGGGACAGATAAAGCAGATTTTGGGGATGACTTCAGCTTTGTGTGTCTCACTTTGTCATGAAGTGCCATAGACAGCCCAGCCTCAACCTGACACCCTTCAGGAAATACTTATTCCAGCACTGAAATTGCCAAACACACTAATTTTTGTACTAATTATGGACAGCATTGCTCTTGGAAGTGCAGAAGAAACATGGTGGCGCTTATTCATGTGTTGAGGGGAGAGAGATTGTAAATTTGGAGGATGAAAATGCCTTTTTAAAGAGTAAACAGGTAAAAAAAATAACTTTCTTTAAGGTTGTTTGCTGTGGAACCTCCTTAATCTCTCTTGGAGAGTCTCAGCACCTCCTTGTACAGGGATCTTCTCTTCCAGACCATTGTGTGGCTTCTCCTAATAATTATTGACAGTGACTTGGCACACGGTGGTTTGGTGTGACAGGGGGACCAAAATGTTTCCTTCTAACCTCAATTCTTGGCTGCAGCATATGGGGCATCTGGAGGATGAGTGTTGTGATGGTCTGTGGTTAGACAAAAAAAATGAAATTTGCTACTTTAAACCCTGCCACTCTAAACATGGGCTGCAGAGCCATAAGTGGAAGACCACCGGGACTAAAATTGTGGGTTAAAAGAAGTTGCAGATTGCAGAAAACGAAATCTGAGTTTAGAAGAGGCTAAAATCCATAACAGCAGGAAAAAGGATGATTACAAATCAATGCAATAGGTAGAGTGGAATAAAACGAAATAGAAACGTTTGAGAAAACCACGTTATAAAATTGTATAAATCAAGAGTTGACCAGGGTGGCCATGGGTCCAACAGTGGTTTTGGGTCTTGCTGGTTGCACTCACTGCTTGATCAGATTTCACAGCATTTATTTGTCCTGGTCTGTGTTTACTTGTAAGAACATTTATTAAGCCATAAAACCCAAAAACCTGCTGTCCTGAACTCAATCCTGATTGCCAATAGGGAATTGAAGTCGCAGGGATGAGATAGAGCCCTGGGATACTTTGGAAATATTGTTTTCTCAGGATGGTTGTTGGTGGAGTGTTGAGAAAAGACGGCTTGGGAAGTATTTATCAAACCTGCACATGCAGGAAAACTCTGCATTTGTTGGGGGTTTAACTGCGTGTATACATTTTAATTTTATTTCTTTTAAAACAATGGGACATTTCAGTATCTAGCACAATGTGTATGATCTGCTTTTAACCTAATCTGGTCTAAGCACAAATAAGTGGTGCAGTCAAAATAAAATTATATTTAAAGGCTAGATCAGAGTGCTATATCCTCCACCATCTACTCTTCTAACTATCTCTATAAAATTATATATAAATCTGATAGTGGTTAATTGAGAGATGTGGACAGCCCTACCCACTGCCTGAAACATTGACCTGGTACTGAGGTGACAGTACCTAACCCCTGTCAGGCGGGAGGATTTCAGGGAACTCAGGTCACCCTGGCTGTGTCTCATTTAACCCATAAAATAGGGATAATTAACTACGTGTCCTCTAGAAAATATTGGGATTTGCTGCTGAGCAGGATGTCCCTGTTTTATAGGAAATCAGCCAGATTTATAACTCTGGTTTGTAGCAGAGGAAAACATGTAACAAGAAGAAAAATCAGTGTAGAACATTGACAATTACTCTGATAAATACTTTAATTTTTGTTTTATTTTTGTTTTGACTTACAAAGCAGGAGCATTTCAGAGTTTCACTAGGGCTACTCCTCCTTTAGTTACATTGCAGACTTCCCTCTGAGTCCTTAAATCAAGACCCACAGCAGACAAAGCCTGCTGTCTGCTCTCCCTGCCTGACAATATTTGCTTGACGAGAACTTCAGCTCTCGCTGGTGGTGAGAGAAACTGTTCCTGAGCTCATCTGTCGGTGCAGGAACTGCCTCGAGAGCATCCAGCAGCTCTGCAAGGTCTGAAATGAATCTGTCAGTGCCCTGACCTTGCCTCTGCCCTTGTTCCAAGCATATGCATTGCTAGATATCAACAATCTAAACAGAGCTAAAAACCCTAAGCAACCAAAACGTAAACAATCAAAACAACAAATGCATTCGTTGCATTAGCTGACAGCACCCGTAATGTCACTGGACAAATATGTAAATACTGACCTAAATCCCTTTTGCTGGAGACTTTTGTGCTCGCTTTAAATGTTGGAACAGACAGCAGCTCCAGCGTGGGTAGCCCTGGGTCTGACCAGGAACCTCAGTGCCCATATGGGTGCAGAGCCCTTCTGCTCCTCCTCAGACTCTACAGGCCTTCAGGGAACCCTGATGGAAAGAGGATTTCACTCTTGGGAATTTTGGCACCGCTCAATTAATTGAAACCAAACTTCTAATATCTTTTGGCTGGGTTAAAAAAAAAAAAAAATAGACATCAGAATGTGCAAAAAACTGGAGCGCTGACCCAATCCATCAATTAGTTGGACATTAATTGCATTTTTTCCCACTGACTTCAGGAGCTGGGGATCAAACTAAATGTGGTAGTCTGGGTGGAATCATATTTTTTTTTTTGCTGCTGAGCCCAAAAGACTTTCCTAGGTGTTTCCTGGAGTAGGATAATGAACATTAATTATTGTTCCTTTCCACTAGGGTGGTGAATGGAAGCAGGAGAACCATGCCTTGGTGGTGCTGTGGCCTGAGCAGGGTATTCCAGCCTCTCCAAACTCCAAGAACAGATGCTCAGATGCTGCAGCACTGTGGAATTTGATATCAAGTGGTTCTCATTTTTAGCCTCAGTTTTCCCAGCACTGCCTCTTCCCCAAAGGGCAGGAGAGGCCGATGGTGTGGGTCAAGATGAAACTGAAAGGCTGGAGAGATTTTTCAAATTTTTAAACATCCAAGGAGCATTTTTTTTGGCAGTAATCATGAAAATATCTGCACTGTACAGTTAGTTGGGACATGAATTTGTGCGTCAGTACTGTCCAGGGGTCAGTGTATAATTATCTGTGTCCAGATAAATGGAAAAAAAGGAGCCAGTCCATCAAAATCGTTCAGTCAAAATCAAGCAAACCTATCTTGATATTGCAATAACTTTCATAAAAAAGACTTAGAATAGTTTAAAAAGTTTCTTACCCCTTGGATAACAGATTTTTTCGTAAGGATTAGACAACTTCTGATGTTAATAACCCTTAATGACTTTTTAACTTATTCTGGAGCATCTCTTCTTCACTAAGGTGTTGCTCACCTCGAGGCAGGCAGCGTTCTCTGACTTCTGGAGGCCTGTGATCTTCTTCATGCACAATATTAAGTGTTTTTTGTATTTCCAAAGGCTTAACTGAGACTGATTTCAGCAGGAGCCAGGCAGCTCTCTGCCTTCTGGGATCCGTGATGCGATTTGCTATGTATAAAACAGCCATAACGCCATTTACCTGCCTCAGTGAAATTTTATGAGGGTAAAACTAAAGCTGGGATTGTCCTTAAGAGTGTTTCTGACAGCACACTTTTCAACAGCTTTTTTGGGAAAATGCTTTCAGTTGCTGTGCTTTGAAGAGATGTGGAGGGAAGCGATTTATTGTGATTTTAAGGGGACTGAAAACCAGAATTTAAGATTCTCTATTGGTGTTTGCGGTGTTTAGAATTTATGTAGGCAACATTTCTATTTGGAATAATTTTTAATTGTAATATTGATGATTCTAAACATGATTGGAAGTGATCACAGAATTCTAGGCTGGTTTGGGTCAGAAGGGACTTTAAAATTCACCCAGTTCCACACCCTGCCATGGGCAGGGACTCCTTCCACTATTTCAGGTTGTTCCACTCTTATTTTGGTCTGTGATAGTGAAAATAGAATAAAATCCTTTTTACTCTGTTCCAGGGTCTTGTGCAGATTCACGTTTGGGACTTTGCTGTCAGTTCTGTGATTTCACCTCAATTCTCCTCTTTTTCAGTATCAGCACATGAAGGAAAAAAAAAAAAAAAAAGGATTTCTTAAACACATGTTCTCCCCCGCTGAAACGACAGGTACTTACTGAATAAAAACACAATAAAAAACCTGAGAAAACAAACAATATTCAAACACTTCAAATATTTGATTTCTCATGTAATGATGGAAGTGCAGCAAGAGGCTGCTTCTCGATAATACTGAAAGTAACATTTTTAATAGAAAGTTCTGTTATCTGCTCTTGTGTAATTTCTTCTAAAATACTAAATAACCAAGGAAAATTTTTCATTTGTAATGTAGTTTAATTCTGGATTTTATTTTTTGATTCTGGTCGAGGTTAACTTTGATGTTTTCAAAATGAATTTCAAAGACCATTTATTCAGCTAATTTTGAAGGCAAAACCAGACTGAAACTTTTATCCCAGTTGGTAAGCAGCTATCCCCTAGTTTTATTCAAGTTTTCACATAAAAACGCCAGTCGGGAATAAAACTGACAAATATATTCAATCAAAGATGGAATATTTTTTTTCCCTCTTAAGTTGCAAATGGCTTCATTAAAATAAAAGCACCACCTTAGGGATTGCATAAAGCAGAATATTGGTACCTAAATGGTATTTATGACTCGACTAAATGTAAAGTGAATTAAAATTTAAAGGATTATAGTCAGGTAGGCCAGAGAGGAATGTCCATTAAGGAGATGAAAGGACCTGCTGTCCCCAGCGACAGGAGCACGTCGGGCTGGTGGTCAGACACCTCCACACTTAGTGCCACTGGAAATGGAAATATCCTGGCTCAGCCCTGAGGTACGTGGGGGGTGTTGGCTCCAGGCAGAGAAAGCAAAATCCTCCTGCAAATGTTCAGGGATGGGCTTAATTTTATGTACATTTATGTGTGCATGGGATACGGGTTTATTGGAGTGTATGTAGAAAGGTGTATATGAAATATACACATTTTTATATATTATATTATGTATTTTATATATATATATAATATATATTATGTATATGAAATATACATATATATAATATATTATGTATATGAAATATACACATTTATATATTACATTATATATTATATATATATTTTATATAATATATAAACATATATATAATATAGATATGAATATATATTCATATATTCTATATATTTCATATATTCTATATGAAATACATCTCATATTTTATATAGAATTTCATATATTCTATATGAAATACATCTCATATTTTATATAGAGATGCATGATTGGAATATATTCTCTATTTTATCTATTGGTGATATATATATGTATATATATCGTATTTTTATATATATATGTATATATGTATTTTAAATTTAGATAAATTTATATATGTATATATAATATTATATATAATATATCTATATATAAATTTATATATGTATATATGTATTTTAAATTTAGATATGCATAATATATATTCTATATAATACAGTTATTACCCATCTGCTTTGTGCCACACTCAGATCTTTGATAACACAGGTGACCAGTGAGATGTTTGGTAAAATGCATGTCTTTGTAATATATATATATTTCATTTTCTATTTATATTTCATATATTTCATAATTTCATATATTTATAAAAAATTTACAAAAAAATTTTGTTAAATAATAAAAAATCTGGCATTTGCAGAGCAAGTTAATAGACATCTAGAAACAGTGTTAAAGTGAATTTTCTTTTTTTTAATTACATTCTGTCTTCACTGAAATATTAAAAAATGTGATTAAATCTATGAGGGTTTGAAAGGATCTCCCAACTTGGCTTTGCAGCATTGAAGTCCAGTTTAGCAGTGTGGCTCTACCTGGTAGTGCTCATACATTGTGTGCGTTTGAGTAGGAAATAAAATGTTTAAAGCAGCCCAAAATATCCTTCCAGTTCCTAAAGGGGCTCCAGGAGAGCTGGAGAGGGACTGGGGACGAGGGCTGGAGGGACAGGACACAGGAATGGCTTCCCACTGCCAGAGGGCAGGGCTGGCTGGGACATTGGGAATTGGGAATTCCTGGCTGGGCTGGAATTCCCAGATTTGCTGTGGCTGCCCCTGGATCCCTGGAAGTGTCCAAGGCCAGGTTGGATGGGGTTTGGAGCACCCTGGGATAGTGGAAGGTGTCCTTGCCCATGGCAGGGGCTGGAAGGAAATGATCTTTAATGCCCCTTCCAATCCAAATCAATCTGGGATTTATGATCCCTGAAGGAGGGGAGTGATCCAGGTACTCTGAAGTACCTCAGGGAAGGCTGGAATCAGGTGGCCCTTGGCCAGCTCCACAACCACTCAGATGATTGATTTATGGCTGAAGTTTGGTTCTGAAACTCCCCCCTCTTCTCTTCTCTTCTCTTTTTTTTTTTTTTTTTTTTTTTTTTTTTTTTCCCCCAAGTATCTTTCAAGACCCAGTAGAACTGGAAGATGGAGCTGACAACCTAATTGTGGTTTCTCATGTCACTTAAATATCATTTGCTCCCAAGGGGAAATGGGATCATATTCATACAGGGCAAAATAAAGCTCACTCTGGAGCACCTTTGTGATATTAGCAATTGGATTTTAAGTGCTTCTGCACAAAGTTTGTAGAGGAATAAACAAAAGAAAAAGAGGTTCTGGTGGGCAAAGGCAGCAGGAGATGTTCACTTGTTCCAGGTGAGGGATTCAGAGAGGTCACTGAACATTGCTTGGGATAAAGGGATGGAGGGAAAAAGGAAGTGAACCAAACCCTCTTTTATTTATGAGGATAACTTCTGAAACACTGCACTTCTTCAACTGTTTTCAGTTGGTTTGTAGGATGATAACCATAAAACTGTGCTGCAGAGATTTGAATATAACATGCCATGTAAAAAAGAGAGTATATGAGAAATATGTCTTTAATCTGAGGCACGAAAATAAAACGAAGCTATGGATGAACTGTGCTAATTGCCTCTTGCAATTACAGGGATCTGACTCATAAAAGCACCAGACTGACACCAACCGAAATCACACGCAAAAAAAGCAAAGAGAACATTTGGAAGTAACTTTTTGAAAAGGTTAATATTTGCTAAGGGATGGGGAAATCATTTCCTGGGGGGAGGATGTGCAAACTGCTCTTTGGAGCAGAGAGAACTCCACTCACGGGTGGGGCCAAGACAGAAATGTGGAGTTTGGACATACTGGGGTACAACTGGGAAATCCCTGGAGGAGGATGCCAGGGAGACAGCAGGGACACTGGGAAGCTGGATGGAGACTCGTGAAAAATCACATTTTTATTTCAAAGGAGTGTGTTATAGGAGGCTTGTTTGAAAATGATCAATTCTGCCCAATCCGAGAGGAAACCACTTTATTAAAGCTTGATTTGAGTAAACTCAGTGTTTAAAAGAGGTTTTTGGTGTTATAAATATTTTATAAGAAAACTTTTTTAGAAAGCTTTTGATAGTAAAACTCAGGACCTGGGGAAATAAGAAGGTTGGTTTTCCTGAACCTGTCAACACATTTTGAATAGGTGAATTAACTTTTTAAGGAGTTCTTTGTAATAAAGTTCCAAAATTCATCAACAGCATGTTCTGGGAAAAGGCAGGGTCATGAAAAACTCCATCCAGAGATGGAAGCTGAACTCTGGCACCCAGGGGTGGTCTGGGACAGAGCTTTAAAAGGAGCTGGGAAAGCTCAGCCTCCCGCAATACCCTAAAAAGATTTTATTGCAGGGTAGAAGCTCAAAAATGAACTGGGATAGACTGGGAAAAAGTTTGGGAAGCACAGCAGGCACTGCAGGGAAACACCCAGGACATTTGGGGCCATAAGAGAATATGGACACAGGGAACAGTTTCCATTGCCAGTAAGGACAGAAACACCTGGGGGTGACTCATATCAAACACCTCTCTTCTATGGATGCCCCAGAAGGGATCTGGCAGGTCACTGTGTACTTGGACACGTTTAGCAGGCCCTTTATTAAAGAGTTTCCACAAAAATACCTTTTGGGCCGTGACTCAGCACTTGAGGTAGGTGGCAAAGGAAAATAAAATACATTTTTAACCCCTGATGGTATTATAAAGTGTGATGGTTATGGAAGGTATCTGGATGATGCTGGTGCATTTTGCAAACAAATTATTTCTTTATAATGGAGAAGTTCACAGGACTTGGAGGAGAATGTGAAGGACCCAGGAGTTAAGCTGAGGTGGAAACTGTTGAAGGAGAATTCTGCACAGTGGAGCAGCGGGAGAGGCATGGTCTGTGTGTTCCCCAGCCACGAGGAGAAGAGAGTTCCTCCCTGCAGGGGAAAATTCTGTTTTTCCTCCTTACTTTGGGTAATTCCCAAGGGATGTTCCCACAGAAACCTTGTCTCAGTTCAAACTTTACTGCACCACTTTCAGCTGTTCCATTTACTGGGCAGGCTGTACCCTCAGCACCCCCAGACATACATTTAACATATAGATCTGCAGTGCTCTCCTCACCTCTCATCCCTCCCTGGGTTTAACAGAGAAACTGAGCTCCTGAAGATGCAGCTGGGGGTCATTTTTGGGGCCATCTCAAATATTGATTACCATGTCCTTGCTGGAGGTGTGTGTGTGGCAGAAAGCTCTGGCCAGGGTTGTGCAGGGAGAGGAGTCACTTCAACAGTTGTACTTTCTACAGATGAGGGGTCAGGGAAGTGGTGCATAGGAAAAGCTTTTGGTTTTGTTTATTTGATAATAAAGGAAAATGAAAAAAAAAAAGAATTTTTTGCTTTTCAGTAGGTCAATGTTAGAGGAAAGGAGTTTTGTTTGAGTGAGGATAATTAACACACTCTGAAGACTGAGATACATCTGAAGGGCGTTTGCTAATGGGATTGGAGAAGTGGTTGGTGTAGCCTGGAGATTGAAATTAAGGTCATCAAAGATAAAAGTTCGTGGGCGGGGTCAGGCTGGTGCTGCTCACCTCAGGGAGTGATGGTTGAGGAGAAGTAGCTGAGGCTGAACTTCCTGCAGTGAAATCACCTTGGGTGCTCACACATCCTCCCATGGCATCAGGGAGAGAAGATCCTGGAGAGCCACCACCACCACCTCCTCCTGCTACTGAGCATCATCTGCAGCTCAAAGTAGGTGTGATGCAGCTTTTGTCTCTTTGATGGTTTCGGTGGTTGTGCAAAGTCCATCCAGGGTGTTGTTTGGTTCGATTTTGGGGGATTTGGATTTAACTTGTCTGGTGTTCATAATGAAGAGAGACGTGAGGCTTGGTGTGGCTCTGAGTTGGTTTGAGCTTTGGGATGACTTCGACCCAGTATCTCCTTTTTTGTGGCCCATGACGACTAAAAGGCTTTAAATTCAGGTTTTATTGGAATGAAGCTGGAAAATGTTTTCAACAGAGAAAATTCACAGCAGTTGTGGAAGGTGAAAATGATTCTTATTGTGTCTTTGAGGGCTGCTCCTTGCTTTGAGGCCTGGTTTTGGCTGAGTAAGTGGCTGTTGGAGCTGTAGCAGTTTCTGTGCAGTGTTGGAGAGACTTTTTGGAAGTTTAATTTCCATTTCCAGGTTAATATCTGGCTTTTCTGTTCTCCATCACCACCCCTTGCCCCAGCACAGTTGGCTGGATGCTCACTGGTGCTTTCCAGAGGTTTCCCTGTGATGTGTTGCTTTTAAAAGTCTTGTGGACATAATTTTGTTCAATTAAGAAATTGAAATATCAATGACTTTTTGGCTGAATCTGATGCAGAGATGTGTTAGCTGTTCCTGTAATTCATGGAAATGCAAAGCCAGGGGTATAAATGAAACACAGAGAGCTTTGGGTGTGAACTGAAAACCTGGGGAAAAGGGGTCTCTGTAGCAAAATCAGGATTGAGTTGGGGAAAAAAAAGGAAGAAAAATCTGCTGTTCTAGACTGCTTTTCTCATTTTCCTGCAGTAAACTGCCTAAATGTCAACGAGTATGTTAATGCACATCTAATCTGGTTTTTCTAAATAGTGCAAAAGGGATATGGAACGATGAGTCAAATATCAGCATGAATTTATGTAGTTTCTAATGGTTCTGGAATTTGTATGTATCAGCACTAGTTCCTACTAATTGTTTAATGGGAAAATGCATTTAATTCAAGTAGCTGCTGGAAAACCATGTGAAATCCTGATTTTTTAATTTTTTTTTTTTTTTTGGCCAAGTAGAAATATCTATGTGTGCTTATGGTGGAAGATAATGGTGCCAGTGCCCAGAATAAAGAGAACAACCTGTAAAACTGTTGGGTGCAACCAAGGGGAATAATCTGAGTCCCTTGAATTGCGTGTGGGATGTCAAGAATTCACATTGTTAAGTTTTGGCTGGAGAAGGGGGCACAGGGCTGTGCTGCAGGAATTTGGAAAGGTTTTGGCAGTGTCATCCTCTAGTGATGAGTCAGATTAAAACACGAACTTGAAAAAATTTCAGCTTTTTCTGTGGCAATTTCCTGAAAATGGGGTCAACTTCTAATAGAGTGTGGTAGGAGAAGCACCTGGGCTGCTACAGCAGGGTAAATCCAGAACCTGGCATGTATTTGTGCCAGTTTGACTGATTTTTTTCATGGTACTGTGCTGGGGTGGTTAAACTTGGTTTTTTTTTCCCTTAAAACAAAGATGGGGAAGGCCTGTGGTAGAGCTTGTACAGAGGGAGATGCCTGGGGTGGGAAAGAGCTGCTATCCCCAGCTGGGCAATTGCTGCACTGTACAAAATTCAGCAGAAAACTTCTGATTTGCAGCAGCTGTGGCTGTGCAAATAATTAAAAATGTGTTTTCTGTACCTGAATCATTTTCTGTGTATATGAGTGGAGCTTGCTGAGATTCTTGCTGCTGTTTTTTTCTGTGCTGTGACCCAACTTATTTATCAGTGGCTGCAAATTGTTAGTCATTCTCAGAAGGACCCTGAACAAAATGTGCCAGCTAAACTGCACTCAGAGTGGGAAAAAAAATACCCAAAAAAAACCAACCCCACAACAACAAAAAAAGCAAAGAAAAAAAACCTCCTCACAACCTGATCTGGCTGTTAGGGGAGACGATTATTATAGTTCTTCACTTGCAAATTTTCCATTTGTGTCAAGTTGCTTCCCACAGTCTCTCACTGTCACAATTCATTCAGAAGGCAGAATGGCATTGATAGAGCTCAGCGTTTTGGCTCGTTCCCCCCAGTTCTGCCTGGAGACTGGACGTACAGGATGTAACAGAACTCTTCCCCCAAAATTCTGCCCTCCCGGTTGTCCGTTCTTTACTTGAAAGCACTTCTTAGGCTCTCCTCCTCTTCCTTTTGTCCTAGTTCGAATATGCTTTGAAAACAAAACAAAACACTTGAAATGGCAATTTTGGAGCTTCCCCCTTGCAAAGCTCTTCCTCTTTCAGATGATTAATAAAAGAAATAATAATAAAAAAAAGCAAACTAGCTCAAAAGTCCTGGTTTGAAGCTGCCCTCACTTGTCTCCAGAGATGCTCTGAGGGCTGGAGCCTCTCTGCTCTGGAGATAGTCTGGGAGAGCTGGAATGTTCACACTGTTTAAAGGAAAAATGCATTAGATTCAAGGACCTGCTGGAAAAAAAAAAAAAAAAAAAAAAAAAGAAAAAAAAAAAACAAAAAAAAAACCAAAACAAAAAAAAAAAAAAAAAAAAAGTAAAATCCTAATTTCTCATTAATTTTGCTAAATAGAAGTAGTGGTGTCAGTGCCAAAATAAAGGGGTTGTTATGGAAGAAGATCAACTGTTGATGTTGAGGACTCAGCTGTGGAGAAGAGAAGAATCCAGGGAGACCTTAAAGCTCCTTCCAGGGTTTATGGGGCTCCAGGAGAGCTGGAGAGGGACTGGGGACAAGGGCTGGAGGGACAGGACACAGGGAATGGCTTCCCACTGCCAGAGGGCAGGGCTGGCTGGGAGATTGGGAAGGAATTCCTGCCTGGGCTGGAATTCCCAGATTTGCTGTGGCTGCCCCTGGATCCCTGGCAGTGTCCAGGGCCAGGCTGGACAGGGCTTGGAGCAGCCTGGGACAGTGGAAGGTGTCCCTGGGCATGGCAGGGGTGTGATGAGCTTTAAGGCCCAACACAAATCCCTTTGTGCTCTCTAAATCAAAGCAGAGTGAGGCTGAATTAATTTTGTTTGCAGCTGGTTGCCATTCTGCTCTGGAATATCCACGTTAGGTCCAAGAGAGCACTGTGCCTGTTGTAGATGTTGTCAGCCTGGACTTTTTAGTTTAGAATTCCCACTACTATCCCAGCCAGGACAAGGAAACTCACTCCCACTCGCTGCTGAGATAAGGTGCCTCACATCCTCCTCCCTGCCATGATTTCCTCAGTGTTCCCCCTTCTCTGACACAGAGGTATTTGCAGCAACGATAACAGTTTTCAAAAAGAGCCTTAATAAAATGTGCACACATTTCTTATTTATTTTTTCTTTTTAAAGGCTTGTGATTTCCTCCCAACAAAACTGTCACTGGAGCTGGTAACCGCATTTAGCAGGAATGATTAGAGATGTGTGACAAATTTACAGCAAAATGCACAACAAAACTGGGAACATTTTTCTTTTCATCAGCTCTGTGAGAAGAGAGGAGAGGGAAACATGTTTTCCTCTCCCTTTCTGCCTGACAGAATACTCGAAAATTTAAGATAGGGGAGTATAACTTCTGAATAATGTTTCTGATAAAGTATCAGCCACTTTTTTTAATAGAGAAAATACATTCTGGATGGCAATCAGTGGCCATTGATTAATCGACAGGGATGGGATATCTTGGCTTATCACAACAAAAAGTAGGAAAAAAAATTGCTCTTGGTTTTACAGCAGTTAATAAGGCAACATTTTTTGAAAGAAGGATAAAATGTGTTTGTCCCGTAACAGTCATATTTAAAATACTTATAAAACACAAAGTGGTGTTTACATTTTGGTTCTGTACTTCTTGCGCCCACAAAAATGATGTAAAAATATAAGAGCCTGTGCTCCCATGGGAGGGACTAAACCAGGTACTGCTTCAACCAAATAAAGAGCTTCAAGGTGTTTCTTTGTGGATTTAATCACTATCCGGCAGTCTTTCTTATTCTCTAGTTTCTAATAGAATATAGAATTTCACTTTTTTTTTAGGTTAAATTAAAAAAAAAAAGTATTTTTCAATATATGGTGTTTTTAGAGGGCATGGGGCCTATCTACGTATTACATATTTTAGATTAATATTCTTGGAAACTTTTCAAACAGCATTGAAAACAGGTAGAATTCATAGATTGCATACAAAATCCTGAACAGAGTTAATGAAACACTGATTCTCCCAAGCAGAGGTACATCCTGTGTTGGGTTGAGATTATCAGCAGCAGAATGGAAAAAGATTAGGGGTGAAAGTATGTGGAGGCCTCAATCTAATGCAAGTTAATATTAAAATTATGTCTGGAAGTCATTTAAATCCCCCAGTAATGGTTAAGTAGAGGGAAAGAAACAGTATTTAAGTGTTAAAGGAGGATATTGGCCTGATGGTTGTTGGGTGGAGGGAATGTAAAGGTGTTGGACAACTTTGGGAAAATATAACACACACCTCCATGATCTTAGATCATTGTTAAATA
Source organism: Zosterops lateralis (assembly GCF_965231275.1). Taxonomy (NCBI): domain Eukaryota; kingdom Metazoa; phylum Chordata; class Aves; order Passeriformes; family Zosteropidae; genus Zosterops; species Zosterops lateralis. The sequence continues at coordinate 35,842,693 of NC_139767.1, read as the reverse complement.
CCAGACCTTCCCTGGAGTTACAGAACTTTAGTTGTGCTCCAGGAAAGGCTTATCAAGAGAAAAGAAGTGTTGGGAGGAAGGGGGATTTGGGATGATGGATGTCCCAGTTGATACTCTTGTCTGGAAATGAATTGCTCGTTTTTATACCTGGATTTTTATTGAAAAATATCTCAAGTATTACAGTGTTTAAGTTAAAATCAAGTGCTGAACGTGCCACAGGATAAAGATGATCTATGTAACTTGTGACAGTAGAAACATGTAAATTCTGTTTTATAAAATGCCGTGGTTTTTTACATTTTGGGGGCAAACACTGAAGCACTGTGTCAGTGTTTTGGTTTAAACCTGGATTTTTGACTGTTTTCAGGAAATTAACTGTGACAGCAAAAACTGTGTGTTTTTTTCTGTGAATCTGTAAGTGTTGATCATACTGTGTCACCAGGAGCTTTATGATGATAAATTTAAGTTTCCATATGAACTGAGGTGTGTTTAATCACAGATACAACTCAGTTTTACCCATGCAGGTTTCTGTAGATAAAGAAAATGACGCAAATAAGGGGAGGTGACAAAAGAAAAGAAAATAAAGGAAGAAGGAGTTTTGTGATGCACTGCATCACTATTTTGATGGCTCGGGGAAGGGAAAGGGGCTTTGGTTTTCTTCTTCATGGAGGAATTGAAGAGATCCTTACCCCAAAGGCCACACTAAAATGCCACATAAAGTTAACATGTCACGATCATCGTGTGCCCTCATCAATAATCTTCCAGCAGTGTTGGGGTGTGGGATTATTTTTGACTCTGTTTCCCATCCTGAAAACCAGGGTACTGTTCCTCATCTGCCTTGCAAGGATGTTGTATTTACCAGGGAATGCATGCAGAATGATTTCTGAAAGATGCTCTAGAGTGCAAAGAATTATGGCATTGTTTTTATTCATGACTTGAGCTGGGTTTTAGTTAGTTGCACGCCTTTGTATGCCGCGTGTTGGGTTTTTACAGCAACGCCTGTGTTCTCTGGGTACCTAAGCAGAGCTTTTCATTTTCAAACTACATCATTCAAATGCTGGATTCGTACCAAATTCACCTCCTCCACACGTTTGAACCGCATTATTAATAATAATATGGTTGATTGCCGATGCTGTATATTTGTTTTGCAGAGAGCTCGTTGAGAAGCTGGGCGTGTTAATAAGGTATGGTGCGTTTCTCCTGTGTTCTCAGCACGGCTCCTGCCCGGAGCACGCAACTGGCACTGCCCATATTCTCTTTCCACCACTGCTCCTAGGCAGAGCAGGCAGGCTTTTTTTCAATTCACCAGATCATTCACAAGTTACCTCCAACCCAACCTTGTCATCGCGATTCGTCGCGCTCGCAGCGGATGCTTTCATGTGCTGCATCTCGCCGGAGTCTCATCGCGCCGGGCCGGTGCCACGGGGTACGAGGCGGCAACAAAGATCTCAAGCGTCGTTTAAAAAGGTAGCACTATAAAAGACGGGGAAATAATGGCTGCAATCGCTGTTAGTTGTCCTGTTCCCACAGATCCTGCAGCTTTTCCTTGCTCTCAGACCAAAGCTGAGCTGTAGGAGCTCTCAGTAGGCATTACCCACTAGGCCACCCTAAGTTTGATGTATCTGGCATCCTCAGCGTGGTGAAGCCCTGGCACGGTGTTCCTGGAGGGAATACACTGGGCACAGTTTCATTGTGAAAAGTGCTGGAGGAGACCCTCCCTAGTCACCTTTTGGCTGACTCTGTGGGAATTAGGATGGTGTTATGAATGGAGCTCTTGGCTGTGCAGAGTTCCCGGCTTTGCTGCAGGTTTCTGGGGTGTCCTTGGACAAACAATCAAAGATTGCTTTATTTCTCGTTGGAATCAGTGAAGTTATGCTGTTCTTTATAGGAAAAAAAAAAGGTGAGAACAAAATAGATCTGCTTTTCCTCTGTTCTTCATCTGGAAAATGCAAGTCATAATTTTCTCATAATCCTTTCCCATCTGGTTTCTAGATACTGGAATTTGTGCCTTAGTATGTTTTCATACAGTCCCTAACATAATGGTTTCTTGGTCTCAGTGATGACCCTCAGGTCATAGGAACTTTATGGTAATTTCTGTCGAGAGAAGCTGTTGCACTGTCAAGTTGCCTTCTGTGGGGACTTCAGGACAGTCTGTGCACCACCTCCTCCCCTGGAGGCTCCAGTGGTTATTTCCTTTTGTGGCATCCGGTAAACTTTTGTTTCCTGTCAGCCTGGGTTAGTTCTGATAATGATTTGGTTACAAATACACTCGTGTGAGATTTGGCACAAAATGTGTCCAAGCCTTCAGCATGGAAGGTTGCAATTCCAGGCCAAGGAATGGCTGCCTTGAGGTTCCATCTCCTTTCAGTCCCTGGAACTGTGCTGAAGCTGCTTTCTTCTGATTGCAATAAATTCCTGTCTCGGGACAAGACAGGTTTTGAATTAATGCTGAACTACATGAGTGGAGAGGATTTTTTGGGAGTGAGAACTTCTGTAAAGATTGGAGGAGGGTGGTTGTCCTCAGGAAGAGCATTTCCAACCCCATCACCAGAGATGGGATGGTACATCAGACCATCAGTGCTGGGGAAAGCAGAAATGTGGCTGCTTAGCCACTGGATCTGTCCTGCTGCTGGTATTTTGTGGTATTTAAAGCCAGCTGGCCACGGATATTGCCAGTGGTAAAGGATATGTCCCTCTGCCTCTCCTCCTTTCCATACACACACTGGTGCTGGCAGAGCTTTTGGCAGAGCTCACCAGCTCCAGGAGGGGAGCAAATCTCAGTCCTGCTGGAGCACCATCAATCATAGAGTTGGTCAGGTTAAAAATGACCTCTAAGATCATGTAGCCCAACAATTGCCCCAGCACTGCCAAGGCCACCCCTAATCAATGTCCCCAAGTGCCACATCCACAGGGCTTTTTATGCCCTCTAAGGACAGGAACTCTACCACTGCCATGGGCAGCCTGTTCCAGTGCCTTGCAGTCAGATTTTTCCAATATCCAATCTAAAGCTCCTCTGGCACAGTTTGAGGCCATTTCCTCTTGTCCTGTCCATTTCCTGAGCAGAGCCTGAGCTCACCTGGCTGTCCCCTCCTGTCAGGGACTTGTGCAGAACCAGAAGGTCTCCCCTGAACCTCCTTTTCTCCAGTCTGAGTCCCTTTCCCAGTTCCCTCAGGAATTCTCCAGCCCCTTCCCAGCTCCCTTTCCTTCCCTGGACACGTTCCAGCCCCTCAGGGTCCTTCTTGTAGCGCGGGGCACAGAGCTAAAGACAGAAATTGAGCTGAAGCCTTGAAAATTCCATCATTAAGCTACACCTCTGGAACTCCCAGCAGAGGCACAGGCTGCCAGCAGGTGATGGATTTTGGGAACATTGTGGTGTCTATTGAAGTTAACAAGAGTTTTGGGTTTTTTGGTGTTTTTTTGTCATCCCAGTGAAGTGAGAGGTGTGGAACTTCTGCTGTTCAATTTTTCCTCGCAGGAAGATTTTTATGTCTCATTAAAAAGAGGAGGGGTGGTCCAGGACGCCCTGGATTTGGGTGTGTTTGTGCTCTGCCTGAAGTGCAGTGAGAGTCTCCTTTGCTTCCCCACCCGCCTGGCATTTTTTGTGTGCGTTTCCCCTCGCTGTGACCCAGTGTTGCTATAATAAGATTAGGCCTGGACTTTTCATTGCTGCCTCTCAAGTTTCTGTGAACATGTTCTCAGATTGTAGGCATCTGCTCAAATACGCTTCCTGCAGACAGGCTCTGCTGCCCTCTCCCCTCCTGCAAAATGAAAGGATTGAAAAATGACAATGCTGCCCGAGTCCTCGAGTTTCCTGAGGAGATGCAGGATCTCATTGCAGTTAATATTCAGAAGATGCTTTTTTTTTAATTATTTGGTCGACAATGGACAGGAAGAAAAGGTTAAATAGTAACGAGAAACTCCACTAATTGCACTTTTGAGGAGTGGTGCTGTAAGTGATTACACGCATGATTGAAAACCATACGTCGGCTCCACAAATACAGCCTGACCTACCTGTATATTTTCAATAAGAAATAATGTCTCCTATTTCTGAGAGAAACTAAAAAAAAAAACCCCAAAACCCTCACCCTGCTGTTTTTAGCTATATACAAATGATAAAAGCAAAGACATCAAAGTGTGCAGCCTTTCAACTCATGCTCAATTAGAATAAAAGTTTGGTGGCTGTTTTAAACATTTCGGGCTAACTAACTGTGACAGCATCTCAGCTCTGCAAATGGGATGATTTTGGATTGACTTTTGATCTGACTGACAGTTTCTTATACACTTCAGTGTTGGTTTATGGCGTACAAGTCTGCATTTGAATCCACATGTGACTAATTAGAAACTGTTTATGGGCTGCGTGTATATGTTCACACAAGAGTAAAAAGGGTTATTTTCAAACTGGAGCCACGTTATTAATGAAAGAGTTAATTTAACAAGGTGCTTGATGTGCTATTTTTATGGCGTCTACAACAAAGATGCAAAAAATAAAACCACAAAAAGTGTGTGTTTAGCACAAAGAGTGAATATATATAAATGTCAATGTTAGATATGGAAATTTTAAGAATAAAAATCTTGTCTAAAGATTGTCTGTAATTGTTTGACTGCTAGAAGAAAACAACAGGTTGAATTTTAGGCAGGTTTTAGACTACTTTTAGTTTATGGGTATTGCAGAAATTTCACTGTAGCTTCATTTTTTGCCTTGCTGTATAAAACACGACAGAAGAATGTGCATTTATGTTGATCTCTTCATACAACTTCACAGGGAAGGGCTCCTCACACCTCAAGTGAGGCAGTGAAATACACCTGGGGAGCTGGAAAAGTCTGCAGAGAGGAGTTCCAAGATGAACACAAGCATAATAACATTTTCCTGATGAAATAATGCTCCCGTGTCACGGAAAACGGAACTGTCAGCACTCCTTTGTCGGCCTCTCCCAGGCTTAAGAAAGGGTCCTTGACAGTTTCAGCATTGCCTTTAAATATCTTATTGAAATGTAGATTAAGACTGTACATCTTATAATAGTTGGAAAGCCTTTTCATTTTAAGTCTTGTAGAAAAGCAAGTATTAAATAAGTATTAACTTTAGCAGTTATATTTTAGCATTTTTCCTCAGGTTGATCCCTGCTAGACCTAATATTTAGATTTATTTAAAGAGGCAGTAGATTACCTGCCAGTACAGTAGTAGGGCATTGTGCATTCCTCTGAGTCTCCATAAAGTGAGATTAGCTGTATCTTTTATTAGTGCCATCATCTCTCCTGTATTTAACAAAGGTGTCCTGTGTGTGGGGCCTGCAATAATCAAGTGCTCCTGGTTTAGCATTTTCAAATGCTTCTACCATCAGTTTAATATTAAACTTCTTTTAAATAAAATGCTGCTGAAATCTTTTCTATAAGTAGGGCTTTTCCAGACTCTCCTGTAACTCAGAAATCCTCATTATCCTGTTCTTATAATTTAGTGATGTGGAACACAGTTGAGTGTAGATTGGATTTATTAGTCTGGACTCTGCTTGATATGTAAGCTGTTTTTCCACTTCCTATGTAAAACAATGATATTTAAAATCAGTTTGTGGGGCTTGGTTTCTGGGTGTGAATTTTGGACTCTTGGACTTGCTGGATAAAACTTCAGAAAATCCATTTCCGCAGATATTGGTGCCTTGTTTTGCCTTAGAAAAAGATTTAAATTACCTACAATAATTAATCATTTGTGTACCTCATGTTTGGAGATGTAAATCTCCACCAGAACCCTAAAACAATGACCAAGGTAACAGGAACTTTGACTTCAAGGTGGTCACCTGGATGTGACAAGGTAGCTTTGCTATTATCTTTATTTCTTTAATTAACCCTTATTTCTTTTATTCATATGTTATTTACATGGTGTATGCAATGAACTTGATTGTTCACAAAGCTTGGCTATCAAAAGCATAAATTCCAGCTGCACAGATGTGATGCAGAGCTAATTGAAAGCCAATAAACACACAATTTATCCACTCTGACCTTTCAGAACAGGCCCCTGCCTTAAACGAGTGCAAGAAATACTGGGCTGGGATGGCACTTGGGCAGTTCATACTTGCTGAATGTGTACAAATAAATATTTGAGTACAGACAAGGAGATATCAGCCTTGGCTCACACAAGATGGGGACTGGGCAGCAGAAGGAAGTGATTCATGAATGAAAAGAGAGACTGAGCAGTGCAGGAACTCGATTCAAAAGAATATTAAAACACTCCCTGGGAGTTCCTCAGTCCTGTGGTAGCAGTTCAGACCCCAGATGGCCAATTCATAAAATTCAATTGTGTGGGAGATTCTGCTGGGTATTTTCATGGCCTTTGAAAATACCAAGGTATTTAAATATTCCAGAAGTTCTCTTTTTCTTCTGGATTCTTGGGTGGGCTTAAATATGAGCCGTACCCTTGAGCTGGGTGTTTGGACTTTGATTCTGTGATTCTGTCAAGAGCAGAAGGAAGAAAAGTTTTCCTGGGATTTTTAGTGGCCAAGTAAAAATTCCTCAAAGATGCAAAGACTGGAAGGGATCTGTTTTCCTTTAATTGGTGGAATATCTGTCTCAGGACTTTGGGTGTGAGCAATGCTGGTGAAGAAGAAAACAAGGAAGTGTCTTTATAGAGCAGTCCTGGAGATATTTAATGCACACCAGACTTATCAACTGAAAGCTTTTGTGATATTTTTCTCTCTTTTTTTCTCCCTGTCCCTCCTTTCCTTTTCTTCTACAAAACCGTAGCCCTCCAAAACTTCTTGTGCAAAAATATTACAAACAAAATATTAATGTATTTTATTTCCCAGGGATTTGGTTGGTTTGGATGGGGAGCAAAAATGCAACAATAAGATACTGTGTTTTGGCTGAATTTTCTCCTTTTGGGAAAAATAATCAAGAGTGGGATATTTCACTGTTTTCAAGCTGTTCCACGGGCTACTGGGTCTTCAGAGAACTTTGTTGTGATGAAAGAGCACAATTTTGTGTAATTAATTTAAAATGATGGGAAGAGCATAATCTTGCATGTCCTTGGTCGTGTAACTGTGTTCAGCCTCTGGTAGAGATTTGTAAACCAAAGGATAATGCAATTTTTTGCACAGGAATGAGAGGAATGTTCATCTCCACAGTTTTCAGGCATTCATGGTGGAGTTGTTTGGGTTTTTCCCCCATTTCAGCCTTGAAATGCATGTTAAATTTTTTATTTAAAATGGTATAATGCTGGAAGAGCACCAATAAAATCGCCATTGTTCCTCTGGATTTATATCCAGTGATATGAGGAAGGACTTTGTCCTCCTGATCTGTGCTTTGACATTCAAATCAAACTGAAATGTTGAAATGGAGCGCACACAGAAATGCAGTTCTAGTTGATGTTGAGCCAAAACCATGGAAAATAATTGAATTTCCCATAGTTTAGATAAAAAAACATGAACAGCTCCAAGCTCTCTCAAGCCAAGTCCTAAGATTTCCAGCAGTGAGATGTGAGGAATTCCGGAAAAACTTCGGGAATTCAGCAAATTTGGGATGAATGTGGACTGAGGTTTGTGTTTAATCACAGAATCTAAACCCAAGCAAATTTTGTCGTCTTTTCAGTTATGTAATGAAGTTTGACCCAAGTCCTCGACAGAGCTGCTCGTTTTGGATGGATCCTGATGGACCCTGCTGTGATTATTAAATTTTATTACAAGTTCTGCCCTGAACATGGCCAGAAATGCTTTGTGGCAGTTACTAAAATAGGAGGTTACTCAGCATCATGATTAAGATGCCTATTTTAAGAAAGTTGTTTGATTTTTCTGTTTGGTTGGACGGAGCTTTCCAGCTCTTTATCTGCCCTGCCAAATTTTGGGGGTTTGGGTCTGTTTTGTTTTTTTTTTTTCCCTCAAAATAACACAATTGCTTTATATAAATTTTAAGGTTTTTGTCTCCTGCTGAGGCTGGTGGGGGTATTCAAGAAAACAAACTCCCCAATAATAATAATAATGATTGGATGTAAGTGAGGATTTTGGTAGTCCTTTCACATTTTGCTGTGTGCTCTTGTGCTCCCTCTACTGACTTTCCACCTGGGAATGAGAGAGAACTGCTACTACAGAGAATTTCCTGACATCATCACTAGGAAGAATATCTTGTTTTAATTAAAAAAAAAAAAACAACTTTTTTTCAAATTTCCACTCTAATTCTTGCAGTTTTGGAAATAAAAGAGAGGAAAATAAATGGATGTTTGCAGATAAAGGAGAAAAGTATCCTCTTTTTTCTGATATTGGGGAGAATTCAAACACAGTGAGGAGATAATAAAGAGGCAAGAGAGTTTAATAATTGATTTGATGGAGAGATAAAGGATTAGAGGATAATATAGGATATAGAGAACATATAGAAGAAATCTACATATGTGTCATTTGTTATCTCTGTTCAGTCCCATGAAACTCCAGGAAATTCTTCAGAGGAAGTTATTGAAATCCATAGCGAAATTTGGGATTGGAAATCTGGAAAATTTTCATTGCTGCAATAGAAACCCTTAGAATTCGTAAGAAATTAAGACTAAAATAGTATTAATTAAAAGTCTTGACGATCTGCTTTCAGTCAATGAAAATGTTACATGAAAAAAGGAACTGATTCAACAAAGAAATCATACCTGAGTACAGGTTTGATATTTTCCTTGATGTGGTCTAAAGTCTTGAAATTTTTTTGATTTTAAAATCTCTGTTGGAACAAACCTTGGAGACATTAGAAAGTGGTTTCACTCCACAACGTGCATTTCACTTGTGACTTAAAAAATTCAATTTCAGTAATTTGAAGAATAAACCACTTGATGTGCTTGGTTTTTTTTGTTCACCTTCATATGTTTTTGGAGGTTTTTTTCCTCTAATTAGTACCTGGTGATGAGATGAGTTCTGGGAATAGCAGCAACTTGTGTGTGGGGACGAGAAATCTGTCTTTGGACTCTTGGTGGAACATTTCATCTGCAGAAAGCTGCAATTGTTCATTTTTCTGTTAGTTCATTAGTCATGGGAGTTAATTACCTGTGAGGTCACATAAAACTCCTCTTTTCGTGGCAGGTCAGTTTGTTGTGACCTGTTGGGTTTTTTTTTTTTTTTTTTGTGGGAGCCACATGGGTTGGGTTTCACCTCCCTGACTTTGCCTGTCTGTACTTTAGTAGGGATGTCATGTGGGATACCAACATCATGGAATGGTTTGGGTTGGACCTTGAGGGTCACCTAATTCCAGCCCCAAATGAGTCAGCAAAGAGGGAATTCTGGCTTCTGAGGTGTAAATAAAGTGAATTTTGGCCACAAGGACCTATTCAACGAGGAGCTCCTGCTGCATCCTCTGGTGGTGGTGTGTTCCATCTCCATTCCCATGTCCTGCCATTTAGAGGACACACAGATGATAGTGTTGGGCACCTGCATTTCTTCCTTTTAATGAAATAAATTATTCCCTAGAGGCACCTTTTGATGTGCATTGACTTTTGAGGGGGTTAGGAATGACCAGCTGAGGCTCAGATACCTTGTTAGGTAAAGAAAACATCATCAGTGTCTGTGAGATGAGCCAGTGAATTCTGTTGCAGAGTTTTGGGGTGATTTTTGCTGTTTTTTGATGTTTAGATTTTTTACATTTTAGCTTTATCTGATGATTCATTTTCCCCTTTGTTTTAGGGGAATTCTGGCGCCCTAGTACCAGGTCTAAATATTTTTAATTCCAAATGAACCCAAAAACTCAAGTGATGAAAACACATATCTGTAAGGCTGACAGCACCACAAGATGTGCAATTATTTGGGTTCCTGTCATTCTGCAATAATGTTAAAAATCCTAATGTGGTTTTGGAATAAAATTTTAAAAAATACATATTGCAAATAGATGTATATGAGACTTCTGAACGATTTTGACATTAAATGGGGTTTTACTGGAGGATTTTAAAACACTCAGGATGCTCCTGGCAACTCCAAAATATTTTCTCTTCAAAGACTAAAGCTGGGTAATGCTAACCTTAGCTAGAAAAACTGTGAGACACAGAATCCCATCCCTCCTAAATCCTCCAGGTTGATTTTTTTTTCTCATGTGATTATGTCACAAATCTTTCTCTTCTCTATCCCTGCCACGCTGGGACTGGAGGAAGGAGAAAGGACCACCCTGGGTGATCCTCCTCCTCCAGCCAGAGGTGAAAATTCACTGCAGATGCTGCGCTGAAGTCACGTGCAGCCACCAGCTTGAAGTGTGAATCTGTCACTTGCTGAACAATTTGTCATGCAAAAGTCATCCCAGATTGTTTTTTCCCTTTTTGCCACTTCTCCCAAAAGCCCTGTGGTAGATTCCAGGACTCCAAGACTCACAAATGTATTTATAATTTTGTCTCATGTAAATGAAGCAAAATTTTTTTGAATCCAAAATACTAAAATTCTCAGAAGATTCATGTTTTACTGAAATATTTAATTTTTAGATTGAGATTTAATTAATTAAGATTTATGAATCTACTGCCTCGTTTTGACCTGAACTAGAGTGAGATGTTAGGACCATAAGTGTTTTTTTCTGAGTTTTCTTGCTTTTTAGGCGAAACACCAGCAGTAAGGAAGCTTCAGATAAAAAGAAAAAAAATTAAAAGAAAAATAAAGAGGAGAAAGAATTGTCATTGAAATGCAAAACTAAACTGTTTGTGTTTCAAACAACTCATCTGGGATCCTATAAATTATGCACCAGCATTTTATTGAAATAGCAACTAAAAAGGGAATACCTGAGGTAGTTTTCAGGTGGTTCAGGAGTTCTTTATTTTCATCCTTGACCCTCATTTTTATTTGCGATGGATTTCAGGTTTTTTTTTCTTTGTTTGCAGCTTGAAAATGGGGCTGATTTTCTTTCATAATCTGCTGGCTACTGTTGATTGTTGTTTGGAGCCACTTCAGGTGCAATTTTCTGTCTCTTCCCTTGGATGACTGATCCACCTACAGGAAGAGCTGGGAGCTGGTTCATCCTTTAGCAGAACACTAACCACAGGCTTGGGTTTAAGATTTATCTAATTAATAAAAAAAAATAATAAGAAAACTTCTGCCCAGGGCCCTGAGTTCTTCAGCATCATTTGTCTTTGCTGCTTTTCTTTGTCCTCTCCCAGTGGGGATGTAGAGAGGTATAAAAAGAAAGGGTAACAAAAATATATTGGTTAAGACTTGGGTCCACTTTCAGGAATAGGTTGAAATAAATTTCTCCCCATGTTAGATGCTGCAGATGAGATTTTCTTCCACGTTGCGCTTGGCTTTATATGAATGTAGCTGAGAAATCTCTCAAATTTCCTTTCTGTTGGAAGAATATATTTAATTATAATTGTCACAATGGCTCGTGATGATCCTATTTGCTCAGGTGGAGTTATATTTGTTTTGACTCCTGTATATTTAGTTTTGCGAGTATTAAAGCAGCAACCCAGTGATTCTTTGTTATTACTCCCTCTGATAATACCCTTTTCTGTCTCGTAAATAATAATAAAAAGTGAGTCATCGATACTTTGCAGCTTCTTAGCTACAAGGTGTCTGTAAGAGAAGTCAGTGCATTGCCCCGAGGGAGTAGATTAAAGGGAAAATGAGTGTGTTTCTGCTTACTTTCTTGGCTCATTGCTTTATGGATATGTGGGATCTGAGGAAATAAATGGTGGTCAGAAAAGAACAAACACATTTATTAGGGCAGTTAGAAAGAGACGCTGTTTTTGCTGTTTGCCAAGGTCCTTCTGAGCAGCACGTTTGGCAGCTACCAAATGACATGGCCTGCGCAGAGCTGATTTTGACGAAGCCTCTGGGATGTGTTAAAAAGTAAACGAGAGCAAATCACGTACTGGAAAGCATAACTCAATCAAGGAAAAATGTATGATTAAGGGCGACATGGGCAAGGAAAGCTTTGCCAGAGCTCAGGGTAAATATTTGTATCAGTGTGAAGTGAAAGCTTCACGTCGCTGATGTCAAGCAGCTGGAATTTTCATTGTTTATAAACTTTTGTTGTTACAGTTGGGTTTTGGCAGAAAAGGTACCAAAGAGGGAACCGTTTCCCAGCAAGAAAGTTTGAGTTTTGATAGAGCAGCTCGAGCAGATAGGAGCGTGAAGATGCAAAAATTTATGGGCCTTTTTTTTTAAAATAGCATCTCGTGTGACCATCAGTTGCCTTGTGATGTGCAGCTGACTCGTCCTGCAGGAGTTTTTTTTTGTGTGTTTTGTGGGCAAAAAAAAAACCAAAAAAACCCAAGGCTGACCACCAGCCTCCTCTCAAGAAGGTGACCAGCAAGAGTCAAATTGAGATTTAAATACTTGCTTTAATAATTACAACTTTACCTTGTTCCGAGCCCAGGGTTCATTTATCTTCAGAGAACATTGCCAGTGTGAGTCAAATATTTTAATGAGAGAAATATGACCTGCTTGGGGATTCAACCCAATTTTTTGGGTTCTATCCAGGAGCCTTAAGATAAACTAATAAGCCTTTTCCCCCCTTACCCTCAATGCACTTAAACTGCAGTTTTGGGTTAGTGTTGGTATATTTCACACTGTGTTTTATTCAGCAAGAGTATTTTGAGGATTTTAGAGCTAATCTGTGGTGGTATCAATCTTGGGGTAGAATTTTTTTATTCTGCAAAAGTACAAGGCTGGTTTTGGTTATTGTTCTCTAGGTTGGGTCTGTCCTTGTAACACAGGAGGGAAGTTGAGTCACTGTGAGTGGATATTTTTAACTCTGGAGGTTCTTGTGATCTGGGTCTTAATCCCAAAAGTTTGGTGTATAGCCTTTATTGAAGGTGAATTTACAGCTGAGCAACATTGAATCCTCCAAGGTATTTAAAAGCCCATTGGGAGAAAAAGAATAAAATAAAAAAAATGAAATTTTCTCGAGTGAAAACTCTGAGACTGGTGTTTGGATTCCCAAGTAATGAGTTACTGAGCTTTAAAGGAACTCTGCTGAAGAATTGGACGTGGATATGAAGGGTGTGTGTTTTTGTTACATATTTGAAGATGCTTCAATTTCAAGAGCTTTATATTTTTGTCAGGGCAAACCAGGGGCTACCCCTGCCAGTGAGAAACAGAGCTCTGCAAGAACCTAACAACATTACCCAGCTGCACTAAGAATAGAAATCAAGCCCCTGCTGGTATAATTAAGAAATCTTCACTTCCAGTCCCTGGGCTTTTGAGACCTGGATCACTAACTAATTCCAATTTAGAGAGCTTTTTTGATAAGAGCTTTTGTAAACTAGGAAATAAGCTGAGAATGAAAACTTTTCAGTGCGAGTATTTTAGCTGCGCGCTCAGCCTGTTCAGTGTTATTTAATGTTTGGTCTGTCCTGGAGGGAAATCAGATATATCAGCATTGAATTGAAGAAATACAGCACACTCATGCTCCTAAGGGTTTTGTAAAAAAAAAAAAAAGGAAAAAAAAAAAAAAAAAAAAAAAAAAAGGTGGCACTCATCCATGGTCTCGGATCTTACATTTGGAAAAGAGCAGCAATTTCATTCATAAATGTAGGGCCTGGCCATGCAGCCTCATGGCAGAGTAACCTCCTGTGAGTCCTGCCTGCTTGGAGCTCTGGGTGATGTAGGGGTAGAAATTCAGGCTGGGCACAGATTTTTTTCTTGATTAACTTGATTTTTTTTTTTCCCCTTCTTTTTTTTTTTGTAATTTGAACTTCCTACTTGATTCTGGTTTTGTTTGTACTGGTGTGGGAGCTGTGGCAGGGAGTTGCTCTGGTTGACAGTGGTGGGAAGGATCAGTGTCACCTGTTCTTTTTATTCTCCAAACAAGATTAAATATGTATTTATCAATATGTCCTCTCCACAAATGGGGAGCATTTGTCAAGGATGAAAATCATCAGAAGCCTGACTGAACATCATCTGCTATTTTTTTTATATACAAATAGTTACTCGTGCTTTGTTTCCATTATAGCTTCTATTCTATTCATTCTTGTTTCAGGTTTTATTAATTTCCTTTATTCCTCACCAGTTGGCCCCTCCTCCTCCTGCAGTTTCTTTGAGGCAGCAGGCAAATTTGGTGCTACTTCTGTGTGATTCAAACCTTGTAACCCACACATTGCAGGAGGTTTAAAGACACTGGTGAGATCACCCACCCACTCATTACTTATTATTATTTTATGTATCATGGTGTAACAGGTCAAATATCTGCTGCCTCGTAAAAGTGTGCACGGAGAGAGAGGGAAGTGCTGCACAGGAGATGGAACAGAGTATTCCATTTCCAACACTCCAAATTGCTCAGTCTTTCCTACTTGGCTTTGTCACCTGGGATGAAAAAATGGTAAACCCCTGGGTCACTTGGGAGCTGTGTAAATTTTGGACATACTGGACCATGAAGTGAGATAATAATAATAATAATAATAATGTTTATTAAAAATTCTCACAAGAGCTGGAGAGTTTTTAAATTCCTTGTCTGCTTTTTCAAGCAGTGAGTGGATAAGAGGGTTTTTCACAGAATCACGGAGTGGGTCAGGCTGGAAGGGACCACAGTAGGGTCATCTGGTCCCACCAGGGCCATCCCAGAGCAATGGCACAGGATTGTGCCCAGATGGTTCTGGGAGACTCCACAGCCTCTCTGGTCTCTGTCCAGAACTTGGTCACTGCACAGGAAAGTTCTTCCTCCTGTGCAGGGGGAATTCCTGGGATCAGTCCCCTGTGGTTCCACTGTGGGTCCTGCAGGCAGGGACACCCAGGGATGAGGTCTCCTCTCAGCCATGTCTTTCCAGGCTGAACAGCTCTAGTTCCCTCAGCCTTTCCTCAGCAGGGAGATGCTCCAGGCCCTTAATTTCTGTTTAGGTAATTTCTGATTAATTTCTCTTAATTTCTGATCAGGGTAACACCTAAGAACCTTTTTACTAATTAACAAATTATGATCCTCTACCTTATTCTCAGTGAATTCCTTCTTTTTTTGTCTTGCTCACCTCCTTTGCTCCTTCCATGACTTGATGCACCGTCCTAATTTGTGTCTCTCCAAACAGTATTATGGCAGGAATACAAATGTAGGAATTCCTTTAATGGAAAGGGGCTTCCACTTCTCAACAGATCTGGAGACTTGGAACCAAATGGATCTCTCAGATTTGATCCAGCACAGGGGCTGGGGTGGGCCTGAATTATCAGAAAGGAAGACCATGTTTGTTTTATTTTTGGTTTCTTCTGTCACTTGAGAAACAGAGCTCCTTGTGTAAGGTGCACACATAAGGTGTAGGAGATGGCAGGAGATCCTGGAGTTGTTCAGGTTGGAAAAGACTTGTCAGACCCTTGAGTCCAACCATTGGGATGTGTGAAGGAGCTGCCCAGAAGCTGGACCACACCTGCTGATGTTCTAATCCCTTCTGGGCCTGGTGGGGATGAGTTTTGGCTGCAGCTCTGTCCTGGTTGCCCAGCTGGTGGCATTTCCTCCCCATGGATGGTGTGAGGAGCCTGGCCTTGTGCTCGTGCCCTGCCCAGACAAACTTCTGGAGGCCAATGTTTGTACATCCAGCTTTTTGTTTCAGGAGGGATTTCCATCTCCTTCCTGGGAAAGCTGCATCCCAGGTAATGGGATGGGAGGGACCCCGTGGGCACCAACATCAGAGCTGGAATTTGTGTCCAAGGCTGTTTTTTAAAGTAGAAAATAAGAATATTTTCCTTGCTGCTTTTAGAGGCTGGCTACTGCTTTCAGAAGTTGCAACCCCAGTCATGTTTGGAGCTTGATTTAATTTGATTTTTTTTTTTAAAGAGGGCAAGAGTACAATTTAGACGAACATTTTTATATATATATATATTTTTTTTTTCCTGGAATGATGAAACTACTGCACTGCAATCAAGCTGCAATAAAAATGTGAAATACTGTCAGACGATACGAAGCTGGTGCAAATGAAAGCCAGCGATAGAGACGGAATCCTAAAATAAATTCCAGGAAAAAGCAGGCTATTTACTTTCAAAATACAGAAAATAAACTAACCTTAAAAGTACTGGGACAATGCAATAGCTTTGGCTGTGCACAGAAATAGAAATGCAGATCGCTTGTGCAGTGAAAATAATTGTTAAAAAAACCTAAAATAGTAAAAATAAAATAAAAATTTCGGGAGCAGGCAGCGGAGGGAAGACAGGGCTGGAGGAGTCAGCTTTGCAAAGGGGACTGTAGGTGGAGCTCGGATCTGCGATTCCTCTCTCCGGCTCCACAATGAAGCAATTGTTTGCTCGGCAATTCCTCCTCGGCCCTGGGATGCTTTTTTGGTGGCGGTTTGTGTTTATTTTGAGGCGCACCTTTTTTGTGCTGGGGCTGTCCTGGAGCGCTCCCATCCCCAGGGGACGGATGGATGGATGGATGGATGGATGGATGGATGGATGGATGGATGGATGGATGGAAGGGATGCTCAGCCTTGGGGTGGCAGGAGGAGCGCGGTCTATTCCCGTGGCATCCCTGGGCTTCGTGGAGCCAAGAAAACCTTCCCAGGGAACACCTAATCCTTAGGCTCCCTCCAAGCACCACAATCTCTCTGCACAACTGACAAGGGCCGCTTGGGACACTTTGAGGGCTTTAGGTGTGTCTCCCTCTTTCTCTCTCTCTCTCTCTGAAGTCAGCCACAGCCAAGCATGAGGCAAATGTGCCCAGACCAAAGAAAATAAATTATGTGGGCTCCAATTTTCAGCAGTTATGAAGTATTAAATTACACATCTGAGGAATTCGCTCAGGGTTTAACCCTTGGGATCCCACACGGAAGGTTCTGGAGGCTCCTCCTGCCCCGTGTTTCAAAGGCACGTGGGTCACTGATCACAGGACTGGAGTGCTAATTGAAATGTGTGTTGTAATTAATTGTTAACACACACAAAAAAAGAGAATTGGAACATGTGGAAGAGACACCTGGTACCTGTGCAAAAATCTGTGTGTGGGGTGGGTGGGTGATGAAGAAGCAGCTCTGGGTTTTGCCACTTCTCAGGTTCATCCTGAGTGTCCTCAAACTTTTAGTTAAAACTCTATAAAGTTTTAGCTTCTGTTTTGGAGCCAGGAGTGTAACTTCCAACACGACATTAGCAGGCACTCCAGCACAATTAACAAGGCCTCTGGAGCTGCATCTTCGTTCAGGTTTGGAGAAGTGCTCGTGAGCCAATTCTGCTGAATTTCTTGCTGAAAAGGCGTCAGCATCAGTAAGAGATACAAAAAAAAAGTACAGCCTGCCCTTCCTCCCTCAAGTATTTCTGGTTCCCCACAACCATCTGTAACATCAAATATCTGGTACGTTGTGTTGCTGGAACTTAGAAGTGTAAACCCCACACTGGAAAAACAAACGCAAATTTTATATATTTTTTTTTACGGGAGGATTTTTAAAGGTATTTTTTTAAGCAAATAATGGAAGTGATAGTGATAAACAAATAGACAATTATTCAGGAGACTTTGGGCTTGTTCCCCCCACTCCCCTGTCATTGAATTAATTAAGGTTTGTAGTCTTCTTCCAAACTAATCTGAAATTGAGTTTTGTAATAACTCCAGGAAGCTGCTTTGTTGGCGAGTTCGCTGAAGTTGATGCACCCTTGCTGCTGTCTCCTGGCACATACAGCTTTCTGTGGACAAAAATCAGTGTTTGCAATCATTACACATTTTATTCTCATTCTTTTTTAAATGTTGGAAGGACCTGATCCTCAAAACAGTGAAAAATGATATTTTGTGAGGATGAACAGAAAATCTGGGAGAGATAGCATTTAATCTTCAAAGGCAAGGTGGGAAAATTCCTCCTGCAGGTCCCTGCCCTGCCTGGCTGGGGCCATGGGTGGCTGTGTGGTGGCCCTGTCCCAGAAGGGACACACTGTGGGGCTCATGGATCGTGGGTTGGCCACACAGGAGCTGGAAATTGGAGTGGAAAGGACACACAAAAAAATTGGAGGTCGTTTTTGAGGTCTCAGGGAATGCTGTGGCCCCGTTGCCTGTAACCTCTGTGGCAGGATGGAAATGACAATGACCCTGGAAGATTTTGGGCTTGCAAAACGCCGTGTGTATCATTAAACTGCTTTTATGCCTTATGTACCTCCTAGAGATGACATGTTTACGTGGTTTGTATTACAGATGAATATCTCTCTGGCCTGAGAGTGTCTTTCCAAACTCCCTTATTTCTCATTTCCCGTCCTCAATGACACAATAGATTTAAAGTGCAAGGTAATTTTCCACCTCTGTATTTTCAGAAAGGCTTTCTCTAAAGAATAGACCCAGTGTTTGAGGGGGTGGCAGCTGTAAGCATCAGTAAAAGATATAAGTTGTAGAAGATAAGGCATGGAGGAGGTATAAATACTATTTCTGTGTAGATTGAAAATGGCTTCAAAAGTGAGGATATGTTTCTTTTATAGTAGTGTATTCTCCTTAAAGTCTGCTGTAGTAGGGAATGAATCAGGACGTGCATGTGTGTGTAGGGGGTTTCCTTTTTTTATTTTTTTTTTTTTAAGGGATCACTTATTTTTTGATGTTCCTTTCAGTAGTGTTACAGTTTTCCAAGAGTTTCCAAAAACAACTTGCTGGATTTGGTGTTCTGAGTACATTTTTTTTTTTTTTTCCTAACTGATATGTGGCATGAAAATTCATGTGAAGTGGGAATATTTGAAAGTAAAGAAAGGGAAGTACAGTAGTGGAGTGATACTATGAAAAAAAGTGAGTCTCTTTTACACACACACAAGCAAAGGGCCAGCACGAATAAATGACTGATTTATTGACTTTATAAATAGTCTTAAAAGCTTTTTGGCTAAAACTTGGTAGAGAAACTATTCTATGCCTATTTGGGGGGCACATGGGCTTTTATTAATTACTCTCAGTCCAGTTTCTCCTGACTGTCTTTGGGCCATGCTGTAGGAGGCTGCTCTACACAAGCAACCCCTGCACAAAGGTTTTTTTCTGGGGTACCAAGGAGGTTTTGGGTTAGTGTGGGAGCTCTGTCAGAGCTCAGTGTTATCAGGATGGCTGGGGGGGCTGCCCAGTGCCAGATTTGTCAGGGGGACACAAATCTTGCATTCTTTCTTTCAGTTCAGCAGTCCAGGACAATGTACACATAAAATCCAGGTCCTTGTTTTTACCCCTAAACCCCACCAAATTGGAATTCACCCTTCAAGACCCAGAAAGTGCAGGAATTTTGTCTTGTTATACTTTATTGGAGAAAGCTCTGCTTGCTGGGAGCAATTTGTGTAACACTTTTGTAACCTCCTCACTTTCCCCATGGGGATCAGGTGAGGAAGTCATGGATACGTGACATTATTGATATCAAAAATATGCCAGTGGAGTCATCATTGCTTTTAGGATCAAACATAAGGCATTTCTGGAATGTATGAAAGTCGGGGGGTTTTGTCTGCTGAAGAGAAAAGAGGATTTGGGGAGGGTGGAATAGAGCTCTGTGCAAAGGCTTTAATGCGGATTAGAGCACCAAAGCATTTTTTGGCACGTTTGGGTCTGCGCCAGAACATCGCTGGGATGAGGCCAGATGAAAAACCTGCGTGTGTAGAGTCTCTTCCCAGCATCCCCAGTCTGGTGGTGTTTGGGTGGCTGGATGAGTTCCAGCTTTGGGGCAGGCTGGTATTCCCACGTTCTGCTGTGAGGACCTGGAACACGTGGATTTTCTCGCTCACACGTTTAAGGGACTCAGGAGATTTTCTGAAGCTTTCCTGAGCTCCACTTTTGAACCTAATCAAGCTCTTTTGTGGAATTTAGAGTCAAGTGGAAAGTGCAAAAACTGGATTGTGATCAAGGAAATGCAGCGAACACTTGAACTGGGAGGTAAGGGGTAAGGTGCCTCCTGTGACTTACGAGATCCAAAACAGCACTGAGGATATTCTCTCTCCTGTTCTAAGAAACCAGATCCAAGTGGTTTCTTTCCTCTGTTCCCTTTGTAAAGTAGCTATGAGGAAAATTACAGATAAGTCTCAGCCAGAAAATCCATCTGGTATGAGAAGAAGGGGCCAAAGAACAGCTCTTTGAACACTCAAGGCTGCCTTCTGTCTTGACTAAACTATCTCTTGCCCAGTGGTGGGGTCTCCCATTCCCTTTGACTCTTCTCATCAGTTTTATTTTGCGTGTGGGTAGTAAAGATGCTGTGGTAAAAGTATTCTTCAAAATTTGAAGGATTTATCACGGTGTTTCTTGCCCTTGCAGAGATGTCCTGCTCATTTCTGTCCCCAAGGTTCTCTTGGATCAGGTTGTGTCCAGGATCTTTGGTATCAAAGTCTGGGCGCCCAGGGAGACTCCTTAGCAGGTCTGTTCTTGCAGCTGGTGCTTTCGTCCACAGTTCCAAATTTTTTCCCCCCAAAAAAATTTAACAGTCACTTCGGTTCACAATTTTCAGCCAAAGTTAGGACAGAAGAAAGCAGGGGATTGTGCTGAATTTTCTGTTCAAACTGTAATAAAAAACCCCCAAATCCTAGGAGAAGTTATATCAAGTAGAGAGATTGTTTTGAAACTCTAAAGCTGAAGGGTTTCTTTCTTGCTTGGTAGAAGATAATTTTCAGTTTGTGTGTATTTATTTAAAGACAGGTTTACACTTGCAAAGTCTGTGTGTCCTTTTTCCTGAACAAAGCAGGATATGGCTGAGCTATTTCCCACCTCTAGCCTGTGGCTTCAGCTGAAATACTGGCAGGGGGTACAGCAGAGCAAGCAGAGAGGGACCTGATCCCTTCTGGGACATGGTCAGCACAGGAGTCTCCTGCAGCCTCTCCAGCCCTTGGATGGAGCTCTGTGCTTGGGATGACAACAGTTCCAGGTGGGAATGTACAAGTGACTTATTTCCCAAGCCTGCACTCTGCAGTGGCAGTCACCTCTAATTAAATAGTTACAAGAAGTTGCTTTCAGGCAGTTTCAGGGCAGCAAGAAAAAAAACTTGCTCAAAGGTAGGATCAGGCACAGCTGCAACAACAACTCCCTGAGGGCATCTAGTGTGCATGCAGTAGAAGTTGAGGGTTGTGTCTACAGAGGTTTAAACTTCTCCTTTTGCTTTGCTACAACCCAGCTGGGAAGGAGATTATTCCAATTCTTACATGGCCACTAATTGCATGCACAAGTTGCAGTAAGATCATCTCTATGAGTTTTATTTTATTTCTTCTGCTTTGCAGAGAAGAGGTCTTGCATTGGTGTCAGCCAGAAGCTGGTGATACTTGCACTCCAAATGGTCTTTTTGAGGTGCTTTTTTGTGTGGGGGGGGAAAAAAATCATCTTTTTCCTGATGGAGTCAGGGCTGCCAAGGGAGTTGTGTATTGGTGACCCCACACCTACCCTTGGGAAAGCTGAGAGAGCTGGGCTTGTTCGGCTTGGAAAAGAGAAACTTTGGGGTGAGCTAATTGTGGCCTTTCAGACCATGAAGGAGCCAGCAAGAAAGATGGAGATTATTTTTAAAGGTGTGGAGTGCTAGGACATTGGGGATGTCATAAACTGAGAACAGGTTTAGATTTAGAAAAATTCCTCCCTGTGAGGGTGAGGAGGCCCTGGCACAGGGTGCCCAGAGCAGCTGTGGCTGCCCCTGGATCCCTGGGAGTGTCCAAGGCCAGGCTGGACAGGCTTGGAGGAACTTGGGACAGTAGAAATTGTCCTTGCCCATGGCAGGGAGTGGAATGGGATGATTTTAAGGTCCCTTCCAACTCAAACCATCCTGGGATTCTGTGATACATGTGGTGCCAGCTGTAGAAAATGTAACATTGCAGCTGGAATCTGCAATGGTGGCCTCAATCTGAGAGTGTCCATCTGTAACTGTGAGTAGAATCATAGAATCCCAGAATGGTTTGGGTTAGAAGGGACCTTAAAACTCATCTTGTTTCAAACCCTCTTCTACAGACAAGGACAGCTTCCACAACACCAGGGTGCTCAAAACCCCATCCAGCTTGACCCTGAACACTTCCAGGGATGAGGCAGCCACAACCTTTCTTGGGTACCTGTTTCAGCGCCTCAACCAAAAGGAGGAACTTGTGTTTCTGCCAACAGGAGACACCAGGTTACCTGTTTGAGAGCTGTAACTGAGAATTGGTGTGTGTTTGTGCACAGACAGTGTGACACCAATATTTTACTCAGCAGAGGGATGGAGAGAGCTCCAGCAGCTCCTCCTTGGGCACAGACCTGGCTCCAGGCAGGACTCCAGCCCTGGGAAGGCCCTGGAATGTCTGTGCAGGTGTGGCAGTGACCGATGGCAGTGAGGTGTGAGGGCCTCTGGTGCTGTGTGCCCTGCCCAGCTCTGTCCCTTTGTGACAGCTCTGCTCACCCCCTGCAGTGACAGCAGGTCCCACTTGAAACCATTTCAGAGCCACAGATGACATGGAGAATCAGGCAGCTGACGTTTGCAGGGAGATTGGAACGATTCACTGTTCTCCAAGATGCGCTGCTCAGGGAGACCCCCACTGCTGTTTGTGCTGAGAACTTGTGCTATTTTTTTCCATCCTAGATGCTGTGGAATATTGTACTCTTTTGGCAGACTGGTTATAGCTTGAAAAACATTTCCTTGGCCTTTTTGGTGAGGCTGCAGAGGTGCTCTTGGTGTGAAAGTGGGCTTGGGGTTTGGGTAATGGCTGTTTTGTGCTAACAGAGGAGTAATGTGAAGGCAGGATCTCTGTCCAAAGAAGACTGTGGATTTAGCAGCCAGAGTGAGCCAAGAGGAGGCAAGGGATAAACTTCCTATTGCATAGTTCCTGTGGTATCCCTTCATGTCCCTGGCCCATGACATATCCCTTTGGGGTCATGGACATGAAGGGACAATTTCCTTTCCTTACCCTCTCTGGCCTCATGTCAGAGGCAGCAGAGATGCTGGGTTGTGCCTGAGAAGAAAGTCTCAGGAGAGATGTCAGATGGGGAGTCTGACCAAATGAAAGAGGCACAGGACTGTGTCTTGTGCATTTCCACATTTATTTATTGGTCTTTTTTCCAAATGAAAGATGGAGCTGGTGTCAGAGGATGGGGCTCTGGAGAGGTTGTTAGATCCATGCAAAGGATGGGGACCTGGGTAAAACGTTTGCTGTGTGCAAACAAAACCCATGTCCTTGCACTCTCTGGGAAGTATCAATAGCTTCTCTCTCCTCTGAATTCTTTTAATTAAGCTAATGAGCAGCTAACTTCATTTTGGGTGTTGTGCATCCCCTTTTCATGCCCATGGATCTCACCAGGCCCAAACAGCAAAGATGATGTTACTCTAAGGCTCTGAACTGCCTTAACAATGCCAAGGAGACAATTTTCCTCAGTAAATGCTGTTATTCCACCTCTTCAGAAATCCAGAGGACTCAATAACAAACATGCTGCAACAGTGGATAACCAAGGCCATGCCATGAGAACCTGAGTGCTATGAAATACCAATAAATAAGCTGAGAAAGCAAGAACTGATGTTGTAGTCACTGGGAAGTACCTATGGATTCTAATCCATGGAGCTGCTTTCCATTTGCTTTGGTACCTTCCATAGCATTCCCCTGCCATGGTTTATTTCAAGGAAAATGGTTTTATTGACATTGGACTGGAACCACTGCCTGTTTTGAGAAGGGATTGGGGCCAGGATCCGAGGTAGTAATTCCTTACACTAAATTCCATCCCATGAGTCCTTCGCACAAGCGAAACAAAACCTGAGTGAAAAATACTTGTTTTGTTCTATGCTATTTTAGTTTTGCACCGCTGGGTTTTCTTGTTTGGAGTTTCTGATAGAAGGAACATCAGTTATGATTTTAAAAAAAATCTGGTTTTAGTGTCTATATCATTGAAATGAAGGTATATGAGGAAATAGAGAATAATGAGGTGCCACATAGGGTTGCTCTACCCAAATTCAGGGCTTTGCTTGTCGCTGAGTAAGAAGATCTTGAAACTTTCCACAGTGCTGGAAATCACTGTCCTGCTTTCAGCCCATGGCTCCCCAGGACAGAGGCCCCAGCACATTCCCTCAGGAATCTCCATGCCTGCTGGAGTGGCACTTTCTCTCAGTCTCAAACCACACTGGGTTTGAAAGCCAAACTTGTACCGTATCAGGTTTTTAAGAACGGGGCTCATTTAAAAAAAGACAGAGTTTCTTTAAGGTTTCTTTAACCCCATTAACACAGCTGTTAAGAACATAACCACCAGACTGTGTTTATTTTTTGTGGGAATTCTTGGCAATCACTCAGGGGATGCTATTTCCCCCACTTATTTGCTTCTCCCTCCACTAGAGGCAGAAATTCAGCTTTTGCTCTGTTGAAGAGAGTCGGAGAGTTGCCATCAGGGCTCTGTGCCCAAGTCGTAAAGGAGCAAAAACTGTCTGGTTGCTTTGAGATAAGATGCCCAAATCAGGTGTTCCTGAATCTTCCATAGGCTGTTTCCTCTGACAGAATGGACAGGTTTGACGTTTAGGGTCTGAGATGCCTGGCTGATCTGGCCTATTATGGCATCATATCACAGTTATCACAGAAGGGTTTGGGTTGGAAAGGACCTCAAAGCTCATCCAGTCCCACCCTTGCCATGGGCAGGGACACCTCCCACTATCCCAGATTGTTCCAAACCCCATCCAACTGGTCTTGGACATTTCCAGTGATCCAGGGGCAGCCACAGCTTCTCTGGGCACCCTGTGCCAGGGCCTTCCCACCCTCACATTTCCACACCCACAGAATTTTCCCTAAATATCCAATCTAGATCTCCTTTATATATATGTCGTCCTCTTAAACTGTGACACAAAATATTTGTTCAAACATTAACGTGGCCTTCTCTTCTCAATTTCCTGTTAAGTCAAATGAGAGTTTGTTGGGTCTTTTGTTGAATTTCTGACAGGTGCTCACATGAATCTCAATGGACTGAAAGCCATGTAAAACCCTTCCATCTGTCTCTGGGGGTAGAACAGGACATGCCCAGAAAGTAAAAAAAAACAACACCTCTTAATCAATAAAAATCTTTCTAGTGATTTTTCTATATCTAGAAGTTAATTTTCAAAATGTCTTAATACTCTCCTTCACCTTGACAACCTCATCTTTCACTGGTTTTGACTTCAGTCACTGAACAAGCTTGAGTTGAAAGCAAAACCATTTTTTCAGTTTTCCCCTCCTTTTAAAAAAGCATACTGGGTAGACAGTACCCAGTACCTTATAAATTTATTATTTTTTCAGTCAAAATGTTTCTTGCGCTTTTTAACATGGAAAACGACCATAATTCTGAAATTTATTGCACAATGATGGCTTAGTAAGAGAAAAGAGCCTCATCTAAAGATGGATTACTGAAAAAAAACCACTGAAAATAACGAATATTCTTAAATTTTTGGCATCTGAGCACAGTTTGTTGAGAATGGGATTAATTGTAGTCTAATATTATTATTTCTTGTTAATTTTTATGACACCAAAGAGGGCAAGACAATCCCTACCTTATAAAATGTGATAGAAATAATTTTACCACGATTATTTAAGGTCAATTCTTAGAGTAAGTGTGGGAGGGAATTGAGATTAAGTAAACCTAATCTTCAGATCAGAACTTAATGTAACCAAAGATGAAATTATTTTATATATTCTTGAGATTGTGAAGAGTTGCAATATTGTCCCTTGCTTGGAGAAGGAACAGTGATCTGGAAAAGGTGGATTCTTCACTGCTTCCTTTTCCTAATCATGTGTTGGGGATATTTTTGCACC
Organism: Zosterops lateralis; assembly: GCF_965231275.1. Lineage (NCBI taxonomy): Eukaryota > Metazoa > Chordata > Aves > Passeriformes > Zosteropidae > Zosterops > Zosterops lateralis. Next base: position 35,817,185 of record NC_139767.1, on the reverse strand, counting down.
TTGTGCTGCATTTTTCATTCCCAGTATGGTGTGCAAGGTTGGGCTCTATTGTCTATTGCAGTTCAGTAGTTTGAACAACTCTAGGGAATAAAAGACTTTTTGTTTTTAACCTTAGAGCAGCAGTGGTAAGTTAATAGTGCTGTCACCACCTTTCAGTTGGCACAGCTGGACAGGAATCAGGTTGTCCATGGGCTGCTGTGTCCTGCAGAGGTGGTGGCTCATGGAATCGCAGCCCAAGGAGAAATCTTGAGAGGAACTGTCTGAGATGTTCAAAAAGGGCCAGTCAATTAATTCATTCCATCCCTGTGGGTCAGGAGAAATATGATAAAGTCACTGCTCTCTACAGCTGATGGTCTTGTATTGAATATAATTATTTTATTCATCCAGCCACGCCTTCACCCACACGGTTGGGATCGTCAACTCTGCATTGCTCCGACACCTTGACCCTGTGACTTACAAGAATAAGGCATTTTTCAGCTTTTTAAGGCTAATATCACTGAATCCTGCACATCCACCCCATGTTGTTCTTCCCTCCTCCTGATACTCCTCTGACTACCTTGCCTCGTTTCCCGCTCGCTGTTTCGTTAGCGGTGGCGCTCCGGTGGCTCGCGTTTTATGTCCACCCGGTTCTGGCGTTCCCTTACCATATGGTCATCCTGATGTTACCATTTGCCTCAATCATCCTTTTTGTAGCTGCTTGAACATCTTAATTGATCTCCTGAGCTATGTTAAAGATTTATAACAGACGTCGGTGTAATTCATTTCGCGAGCACGTAACTGCGCCTTTCCGTCTGATTGGGCGTCCGCACCTCTCCCTCATAAAAATGCACAAAAAGGCTTGGCCTCGTGTCTCTGTGGTAAAATAATGGAACGTCTTGAAGGATATCAGAAACCTTGTGCCACTCTGTTCCAGCCAAAAAGATAAGCTGTGGCCCCTCAGTTGGTGCTAATAAGGTGTTCTCTGCTCTCTCTTAAACAATACCTCGAGCTGGAGAACTTTTTCTTTCTCCACTAGTAGCAGAGATGGTGAAACTTTTTTTTTTTTTTTTTTTTTTTTTTTTTTTTTGAGTAAGATTCAAAGCCATGTGTTGATAATATTGTTAAGCTGAAATGCATATATCAGAGCAGTGATGGTGCCAGGAACTGCTTTTGGCCAGGCCTGTGTTCCTTAGTATATGCGGCAGAGGCATGTGCAATTAATGATGTTGGCAAAAGAAGCACTGTAGGAAGAGCACACGAAATGAGAGGTTTGATGGTTTCTGCAAAGTACTGTGCCCATCTTTTCATGCAGAAAATGAGTAAACCATTACTCTACATATGATTGGAGCAGAACAGAGCACTTTTTGATGGGGTTTGTCAGAGAGCATTCAGAAGAAGCTGTATATTAGAAGATAAATTTCATCACCCAGTTAAGAAAATATGTCTAAGGGTAGATAGGAAAAAGATAGGGCACGTCCTTTGTGCCATTAGAGGGGTGGATTTTTGAGTATAAATGAGAGCCAAGTCTGTCTCATGAAGAATTTTCATCAGGATATCCAACTATGGTGTAACTGTTAAAAATCATCTTTGGCCAGATGTTTTTCTCAGGAGTTGTAGCCTTTGTGACTTCCTTTTATCACCTGTGCCACTGCAAGTGAGCTAAAAGCTTTATTTTCCTTCAGCTTTAGTTTTGATTAGAAGATGTAAATCTGATATCAGATTTTGCACTTTGGCAGAACCTCTGTGTAACAGTTCCTGGTCAGAATTTTCTGTGCACTGGCCAAACATTCAGCAAAGTAAGTTAGGTGAAGAATTTGTCTTGCAAAAATTTTTAGTGGATGTGTGCAACACATTTACTTCACTCTTCCTTTGCTAAGAGTCTTTCATTCCCTTCTCTTTGTGATAATGACATATTTGAACATTACTTTGTGTCCATGAAGGTAGTTGCTATTTGTTCAAGGTTTTTTGTTTATTTGTTTGTTTGTTTTCTCCTGTTCTGTGATGTCTCCAGCCAAACATTTCTAGCAGTAGTTTCTTTCTCATTGGTCGTGTCTGTTCTAGGCTGAACCACTTCTGGTCTCGAATGTCTTGTATTTCTTTTTGGAAACTGGGGTCCCTTTAGTGGGAAAATCAAAGTATTCTAAATCTTTGTGTGATGTATAAAATTGGGATGAAGCACAAACTTGTGTTTCAATTCTCTCCCCTGTAAAAAGGAATAAAAACTCTACACATCAAAGGAATAACGTTAAAATATTAAGTTAAACTTGGTTGCAAAGTCAAAGACTATTAATTAATCTTCCTAACGTATTTCAATAATCTTAAAAGCTGTATAAAGTTTGGTATTTTTAATTTTTTTTTCCTAAGAAATGGATTGAGCCTTTGGTTTTAGAACTCCTGTAGCATGGCCATAGTTCATGGACAAGGTTGGAAGAATCTCTTTTCCGAGCAGTACTGAGTAATTTATGCCTTATTTTTGAGATACACGTTGCTATTTTTCTCCACTTTGAAATGCTTCAATTTTTAGATGTTTGTGGAGTTTAAAAGCAAAAGTGACATGATCAGATAAAATAATTTAATAACAGCAGATCTTTCTTAATTGTATGACAGCCAAAATATTACCCCTGATTCTTCAGTTCTATTCCTCCTCATCTCCCCAAAACATTACACTCTCCAAATAACTTTCTGTAGTGTGTGGCCTTTCCTTTGGGGACAGAAATAGTGAGTTATTTAGTTGGGTAGTTATATAGTAAAGGTCCAACTTTAACCCAAGTAAGGTGTTTCATAGTCTTTATAAATAGCCTTCCATTCTGCTCGGAAATACTGCAGAAAAATCTTCCCAGTTTTTTGTTTCAAATAAACCTCATGGAGTAAATACAGAAAAAAAAAAAAAAAAAAAAAAGAAAACCAAACTCAAAGAGTGTCATTAAAATCACGGAAGAAAACAAGCAATAAACGTGTGTGCTCACCTTGGCAGTAAAGTTTGATGATGTGTTGTCCATCACTTCTCCCTCCTCCAAGGAAGCTGCCTGTGGGACTGGCAGCTGAGTGTGGATACTTGGAAACAGAGCGAGCCCTCGCACCAGGGCTGTGTTTGTACATAGCCCTGGAACAGCTGGTTTGGATTTTAAAAATTCTATTTTTATTAGAACACTGACTCTTGTTTATCGTTATTGATTTTATTGGGTTATTATTGACTGACTGCACCCCATGGGCCTATTAGTGAAGTGCTAGTAAAGCATTAAAGGAAGACTTGGGCTTTTCTGTGCTTTGTACTTACAACATTTGCTTTTATCGTGACTTTTAGCCAGCTGCCTAACTACAAACATGGGCAGCCTCACCCAGCAGAGACTGAAAGGAGCACAAGGAAGCAAAGAATTTTCTATTTTTTTCAATCTTTAGAAGGACAAAACAAAGTTTTGAGGTTATTTACTGCTTTGTTTGATTAATTCTCAGGGAAATGTTTACATCTTTCTCATCTCCCTAAGACTTCTGGCTCATATTAGAAATAGAACAAACTCATCAGTCTTATTCAAAGAAATAAAAGTTATTGCAGATTCTTTTTATTATTATATGCTATTTAATCTTTCTGGGTGGAAAGGGAAATTTATTTTCTGGTAATATGGATCAAATGATACATGATATTCAGTTTAAGCCGGGTCAGAGTTGGGTGAACTTTGACTGGTTGTATATCAAAATCTAGAGGCCATCCTAATGAAATTTTAGGTATCATTGACTCTTTCCTAAAACAGTGTGTCTTCTCATAGTACTGTGATCTCTGGATGTTCCCACTGATCCAATAATCTTTTGCCTGTCCCTTTAGTGTTATTTTTCTCTCCCCTGCTGCATAGAAGTGAAGTAATCACTTTTTCCAGTATATCCCAGTTAAGGGATATGGGCTGGCCTTACTGAGCTGTAGCAGCATCACGGGGAGAGGCACTGAGCAAGAATTCATTGTCTCATTTGTGAAGGTCCCATTCCAGGAAGTGTCCAAGGCCAGGCTGGATGGGTTTGGAGCAATCTGGGACAGTGGAAGGTGTCCCTGCCCATGGCAGGGGTGGGATGGGATGAGCTTTGATGTCCCTTCCAATCCAAACCATTCCATGATCTTGTGATTTACAAAATACTGGAATAATCAACCTCGTGAACAAATGAGGGGACAATTTTCACCAAAATGTCCTCTCATGAAACTAGAAATTTCAAGAACTACTTCCTTTTTGGGTGAGGAGAAAAGGAAGAGAAACACAGGAGTCCTGAAGAAAGGAAACTGCAGGAGCCAGAGGAAAATGGTAAAAGTGTCTTGGCATTTGAGCATGATGAATGCTCATATTCCACATGGAAGCAAGAGTTTGAGTTCCCAAAACTGCAAGCAGACAATCAGATTGGGATGACACAGGTCTCAAACAGGTCCATTTTGCTATTAATGGTAGCCTGTTGCTGCTCCTGACTGTTAAAAAATGTGTTATAAGATCACAGAAATGGGATAAAAATGAGAATCTTCTGCTTCTCTCTAAGAGCAACAAAGTCACCATGCATTAATTATGAAACTAATATTTTTCTCTGTCAAATCTACTGCTGTGAGTAGTAATAGCTTCTCCTGAAAGCTGTCACAAAGTAAAAACAGTGACAGAGAGATGTCTCTGCAGCATAATGTCAAGCTGAATTGGTGGGCAAACTTTATTCTGAACGTGAACAGTCTATTTTTGGGGTTGTGATAGGAAAACAACATCTAGAATTGAATATACAGGGATGAGCTGTAGAAATGGTCACATATCCATAGGTTTTAAAACTGAAAATTAAACAGATTTACTGTCTCGTCTCAGAAATAATTCACCAGGTTTATATTTGTATTAAGTCACCTTCGCTGTGAACTTTGAGGATGGAAAGGGTCACAACAGAAAAAAGAGGTGCTGAAAATCAGCTTGGGGTCTGAACTTTATGCAGGAGGAAAACTTACCTTGGGATTGTAAATTTGTTTTTCAAAAATGGTCTTAATGCAGGTTCAGCTCACAAAGGAGTCTCTTGGCCACTTCCAGCCAATCCAGGGTGTGAATGTGCCATTAAATGCAGGAAGAATCCTGGGAACTTTAAATAAAATAAAACACATTTTATTTTAAAAGCAATCTAATATCTAATTTTGTCTTTGAGCTCCACGATGGGTGCAGCAGACAGCAGCCAGGCATCACCAGTTACTGTTTAATTTGCTGGTACAATCAAACAGTGAGATGCTCTCACAATTGACTGTGCCCACAATTTTGTGCTTGACTGCAGGTGCAAAATCGAGGATGCAAAAATCAGAACACAACTTGATGATCACTTAAAAATTTGGTCCATTCCTGTTCAAAAATCTTTTACTTCTGTTTGTCACATAAAATATTTCGGATTTTTTTTTTCGCCAGAACTGGAGTTGTTCACCAAAATTTACTTTGAGGGATAAAAAATCCACCTGCGAGCAGATACAATATTTATTTATACAATAAATAAATATACAATATTTATACTGTAAATTTGAATGGAAATAAAAAACTATAGTGCTGCAAATAAGGTGTTTTATAGCCTTTATCTAGCTTTCCCCAAACCCTCAAAATTAATTAACTTATCCATTTATCCCAGGTAAATTAGTGTTTGGACTGTTCTTTTTTTTTTTTTTTTTTTTTTTCTTTAAGCTTTTTTTTTTTTTTTTTTTTTAAATACAGTACAAAAATAACATTCAAAAAGTCCTATCATAGAAATAAACATTCAGAAAGATTTTTTATAATAATAGTCACCCCAGAAAGCTAAAAATTTTATGAAAATTGGATGTTGTGTTTTTATCTGACAAAAGAGGCCTATTAAAAATATTTTGGTGATGCTTAGACAGAAATATTGTGTTGTTCAGTAGCAGCAGCATTACACGTTACTTGTGTGAAATACACAACTCTTCTGATTGTGATATATTTGGCCAAATTTGGCAAAACTGTACCTCTGTGTTAGCCAAGTAACACAATTCAGGGGCTGCTTCCTTATATATGATTGAAGTGCTTAATATTGTTATTATTTTATGGATCAAATGTTCTGACCACAGATCAAACGGTACAATTTTGGTTTATGGAGTTAATTAATTATTTCTGATAGTAGTAAGTTGGATTTCCCAACTAGTCTACTTCAGAAAATGATTTAATATTCAGAGAAATGCTTTTACTGTCACAAAGTTAGATTTACGTTGTATTTTTGATAACTATATAAGAACACAATACACTTCTGTAGCAATATTTTGCTTTCATCAGTGAAACTGAGACCTATTTGCTGATCTACCTCTCTTCATTTGTGTGCAATTCACAACCCCTCCTTTATGCTGAGGGACAGCTCTGCTTGTGCTGGTGAAAGATTGACCAGGGATAGTTGGGGAATGAATTTCTCAGTTTTGTGCTCAGTATCACAGTGGGATGATGTAGGACAATGCCTGGTGTAAGTCAAAAAACCAGAAAGCGAAGATGGAGTTTGTATCTTTGGTTTGTGCTTTGTTCCCTTTATGCATCATTCTACCCCAAATATTGATTTTTATTTTTTTCTTACGTTTTGGGGGATTATTTTGTAGAAAGGGTGGTATTTGTCTAGAAGAACGCTCCTGTCTGTCAAAAGGAAGTCTGGATCTGCACTCTGAGGGTTTGCAGAGATGTTTTGGAGTGAAAATTTGAGTTTATAGGATGCGACCAATGAAAGAAAGTGTCTGCAAGAATCCTTCAACCATACCGTTGTTTCTATGTGAACGACCTTCCCAGATCCCAGTATTCCTCTTTATCCCTGCTCTTCTGCAGGTACAGGGTTAAAGTGGAACTCTTGACAGTTGTCTTACTCCTTTTCTGTTCACAATTTTTTTTTCTCTGGTCCTGCTACTACCTTTCCAAGACTGCTGGATTTTTTTAGTGGGCACTACAAGTCTGTTGTAATAATTGTTCCTTACTAAAGAACAAACAACCCATCCAACAGAAAAAGTGTAGGGGAATTTGGGTGGGAGCATTTTCTGCTTTCTTTTTGCTTTCCTTCCTTTGTATCATCCCGTTTTCTTTACCTCTTCTCCGCCCCATTTCCATTTCCCAGTCCTCTTCTCCCTTCTGTAGTTCTATCCCTGTTCCTTTATCAATCCTTCCTCCTCGCATTATGTTTCTCCTCACTCCTCTCCAGCCCTTGCCAGTTTTGAACAAGCCCATGATTTCAGATGGAAAAATCTGTCGCCAGGGCCCCTCCTCCACCAACATTAATGGCCACTCTCGAAAGCCTGCCCTGCCCTCCGTCATCTAATTTCAGACACTGAGGGGGCAGACGAAACAGATGGTTGGCACAGGGCTGGATGATTCACTGCTTGAAATCATGGTGCAACATTGCTGAAATTGGTGAGGGAGAAGGAGGTCTGACATTTGACAGAGCCACGTAAAAATTGCCTGATCCAGGCAAAGTTCAGACTAATCACTTGACTGTTATTTTCCAGATGCACTGATCATATGACTGTAATTGTAAAGATTATATTGACAGTGCACCGTTTCCCAAACATGCTGCACTCATTCTTAACAAAATGATTCTCCCTTGGGGATGCTCAGGTCAGGCTGCTGTGGGGAATTGTGTGCTGCCAGTTATTCATCCTTGAATTTTCTCTTATTTTATTTTTTTTTTTACCTTGAGTGGGTTCATTCATCCACTTTCCGATCACAGGAAGTTGTAGATTTTCAGGTACAAAGTCAATGAAACTGAACAATAAATCTGAGCACTTCCTTTCAGGCAGGTTTGTTCATGAATTGGACTAAAGCGATGAGATTTAAACGTGAAAAATAAAGAAGAGACATTAAAAAGCAAGGAAAATTGTAGGGCGTCAGCTTTTCAGTGTGTGTCTGATGAAAGTTGAATGGATGGCTGTAGAAATAGATCTTTATAAAGACCCTGGTGGAAATGGGGCAAGTGTAAGATCATATGGATTCTCTGTGTATACAATTAAAATTGTAGAAATATCAGAATTTTTATTGATTCTTCATAAGCAGCTGCTTGCTGTTGTCCACTTTGGGTGTCTTCTTCAAAACAACAACTTTGGACTGAGCAACTTTGAAGCAGAATAGGAAATTTCCTGTAAAACCTTTTAATCAGTGAAAGGGCAATGACCTTGAGCATCATGGTGGAAATTTCTGTAAGCACAACAAAACCCAAACTATTAACTCCATGAATTAAAAAATGGCTTTGGGCATAGAAAGAAAAGAAAAAAAAAAGGTGAATTTTTGATGATCAATTAAATTTTGTGTGCTCCTGAGAAATTCCAAACCTTTGCTCAGCCCTGACGTCGTTTGAAATGTCTAAGCGTCGGGCTCAGTGAAGTTGCTTATAATTAGTTTTGCTAATTTTTATGAATTTCAGGGAGAGCTTCCCAAATGTTCTCAGCCTTCTGCTGCTCCTATTGCTCTGAGCACGGCTGCGAATCTCGCTACTTATTTAGATGTCAAAGTGGTAACTGAAATATCCTTAAATGTCAATGCGGTTTCCGTTTAACACCCTTGAAAATCAGGCCTTTGTTCACTCAAAACTGGTGCTGAAGAAGGAAAGGAGAGGTGGAAGAACTTCATTTGTGGTTTTTAGTTATTTAATATCTTTGAATTCTGTGGGTGAAAGTGATAAACCCAGTTGTTCTGGGTGAGGATGTTAAAGAATGGACAAAGCCCAAGGTCATCTCCTATGTTTTTCCAGCTGAAAGGCTGATTCTATTGTCTCAGCCAAAATTAACACCTGGAGAGCTTCAAACATGAAGGATGTATTTCCCAAGGGGTTCAGATGGCTCAGACTCCTGGAGACAGAACAGGTCTGAAAACATAATGAGCTGCAAAGTACGAAGATAAGCGAAAATATTCATCTTAAAGAAGAGATTAATATTTTCTCATGTGGGCATCTACAAACAGGGAAAAGCAGGACTATGGGGAAGACTTCAAATAAACTTTTGATAAAAACCTTGTGGGCTGATAACTTCTAGGAAATAAAGATTATGGAGCTTTCCTTCTGCTTGTGGACCAGAGGCCCTTTTGCTCTGCTAGCAATGATAGAAAAAACTAATTAGGAGTCACCTGGAAGAATAGACAGAATCTGACTTTGGAAATCCCTGAACAGGTCCCCAGTGAAACTTAGAAAAATGTTTTTACCTTTACTTTGGTGTTCGTGTGTGTAGGCAACAGTCCAGGTTGGTGCTACCACTTGAGAAACTGCTGGTTGTGCATTTTATTGAAGAGTTGTGGAAATCGCTGCTTTAATATTTATTTTTTAACTGAAACTCTGCATCTTCTGAATTTCTAAAGCTTTGTCTGCTTTTTGTTTGCTTGGTTTGAGTTTGTTTGTTTTGTTTTGCGTGTTTTGGTTGCTTGTTTGTTTGGGTTCTTTTAAATCTTCATGTGCAGTTGAGGTTTTCTGGCAGACTGGTAGCTGGATCCTGTTCCAGACAAGGACACCTCATATGGTTTAGGTATTTAAAATCCTCCTTTAGCAGTGAGATCAATACAATAAATGCACCTGAGAAAGCATTTCAGACCCACCTAATCCAGACATTTGCTTCTTGCCTTCAGAATTTCTTTGTGCACTGTATGAACCCTGTTGGCTCTTTCTGACCATGGTGGTCTTGGATGAGAGAAGGCAGACAGTAAAATATCAGTGCCCTCAGCTGGAGCTGATATTTTGCTTCTTTGTCTTAATTCTGAGTGGTTTCTGTTCTCACTGAATTAAAAAAAAAAAAAAAAAAAAAAAAAGAAAAAAAAAAGAAAAAAAAAAAAAAAAGAAAAAAAAGGATTCTTGGTGACAGGGAGAATAAACTTCCATGGCCCACGAGTGTGAGAACCTGCTCCAGGACAGGGACCAAATTCAGCACCTTGTTAGAAATTTCTTCTTTTAATTTAAATCTTTTTTGGCTGGAAAACGTCTTTGGAATGAAGGTAATTGAAGCTGTAAGGTTGTAATAACAACCCCAAAATTCTCATTATTTAGTGTAATTGATGGAAAGGGCTGAGAGGTAGAAAAGGAAAATATTGACTTTCATGCGTTTAAGTTTTATTTATGTGATGCTGGTCCAAAATCACCAAAATAACTCATGGCACTTTATATATAAATGTGTGTGTATAACTTGGGTCATTAAAAAAAAAAAAAAAAAGTGAGTTTCTCAGCCTCCCAAAAATGAACCCTCTCACAGTTTATGGAAGAGCTGCAGCCACACTTTTGTCCTGTCCCACTATTCTCAAACTTTAGGATTTTACATGAAACAAAACTTAATGATTTTTATCTCTCAGTGAATTTTGGGACCCTCTCCTATCTGACACTACTGAATTCGATAAATATAGGGAGTTTTTCCTCCTCCCAGCCCTTGCCTTTTGGGATGGGATTTTGAATAAACACTGCTAATTTCACAGTCTCAGAAAAATTAAAAAAACAAAAAAAACCCAAAAACAAACCCCAAAACAGAGGAAAAGAAGGCAAAGGGCAAGTTTGGATGAGAGAAACTGATAAAATTTGGTTTGGCAGCATTTAGTTGGGAATTTATGAAAGTCTGGTTTACTTTCTAGGAATAATAACCGCCTTATAATGTTTTTAAGACTCTTTTTTTTCAGGATATTGCTGGTATTTTCACTTTTATGACTTGAAGAATAGGTATATTTATCATTATAGGCAATTGTTAATACAAGTTTTGTAATTTTCAAGCTTTTATATTTAAAGAAACTGTCAAGAAATTATTAATTGCATTAAAAAATGTTGCACTTTTTGCTGGGATTTGTGTTCATACAGAGAATTTTGCTTTATTCTGAGATATATAACTGTTTTAATGGAAGTAGTCTTTTAATAGCATATTACATAAGTTTCCATTCCTGAAAATGTATATTAGTTGATAGATTATGGGAATGTATCTTTTACAGGAGTTGGCAAATATGACTGAGGTTCTTGATGATTAGAAAACTAGAGTTAGATCTGCATTTCTGAATTATTTACAAGCAAGAATATTTTTTAAAAGAACATCCAGAATCTGCAGGAAGTGTGCATTGCAGTTAACTGCTCTGATTAACAACTTAATTTATCAAAGAGAATAATAAATAAAATACCATTTGGAGGACACTTCTGTTTCAACAGAAATTCTTATCTCTAGAAGTCACCCATTCCAGAATTTGTATAAGACAATCACAGCTAATTAGGAGAAACAAGGCTTGGTGTTTCTCTTTTATGGCTGAGTATGTACCAGATATTTACCTAAAAAAATAATAATAATAAAAAAAATCACTATGAATCTGCATTTAAAGTGGAGAAAAGAGGGAGTGGAAGGGGACAAACTGGATCACATTTTGATAGTGAAAGCAGTGGGTGACCTGGTTGGAATCTTCATGGCACAGCATTTAGTGGCTTTTTTTTCCAACTAATTTTGGGCAACTTTGCCCAAACTTTGGATCATTTGTTGTCAAACTTGTTCACGAGTTTTGGTATTCATTTAAAGATTAAAATCAGTTTCAGCACTCAGTAATATCTCAGTACAGGAAAGAGAATGAAGGGAGGTATAACTATATCCTGGTTTTCTGAAAGGAAATCTTGGAATCGCAGGATGATTTGGGTTGGAAGGGAACTTAAAGCACATCTCACTCCAAACCCCTGCAGGGACTTCTTCCACTAGACCAGGTTGCTCCAGAGCTGTTTTGCCATTTCATGAGGATTCCTCAGTATTGTATGGGATAAATGGGATAACCTTATCCTGGTTCAGGCTTTGGTGGTTGTGCTGTACAAAATGCCTGTGAAAGGCTCACTAGGAAATAGGACTTGGAGTAGAATCATGGAATATCCTGAATTTGAAGGGACCCACAAGGACCATTGAGTCCAACTTGATTCACAGACACCCCAAAATCCACCCTGGACATCACTAGGAAATAGATCATGCAGTATATCCTGAGTTTGGAGGGATCCACAAGGATCATCAAGTCCAACTTGAGGCACAGACAGCCCAAAATCCCACCCTGTGCATCCCAGGAGTGGTGTCCAAATGCTCCTGGGATTGTGATCATTCCCTGGGGAGCCTGGGCAGTGCCCAGGGGAAAAAAAAAACTTTCCCTGATACCCAACCTCACCCCTGCACCCAACACAGCTCCATGCAGTTCAAAGAACATCAACACAGCAGGATGAACTCACACTGTTTCTCTTTGGATTTACGTGTTTCTTCCTATTTTTAAGTACAGTTTGGAACTGCTCATCCCATTCACTGCAGAAAAGCCAAGTTCAGAACTTTGGGCTGCAAATTAGCAAGAAAGAAGTGCTGGGATTTCCACAGCGAGCCCAGAAATCTGTTTCACATCACTCAGCCAGGCAGGGCACTGTTGTGAGCTGTAAATGTGCTTTTTTTCCCCTGTGTGGGCAGTGAATCAGCAAAGGCTCCGGGAGTTCAGGGGGAAATGTCAGGTGGTGTTTCAACAGCTCAGCTTTCACAAGCTCCAGGGTGGGTCCTCAACAAGGGACCCACCTTGGAGCTGGGACTCAGTGGCAATGTCAACACCCTTATCTCTCCCCCTTGTCTGAATTGGGAAACCAATGCCTCCCAAAGATGTGCTGCCTGTTTTGGTTAATTGATGCCTGACCACAAACTGCTTAATAAATAAGTCCTGTCTGGAAAATATTATTCCCTGAAATCATGTCTGAATTACCCAAAAGTCAAATTAAGTAATTGAGAAAGCATCTGCTGTGTGGAAGGATGTTTGTTTGTTTGTTTGTCCTGTGTTTTGTGGTGGGTGTTTTTTTGTTTTTTTTTTTTTTTTTTTTTTTTTTTTTTCTTTTTTTTTTTTTTTTTTTTTTTTGTTTTTTTTTTTTTTTTTTTTTTTTGTTTTTTTTTTTTTTTGTTTACCAGGACAATCACTGGAGCATGTCTGGGAGAAGGTTTATTTGCAGAGCCACAGCTCAAATCTTGAGATGAGGGAGCATCACAAAGAAATGGCATGGCTTTCAAATGAAGGCTACAAATAGGTTTGCAACTTTCTTCTGTCTTTGGTAAATTACCCAAGTGAAGCCAAATCACATTCCTAAAGACAGTCCCCTGGCATCCTTCAATAAACAGATTTTGCCCTGTGTATAAAATGTTTAGCTCAGTGCTTTATGAAGTAAAGGTCAACTGAACAGAGATGTTGCAATAAAGGGCTGCCTGAAAGTGCTTCCACTGAGCGTGAATAGCAGCAATATTGCCTTGAAAACTCTGGGCTAATTGATTAAACTTCCAACAAACTAATTTTAATTAGCCATACCAGCTTAACTTTCTTCTTCCTTTTTATGATTCTGAAGGTTTATTAATGGTGCGTGTACAGCCCCGGTTATTTATTAGAAAAATTGTTAAGGTATGAGAGAGAAACATGAATATCACGCAAACTTTGGTTGTATTTCATGAATGTTTTCTGCCAAAATGAACCTGCTTTCAGCTGGGAGGTGAAAGAAAAAGTACTTTCTTTTTTCATTGCTTTTTTTCATTGGTCTTTAACCATGCATTCATGTATTTGTGCCCTAAATTCATGTATTTTCACCCTAAAATTACTCCTAAATTTGATACATCTTTGAAGCTCTTAGGAAAAAATAATTGCACATCCCAAAGGTACATCCTTTAGTCTCTCTTTATCTCCTATTTATGTCTGTAACAATTCAACCCTGTCCAGCCTGACCTTGACATATTTGGTAACTTTTCACACCTTGTTGAAGAGTAAAACCTCTGGGTGTGTTGGATCTTTATGCAACAGCCTTGATTTCAAGTCTGTAATCATAAAATCAAGTAAAGAAAAACCTTTTACCCCAGTACATGCATAAAAGTGGATTTTAACTATAAAATGTTCATGCAATGGCTGCAAAGGTGGCATTTTTCTCCTCTTTTAACCCATCTTTCTATGGAAATGTTAATGTTTGAGACTTAGATAGGAATGGGATCTAAGATTAGCATAAGAGCTCTAGAGGAGGGATGTGGTGTGAAGATATCACCACCAGTCTGAAATGTCAGTGTAAGGGCAGTGTGGTTCTGCCATGGGGTTTAAAACCAGACCTGCAGCATTGTCTATTCCTACCTCTGACACTGAACTTGACAGTGGGCACAGAGTCCTAGAATTGTTTGGTTTATAAGGAACCTTAAAGATCATCTAGTTCCAATCCCATCACGAGCACGCCGTCCTTCTGTTGGGTGTGTTTCTTCCCGTGATGGATTGGGGAAGTTGTACTTTGCGTCTTCAAGGCTAAAATGTTTTGATCTCCTGACAAAACACGAGGCAGCAGCAGCAGCAGCAGCAGCACACTGGGAGGTTTTTATGGTGACAGGCTGTGTTTTTAAAGTCTATATCACCAGGTAAAGGGATATGCAGTTCAAAGGGTTGTGGGATTTTGGAAGGAGCTTTGTGTGGAGGTAAGAGGTGACAGATGTGCTGCTCCTACAGCAGGACAGTGGGTCTGGTGCTGGGTGAAGTCCTGGGGTGCTCTGTGAGCAGTGGTGGCTCTTCATTCTGTGTAGAGTGGAAACTCTGAGGTGTTCACACCTATAAACTGATGCTCCCCAAAAGCAGAAGAGTGGGAGCAGTTCCTGAGCAGACCCAAGCGCCCCGTGTTGCACTGAGGCCTCATCCCTGGAGCTGTGCTCGTCAGCTGCCCCATCCCTTCTGCTGCTGAGGTCAAACCAACCCTAAATTCATCCCTTGGAAGTTATCACCCGAGGTGACAAGAGTGTGACATGCCTCCAGATGTGCCGTGTGGAGCAGGGACAGCCCTGACGTCAGGCGCCAGGCGGTGCCGCGCCGCCAGCTCTGCCAAGCGCCCGCGGATGGCTCCTGTTTGTTTTGCTCCAGCCCATCTGCTTGGGAAGGAGCCGTGTTAACGAGCTGCTCCTCACCCAGAATTGGAGTTGGGGGACCAGGCTGTGGTGGTGGGCACAGCCCTGGTGTCCCCTGGGCAGGGCTGTGCTCAGGGGAAGCTCATGGGGTACAGGTGGGTCTGTGCAGCATCGTGATGCTGCCAGGTTGTCACCAGGCTGTTGGCTCAGGCTGCCCACAAGTGCATGCTGGAGAGTGTGGAAATGCTTTAGGGAATCTGTGTTAGAAACAGCAGAAAAAGAAGCCTATTCTGGGACTGTCATTTAATCTGAATTTCAAGGTGGTTGAGAGAAAAAAAGGAGGGGGTGAAGCCTCCAACATCGTCTCTGCTGTGGGCACTGAAGGTGTTCAAAAGCACTTTCAAAATTGGACACATGGACAAAATAAACCTCAGTGCTTCTTCTCCCTGCTTTGATTTTTCAGATGTGTCCCCTAACGCTGCAGTGGGGCAACAGCCAATTTGTGTCCTGAGAGCTGGACTGAGGAAATTTTTTGATTAAATGAGAATAGCCCCGTTTATTTAGGTGTTGCAAATCTGGGGCAAAGGCTACAACTGTCCTTAAATTAGACTCTGTAATAGGTGTTGATTGTGCAATGTGGACTTGGAGCTTCAGTGTGTGAGTGTTAAATTTATTACAGTACCCTCAGAGCTGGGGGCTCACTTGCCAAATAGGCTGATCCACTAATTCACTTCGCTTCGAGCTGCTCTCAGAACAAAACCAACTTTCAAACATTTTTCCATTTGCAATTGTAATCAAAGGACAAGCAGTGATACAAGAAATGAAGCAATGTGGGTGAAGTAGAACAAAATCATTTAGTGGGCTACTGGAGTAACAATTTAAAATGTTTAAACATGCCAAAAGGAAGGAGGGGGAAGACCAGAATTCCACTTTCATGAACAATGTATCAGAAAATGAGTGAAAAATACCAAGTGCTGGCTAGAAATCTAAGGTGAGGGTTTTCTGTTTTGTGTATTTAAGGATTTAATGCATTTGAAAACTTGGCAGGCAAGTTCCAGTGTTGGAAGCATGAACTGGTGCTGTACATGGTTCCTCAGTCCAAGGGAATATCTAGTCTGGGTGGCACAGGGAATGAATGCCAGTTAAAACAGTGTTAATGAGGTTAAAGAGAACTGATCAGGGATCAATAAGTGTTCTTGGGAAAAAAGCTCTAAGGTGGTGAAGTGAATTTATCACCTGATGGCTGGGTTAGAAATGGGTATTATGGTGAGGACTGGGATTTTACAGGACTACTGGAATTTGTGGTGTCTCCTCGACCACACATTCTTTAAAATATTTTTTTTTCTTTTCTTTTTTTTTTTTTTTTTTTTTTAATAAAGTCTACAAAATGTTCCCAAACCAGCTTCTTTTTCTGTCTTCCCCTCAGTTCTTTCCTCCCCCTGCAAATGTCATAGGAAACCCTCCAGCCTCTTCTCCAGGCTCAATTAGTGCTTTCAGTTCCTATTATGTTTTGGGATCCATCTGACCCTCCCTGCAGCCCTCCTGGCCAGAGCCTTCCCACCAGCAGAACTCTGCTCCCTCCAGTCTCTCCCAGGCAAGCTGCCCTTCAAGGCATGGACAGAGTCTCCTCTTGCTCTTAATCACTGTTGATTAAATAAATTTAAAACTGTTTTTATATTTGATTTGTAAACATGTGCCTGCTGCCTTCTGTCCCTCCAGCCCACGGGTGCTGCAGGTGGCTGTCCCAGGGTCTGTGAGATGTAGGAAGGGGTAGAGAAATACTTATCAGGTCTTTTCCTGCTCAATATTGTTTTTTAGTTTGTTTGGGTTTTTTTTTTTTTTTTTTTTTTTTTTTTTTTTTTTTTTTTTTTTTTTTTTGTTTTTGTTTTTGTTTTTTTTTTACCTGAGGACAATCTTTCCAAACAGTGGTGTAGTCTCAAAAAATGAGCTCTGGAATAAAGCAGGTACAAATCCTGTCACAGCAAAGCTGAGAAGTCATGCTCTAATTTCATATGGACTTTGGGGATGTGCATTTATCCCTGATGTTTAAACTAAAGCCTTGGTGCACATTCACCTTGTCTTTCTCCAAATGTGGGAGGGCTTTGTGTTCATGTTTCATTAGCACAGGTGGTAAAACTTACCTGTGTGGCTTTGGCAAGGGCAAGATGAGGAGACTTTCCTGAAAGATTTCTGAGTCTTTTCTGACTGATTAAAAGCTGCAGAAAGTGATTTAGAAATGATGATTGCTTGGTTTGCTCTCAAGTTTTTAAAGTTTTGTTTACTAGCACAGGTTTCCCAGAGAAGCTGTGCCTGCTTCATCCCTGGAAGTGTCCAAGGCCAGGTTGGATGAGGCTTGGAGAAACCTGGGATAGTGGAAGGTGTGGGATGAGAAGATCTTTAAGGTCCTTTCTGACCCAAATCATTCTAAGACACCATTTTTGTTGATTCAAATTGGAGACCACAAAGTGAAAGAAAAAAAAAAAAATAAAGGTGTTGCCAAATTCTCCTTTTATCCTCCATGAACATTTTGGTGGGAATTCTAGTCTGAAATGTGGAAATAATTCCATATTGTCACTTGAAACAATTATTTGAATATTTTACTGCCCAGGAGCTCTTCTTACCTGGGTGATGTTGCACACAAACCCCCTCAAGCACCTTTTAACGAGGAGTTGGAGTTAATGGCCCTGAGCTGCTCTTGGAGCCATCAGCCCTTCCCAGGTGGTCATTAATCCTCAGATGCTCATTAAAGATAATATTTTGTAGCTTAAAAAAAAAACCCAAAAATATCTGTGCTGCTTTTCCTTTAGGACTCTTGTTATTCTCCTTCCAAGAACGTGTCCACCCTGGCAAATATTGGGCTTTTTTTGCACCCCTGTAGCCCCTCTGAGGATCAGGCTGGAACTGAGGTTTACAAAGCAGGACAGTTCTTAAAAAAACATGTATACATAATATTGCATACATAATAGATGGGAATGGTTCCAAAACAATCTATTGCATAATTACCTAATTAATACAATCTGTAATAATTAAAAATCCTTTGGAGAATTTGTAAAAACATTTTACTATGCATGTGTCATAGATAATTTTTAGTCTCGGTGTCTCAGCTGTTTGCTTTTTATTTTATTTTTTTTTTTCTTTTTAATTTGGTCTTTCAAATTGCCAACAGTCTTATTGCTGCTTTGTGGCCCAGGCACTTAACAAATTTCATTTCTCAAATGGAAGGGACTGAATTTTCTCCCCAGAAGTGCAGTTCACAGGCAAGGGCAACATTTAGCACTAACTTTTCTTTTGCAGAGACAAACACAAAAGGCACGTTTAAATAAGTGTATTCCAAGGGCTTTCTCAACTGTTGGGGTGAGTTAATAAAGCAAAATAAAAATTTCAAAGTAACAAAAATTGCTTTGGGCTCGACTTTTAAATCAAGATAGAAAAATTGATTTTGCAGATGCATTATAACCCTACTCATCTCAAAATGGTCCCAGAGTGCAATTGTATCAGCAGTGCTTATTTATATTTATATCCAGCAGATATTCTGGAGCATTGTATAAACCTCTGCCTCTGTAAGTATCAGCTCCACGGCCTGTGGTGTGTTTGTGTGTTTGAGATGCACGAGCAGGACATGACTCTGGCCCCAGGATTGCTTTTAACTCATTTGGAAATGTCCAAGACTGGGGAAAATGAGACTTAGAACAACCTGGGATAGTGAAAGTGTCCCTGCCCTTGGCAGGGGTGGAATGAAATGGACTTAAGGGTCCCTTCCCACCCAAACCACCCTGTGGCTCTGTTCAGCAGAGCAGCCCTGCTGTGGAGCACAGGAGCAGAGTTTGCCCCCCCAGATGCCTCGTTCCAGCTCAGTTCTCCTTTCTCTACCTTGGAGACATCATGGGAAAGCTTTTATTTCCCTTTCCATTTCCTTTTTTTCTTTTCTTTTTCTAAGAACCCAAAGAGGCATCACAAGTAAAGGGGAATGATGAAATCTGCTCTGTCCTGGACAACCCCTGACTGCAGCTGATCCAGTGCTACAAGCAGAAGCTTTTTTTTTTTTTTTTTTTTTTTTTTTTTTTTTTTTTTTTTTTTTTTTCTTCTCTCTGTGATGTGTAAACTAAAATGGCTTTGATTATTTGTCAAATGTGGTTGAAAAGACTCTGTCTACCAACACTTAATATCAGGAAATTGTTCCCTGTGAGGGTGGGGAGGCCCTGGCACAGAAGAGAAGCTGTGGCTGCTCCTGGATCCCTGGAAATGTCCAAAGCCAGGTTAAACAGGGCTTGGATCAGCCTGGGATAGTCGAAAATATTCCTGCCCATGGCAGGAGGTGGAATGAGATTGTCTTGAGGTTCCCTTTCCACCCAAACCACCCTGTGACTCCATAATTATTTATAATTTGTCCATCCTGGGGTCTGTAATCTCAATTTTACTGTTCCCAACTCACAGCCAGGCAGCAAACCTTCCAGACCAATGGTTTTGTGCCATTAAAACCCACCCTGACTCTTTATCAGGGAGAGAAATTTCCTTTGAATAGATGATTAAGCATAGTGGACAGCACTAAGTGTGTGGTCAATGCAGGAGGTGCTCAATGAATAATTATTAGAAAATAAAGGATTTTTGCTTCATCGAAGTGTGGGGTTGCATCTAATTGATTCTTAATTGTGAAATCCATTTTTCACCTCAAAAGAGTCACTGATAGTTTTGTCAGCTGCATTTGTTACTCAGCTTTGTAGGATCTGGAGCCTTTAGTACCTGAAATGAAAAGATTCACTTTCCTATACTTGTGGTTTTTGGAAGGGCAGCAAATAATTCACTTTCCAGGGAAAGCAGACTGGAGAATTTGGCCTTTTGGGCTCATTAGTGATCATTGCACACCAGCTGATGGAAAAAATCCCAAAATAAGAAAGTGAAGAAGGGAGGGTTGCAGAAGGAAGAATGGAGGGATGTGTTGTGAGTGACACTGTTGTTGGCTTTATTCAGTGTTAGCAAAACCGTGGGGGGAAAAATGCAAAGGGAAGGTTTTGAAGCACGGTCTTCTGGAAGAGGTTTTGGGTTTATTTTTGCTCTCCTGAGGCTTTGCCTGGCTGCTGGCTGTGATGAGCACTGTGTGGGATGCCCTTGGCTCATCAGCTGAGCACATCCTCACAATATTTCCTTTCTGGAGATCACCTGTAACTCAGGGATGTAACTTAATTTGGGTTGTTCTCTCCAAAGCAAAGCAGCATCTTCCAACCTCCCCTGATAAAAACAGAGTTGACAGACAAGGGCCAGGATTAACCCAAAAGTGTTCTTTCAGTCCCCAAAGCACAGCAGTGTGGGTCACTGGCCACCTCTTTCCTGCACGAGGACAGTGAGGAAATCCCCCTGCCAATGTCCCCGTGACAAACTCTGCTCCAGCTTTTGGCAGCAGGGTTCAGGCAAGTCAAGGAGCTGTTCTGTTCTCCCCAGATACGTCGTGTACCTCGAGATATTTAATTCTGGCGGCAGATGTTAAGTAACTTCTTTATTTTTTTCATAACTCGAGCGACTAAAATACTTATTTTTCTTTTTTTTTTTTTAATCTCTGTTTTGCAATCGCTGAATCATATGATCAGCCTAAGGAGATACAATTTGCAAATGAAACCAGATTATTATTAGTCTTGGCTATTTCTGCATGGGGAGGAAAGGAGAAAAAAAATAAATCGTGTGTACATTTTTTTTTGAGACCAGTTGCAGTTTCTTTTACCAGCTTCTCAAACACACACTGAGGAAGGTAATGACCACATGAAATAGGTTTTTGTGCAGAATGCCTGGTACAAGTGGCAACTTGGAGTAGCCTGAAATGCTACTTTTAGTCCACAAAATAAAATATTACAACAAACCCCAAAGCCTATTTTGGGTTTAGGTGAAAAGTAAGACATGCATTTCTGTGATATTTTTTTTTTGTCTTTTTTTTTTTTTTTTTTTTTTTTTTTTTTTTTTTTCCTCGCTGGCAGGAGAATTCTTGAGAGCAATTGTGCCAGCAAATTAGCATTTCCAGTCCTTTAATATACATTCCTGGAGGTGTTCTCTTCCAAGGAGAGCACTTCTGGGAATGACAGCAGCGTGCTTGGGAGTGCTCCAGCTGTCTGGCACTGAGGTGTGCTCAGCATCTCTTGCCTTTCGGTGCTTGTTGGAAGACACACCTGTGTCTTATTTGCGGTGTTACACCTTGGGAAGTTTTGACTCTTCAAAAAGACAACATTCCTGCCCAGGGGGCTCCTGGGAACCTGCCACAGCTCAGCTGCCAACCTGTGACTCCTCCTGGAGTCACCACTCAGGTGTCACGGATCCCTTGCAGTAATTTTTCTTGATAGGCATAATATGGGCATGACTGATGTTCTCCCTTCCACACCCTTGTTTTTTTGTTTTCATGTTGGCCTTTTTGCAAACAGTTACACTAATTCAAAATGAGCTCTGGCTGCTCAAATGGTTTGTGGCCTGGTGGGGTAAGGAGGGGATGCAGCACATCATCTGAAAGGCTGCAGTATGTTTTGTGACATCACCGTGACACGATGTAAAACATCCTGTGGCAGCTCTTACTGCACAGGTGTCACTGCACTTTGCATCAAAGGGCTGGGAATGTCTTTTGGCACTTTGCTAATTGCCCTGTTTCCCTGTTTGGGAGGGTCCATTGGCCTCTCCTTGGTGCCATGGGGAGGAAGGAAGGTGGTGGTGTTTCTGTCCTCACACCCAGTGCCACCTGCCCCACACCAGCTCTGATCTGATTTGGGGCATTGTCATGGCTGGTGCTGACTCTCCAAGGATTTTATATAATTTTATATATAATTTTATATTTATATTTTATAAAGGCTGGGAGAATTGGGATTGTCCAGCCTGGAAAACAGATTAAGGGTGACCTAATTGAAGCCTTGCAGTATGTGAAGGGAGCTGGCAAGAAAGATGGGGAAAGAACATTTATAAGAGCATAGGACAAGGTGGGATGGCTTAAAGTGGATTTAGACTGGCTGCTAGGAAGAAATTTTCCCCTGTGAGGTGGTGAGGCCATGGGACAGATTTCCTAGACAAGCTGTGGCTGCCCCTGCATCCCTGGAAATGTCCAAGGCCAGACTGGAGCAACCTGGGCTCCCATCCTGTGTCCCTGTCTGTGATGGGATGGAACCTGGACAATGATCAACCTGTCCAGTGGGGAGGGAGAAAATGTGGGGTTTTTTGGTGTGGAGGAGTGGTTTAGCAGGGCTTCTTAGGGCTTTTTGCTCCTGAAAACTGCTGGTAAAGTTAGTAGGGCCCTTCCAACAAATCTGAGAAAATGAAACTGTGGGTAGTGAAACCTTGGCTTGCAAGGAAAGAAGGAAGGCATCTGAACTGAATGCTTGAGGTGTTCTTCTTTTTAAGTTCAATGCCTGCTGCTGCTTAGAAATGTAGTTTTACTTGTTGTACAGAGTTTACTCTGCAAAATGCTTGGCAGGGCAGCAAGATTCTTTGTTTATACTCAGTCCTGTCACATGTCACTGTCTCAAAGGCCTTTTACAACCTAAAGGGTTCTGTGATTTTATGTCCTGTTGTACAGGGTGGGTCTGTAAGTGGCACAGTTCAGAGCTCTCTTCTGGCTTCCTCAAGTAAAACAGACACACAAAAAGATCTGAAAGTGTTTTTCTCTGAAGCAATGATTGCATCAACCAAGGGAAGTCCATCTCCAACACACAAAACAACCCTGGTGCCCCTACCACACGACCTATTCCTCAATTCCTAACTTTGTGTAAAGTTGAAATACTTAACTTGGCCTGTTGTAAGCTTTGCAAGAATAAAGCCCAACCATCCCTCATTATGATTTATTTGTGTCTGGGATAGAAACCTTTCCCATCTAAGATCAGTCTGGGCATCAAGTGAAGCAAGCAGAGTGTTACATATGGATCAAATACAGCCCATAATTAACCAGTGCTGGCATTGCATTATTAGTAAATATTTACAGTTACAGTGCATTTGCACAGTGCTTTATGCTGTGATTATCCCATGGAAATTTGTGATAACTATCACTAAAGCTTACATTTAAACTTTTTAATTTATTTTTTTTTTAGACGCAAGAACATGATAAGCTATTGGAGAATTTTACAGGTGTTAGGAAAATTGGTTAAGGAATTATCATCAGTGTTTTATGATTCGTGTTGTTCCCCACCCTTTTCCTCTACGTAGGAGCATTTTGCTGGTACCTTTTGATAAGAATTTTCAGGTAATTAGCAATCTGTGACTCCTGGCTCATTTCCCTTTAATGCTAAAAAAAATATGCACATTTAAGAAATTTTATTTATTTGCATTATTTGATATCTGTATGAAACTCTCTGAAAATGAATGAACTTTACGAAAATCTGTGTCTTGGGATTGAAAACTCTGATTCAAACTTGAAGCAGAGTTTCTTCCTTATGCTTTGGGATAAATCACTTCTTGTGATTTTGCTTAGTTTTCTTCTCATTCCTCCCAGATTATCTAAAAAGATGAAAAAAACTTCGAGGTGGTGTTTTCCCCCTTCCATACACAGTGTGATGGAGCAGAAACTCACAGAGTAAATGAAGTCATGAAACCTCAGAAAAATGCAAGTAAAAATAAATGACCAAAAAAGAAGTGAGGTGTGAAGTAGGTAAATTTTTAGTAGCTCTGAAATGCAGATCCTTGGTACATTTGTTGCAGATGACATGATTCATATAGTTTTATTGCATGCAAAGTTTATTTTGCAAATTATGGGCCTTTTGATGCCACTGCAATGGGTGCTTTAGGAATCCTGGAGATACTGGATGGATGCAAATAAACCAAGCAGTGAATAGCAATACCAGAACAATACACTGAAGGGTTTTATGTTGGTCAGGGACTAAATTTTATCCTTCATTTTAGAAAAATATATTTATTACGAGGATGTCTTCCTGATAATTTTTTTTCACAGTGTGCAATGGAGCATTATTTAATTAAATGCCATATAAGCTGGATAAAGGAAAGTTCAGTAGGGCAAGTGCACTTGGGATGGTTCATAATTTGTTCCTTAACTATGAGGGTACTCAGTGTGGCAGGTTTCCCAAATGAGGAATTGCTGCCTCTTGCATGCAGGAAGAAATAGGATTTCAGGCAATCCATTGGTCCAAAAAAAAAGGGGATGTAAATCTTCATCAAGGTACCTCCTTCCTTAGAAATGCAAGAAGGCTGAGAAGTTTTTCTTTGGGAGAAATGAGATGAGTCCACAGTGAGTGACACAATGCTGAGTCTGGGGACATCAGGGTTGCTTGAGGAAGAGATGGAGGTGCTGAGAGAAGCCAAAATTCCTTCTAACAACACAACTGGGTTAAAATTAATATGGTGATGGTAGTTTATCCAAATATTCCAGTAAAAAGGTGTCAAGTTTTGTTTACTTAATTCTGGCAGTATCAGTTTGGCCATTTATCCTCCAGTCTTTACGTTGAGTGAAGGACGTTAGCTGTGACTTTTGTGACAACATCACTGAAACAGTCACTGATCTGTTGCCTCTAAAGAAAAAACCTCAAAACCCAAATGAACCCAAAACAAAATCTCTTCCCATTACAAAAGATGAAAGCGCAATATGGCTCACAAAGGCTGTTGGAGTGGTTGGATGTTCATCTGAAAACATCAGTGACAGTGATGGTAACTGAAATTTTTAGTGAAACTCAGTGTGCGCCAAGGAAAAATGAACTCCACAAATTAATATTAAAAATACATGTTTCCATTTAAATTGGGAGCTGAGCAAAGGCTTGTCAGGGTTAAACAGGTCAGAGAGCCTCTGGCTTGGGCAGTTTGATATCCAGGATGTTATGTGAGGAAATTCCATGAGCTGAGTTTAATTTAAGACGTGGTTCTCTGTGAAAATGAAATCTTTACTTGGAGCACTTAGGGGGAGGTATTTTTCATGCTTGTTCATCCATAAGTGTCTCATTTCATTCTGCATAAATTTGCTGTGAGTTTGACCAGAGCCATGGGGTGGAGTGGAATCAGAGCACTGCTGATCCCTTCAGTTGTCTGGTCAAAATGTCTCTGATGCCTTTGTTGGAAACTTTAGGGGTATTGACACCTCTCAGAGTGAAAACGAGAGGGGAACTGATGGGGATGGAAATAGTGAGAAAATCAGGGATGTGTCAGAAGACCAAGATATCTTGAATTGAAATCCTTAACTGCCCAGGTTACAGCTGCTTTCTTTAAGAGATTATTTAATGAAACCATTTTTCTTAGAAAAATTGTAACTTCTTTCACCTGAGCAACTAATTGAAGCTTGATTTTACTCCCTGCAGACATGCAGAGTCAAGTCTTGCTTTCCCACTGGTTGAACACCCTTCCATCACTTTCTCATGCCCTTCTCACACCCCCCTGAAGTTGCCCAACATCTCTGGGACATTCTCATCCATTTCAGAAGATCCTGCCCCTGTACCCAGAAAAGAGTTTCATTCTTAAAAATCAAACCCTTGAAACCAAGGGTTTCATATCAACAAAACAGGGAAACAGTGCAGAGAACAATGCATGTCCTAGAAATCAGAGTTGTGGCTGTCAGCACTTTTAGGCAGCAGCAGAAGTTTTGCTGAACCACTGAAAGGAACTAACTCTAACAAGAGGAAGATGAGCAGAAAAAAATGTATCACAGTAATCAAATCTGATTGTAATGAGAGCATTAAGAAGAATCTCTGAGTCAGTTAAGCAAGAAAATGTCTTTTTTTTTTTTTTTTTTTTTTTTCTGGAAACATTTTAGATGGGGAAATACTGAAAGTGCTAACAGTGTGCTTAGATGTGGAAAGGCTACTGTCAAAAAATGAACCAGGTTTGCTAAAATATCCCAAAAGCAGGATACCTGTTGTTGCAACACAAAGGAATGGTGCCCCTTGTCACAAACATATTTCTCTGTTCTGCAAACCACTAGTGATCCAGTCTTTTTATGGATTTGGTCAGGCCCTGAGAAAAGTTTTTTGAGTCTAAACTGAAAGAATTAAAACTAGAAGATGGGCATAGCAGAATTGGAAGGAAAATTATAAATAGATCATCTATTCAGTGAACAAAACACCCTCCCTAATGGCACACAGCATTTAATGAACACTGGTGGAACTGGAACAAACCCCAGCAGAGTTAACACACACGATTTCTGCGTGGCTGGAGGTATGGGAAGGGAACAAACGAAATCCTGGCACCAGCCAGGACAGAAACTGAGCACTTAGTCCAGCACAGGACATTAGACAGCCCAATAAAACTCCATGGTTCACAGGGCTGAAGGCAGCTGCAATCTCTAATAACATGAGTACAGTCAAGGACCCTGCACCAGAGTTAATAAGCAGATCATTACAGACTCTGACCAAGGCAGTCTCCACACTGACCTAATCGAAATCCAGAATGAACATTATCCTAACGTGCATGATGAACCAATTAGCCTGGAGCTGGGTTGCTTCCACCTGCTCTAGTGTCTCAATTTAGAACGGCAAATTAAAACCAAAAAGGGACGAGAGAACATGTCAGAGGTTGTTTAACGTGGGAAGATGGCACAGGCTTTAAGAAAGCTGGGCTCCTCTGAGGCTGCCAGGCAGGCCAGGTTTTTATGGACCTCCATGCTCCCGTTGAGATGGGATGGCCAGCCCCCAAAATAAAAGATGACTCATCAGGGGTTTTTTTTGCTGGCTCCAGGGATGTGAATTAGCAACTGTGATGCCTGAAGGTTCTGTTCTGTGGATCTCTAAATTTTCCTTCTTCCTGAAGATGTTTTCCATCTCCCTGCTCTTTTGCAGGAATTGTGACCATTCAGGTCAGAAAAAAAATCACAAAGGGTTTGGCCAAGCTTGGTCACTGTGGCTCAAGGGGTCTTACAAAAGTGGGAGGTTGCCTGTGCCTGTGGATATCCTCTGGGCAGGATTTAAATCTCTCCTTCTGGAACAACTGTGTGGTTTCTTCTCCTGTTCAATTAACAAAGAGATTGTGAATAATCTGGAACGCCAGTTTTATTCTCCTGACTCATAGTTCTGGCCACTCTGGGGTGTGGTTTCAGTGAGTGTGACTTTTGCTAATTCTTAGCAAGCCATTAGCCAATGCATCCTCTGAGGGGAGTGAGGTGGAAAAGTGGAAAAATGTTGTGCAAGGATTTACCATGCAAAGGAATTTAAGGTTGGCCTTTGCCAATTGAAAATGCACTTTGGTCCTTTCCTCTGTGTGAGGATCCACCCACGAGCACCAGAGTTGTGTTGACAGAGGTTTGAAGAGTCCAGAGATGGGTGATTGGCACAACCCCCATGTGCAGACAGATTTATAGGGTCATGACAGCTCTGGGCAGAAAGTAAATACACAGGAATGTGGCAGAAGTAGACCCAAGCATAACACAGGTGATACTTCTTACTTTGTTTTAGGAAAATTAGTAAAAGGAAAAATAATTCACAGTCTACAGCTGGCTGGGAAAATGCAGCTACCAGGTGATATTTTCAATACTTAAATTAGCTACTAGTGTAATATTTATGGATGCATTGCTTTAGTACCATTCACTAAAGGTGAATTTCTTGCCCTTTTCTGAAAGTTATTTGTTGTCTTTCCTTTCAGAGTAACCACACCACATTTGACTGTTCTGCCCTCTGGGTTAGCAGGTTTTGTTTCTAATCTGCCATCTTTCTCTGATTCTGGTTCGATATTCATTTGTTAAACCTTTTATTCAAACCCTTTAAGGATTTGTGCCAAGTGCATGAGTTCCTGCAGAACAGAATCTATGTTAATGTGTCCCAGCTCACCTCACACACACAGCAAAGTTGTTCTCACCTGTGGGTGCAAGTGCTTGATATTCAGGAAGAATGAGTGATCTGCTGGTAGATTATTACATGTATTTTATATTTTACTGATTGTGCGAAGCTCAGGGTTTTGTTATTTTTGTTGTTTGTAGCTTTTACAGTCAGCTGGGGAAAAGAAAAGGAGGAATGGCTGCAAAGAACAATATTAATCCTCAAAATCTCATTCTTTGGACGTAGTTCTGTAATCAAAGAGCAGACATTCCCTGCTCTGCAAGCTGCCCACACCAGTGGCCTCTTGCATCAGGCAGTGCTGCTGACTCCCGTGATTTACTGAGACTCTCATGACTCTGCACGTTTGTTCCTTTGTGGTTTTGGGGGAGAGTTTGAGAGTAAAGTCTGCCAGATTAAACAAGAGGAAGAAGGAAAATGAAAACCTGTAAATGCATCGCTTTTGGAGGTGCCTGTGCTCTGCAGGGTGGGTTTGGGGTGGGCAGAGGGTGCTGAGCACTCCCAGCACTGAGCACCGAGTGCAGATGAGCCCACGTTGGTTGGAAGTGTGACAAAGGACACGAGCACCAGGATGGCTGTGGAGGCTGACATGTGAAATAGGTGGTGAGGAACAGGGAGCACAAAGAAAGACTCCAAGCCCCCGAGTACACATACATATCCTAGAGTCCTGGCTTTAGCTGGGAAATGGGAAAGGTTTTAATTTAAAATTTGATTTAAGGGAGAGAGACTTTTTCATTAGCGTAGCAGTTACTCACTCAGTTGGGAGCTATTGGAAGAAATTAAAGTACATTTGGCAATCTATATGCTTCAAGCAGGAATGGGATCTATCTATCTATTTATCCACCTTTCTGCCTAATCACATAAATTCCATGATATCCAGGGTTACATTTTCCCTTTTCTCAATGGCTGCAAAATCTGCCTGCCTGAAACCCCACTGAAAGGAGAAAGTTATTACCAATGTCAACCACTCTCTTAAGTTTTTGTATTACTGTTTCTTTCTGCTGTTAAGGGATGGGTTTTTCTCTCAATCAGCTGAAAAACCACACTGGAAAACATTTTGTTATTGGCTTTTTTTTTTTTTTTTTTTTTCTTTTCAATGACATTTTTTTTCAGGGAGGAGAAAAAAAAAAAAGGGAAGCAGGCAAAAAGAAAGAAATGCAAGTCAAAAATCTAAGACAAAAACCAGAGGAGTGTGGTTTGGGGAAGTGTGTGTTGTGTTCATAGCCCTGTTTTAATATGCAGTTACCTCCTTTCTCATAGAGCTTAGCATAAAGTTTTGTAAGTTGTTGGGGCTTTTTTTTTTTTTTTTTTTCCTCTTTTGTCAAAAAAAAATTATGAAAGTGTCGCTTTTCCTTTGCGGTTAATTCAGGAGAGATCCTCAATTCGAGCAGGGCACATTTTCATGCAAATACAGCAGCACAGTTTCCAGCCCCCTAATAGCTTCTTACAAATGATGTGCCATTACAACGAGGTTTATTTAAACAAATTTAATACATCTTTAATCAAGCTGGAGAGCATTTTCAAAGGTCACGCTCCAAATCAGGATCACTGTTCAGAGCTTATCAAAGTATTAGCTTAAGGGGGAGGGAGAATTATTTCTTGGACAAGTAATTTTAGGCAAATCTTTATTTACATTTTTATTCAGTTATTAAATTTTATTCCTTTCCCTCCTCCTCCTAGTCTCCATTTATGAACCTATAAGAAAGTCTGTAAATGGAGCCATAAGCATATCACAGCAGTTACTATTTCCAGGGGCTATTCTTTTGAATCGACTGGGCCCATAAAAGCAAGGATGAAGTCACTTCTTTTTTTTTTTTTTTTTTTTTTTTTTTAAAAACACGAGCTCTGTGCATCCATTTCATACAACAAGCTTCTCGCCCGAGGATCTGATATTAGGATAAATACATTAGATAGATTTTTTAAATTAACGAAACAAGTTAAAAACAAATTTGGAGCATAATGGGTATTTAAAGGTGCTTCGCCTGCTCCTGGCTGCAAGGGGGATAATTGTCGATGTTAAGTCATTAGAACTAATGGGAGCTGCACTAATGGAGCCCAGGAATCCACCCCAGCTCACACCTCTGGTGTCATTCACTGGGTGTTGATCAGTAAATGGGTCACGGAGGGTTTAACTGGTGCACAACCAGCTGTCCCTGCACAGGGCTCTGGGTGACTCTGGTGGTGGCACCTCTCCCTCTCTTCTGCCTCTGCTCTCAGAGCTCACACTTGTGTGCACAAAACTCAGTCCTTTGGCCTCTGCTCTACAGCAGGAGCTAAAAAGGCACCAGGGTTAAAGCAGAGGGTGAGCCCTTGAAGTGCACACACAGGAACAACCCCGAGATTTTAATGCTCATTAGACTCAGGAGCCTTCAACCTTTTCATTGCAGGGAGGTGAGGCTGGACATCTGTGCAGGTCATGGAAGGAGCTTGTGCAGGCTCTGTTAATTCTCTTTTTAGCGCTCACCTTGCAGCTGGGATTTGGGATACGGTTCAAAAGGAGCTGTGCTGACCTACATACCCGGGCACCCCTGGAAAACTGGTTTTTGCAGGACTAAAGAAATGCTCTTCAAGAAACCTTTACATTTAGCACCAATATCATCCACATGGCAAAAAAAAAAAAAAAAAAAAAAAGTGTACTCACATCACCCAGCTCTCTCTGAATGTGAATTTTTTTAATTCAAAATATTTAATATTCACAAAATAATTTATCCAGCAAAACTATATATATTTTTTTTACTTCCAAATTACACTTTTCTGTAGTGGTTGTGGATTTTTATTTATTTGCTTTTTTAGTAATCATAATGATATTTTAGCAATGGTTTTTGTACTTGGTGTCCACACTTTGCTGCTGGTGACATAAGACAGGATATTGTTTCCTTTAAATGATCAGAAGGGTCTTTTAAGAGAGAGGACTTGGAGAAACTTTGAACTTCTGAGCAAATTTACAGAACAGCACTAGATCAGCAGAATTAGGGAGCATCAAAGGACATTTAAGTGCCTGAAAATCTGGACTTCTCCTTTCTCTGTTGTCTGTGAGATTGTGGATTAAAATCCCTTGGTTTCTGAGACTCTTTATCTTTCCTTTTTCCACCTGGATAAAGAGAGGAAAAAAAGCAACAAAAAGAGGGGGATAATTCATGAAATATAATAACTAAGCACAGGTTTTTTGCTGAGTTTTTTCAGAGTCATATGGCATGTTTGGCTGTTTGGGGATAAAAAGTTAACAAAGTTTGGTAAACCTCAGAATAGATTAAATAAGCCAGAAAATGAAATTTTAAAGAGTAAAGGTTGAGCAAAATAGCTGCAGACAGCATAATTTTGGGGCTGGACAGGAAGAAGTGAACACACAAGGACTTCTGACCATTGTAGATAATCCCAAAATGTGGAAATTGCACTGAAGGGTAAATAAAACTCTGTTGGTTGTATTTCCAACAGCACATCTTCACTCTGATCAGCAGCTGATAAACGAACAGTTCAAAACTCCTGTAGCTTTCCTTTTCCTTGGATTTGTGTTGGTGTTGATCCATTTGCAGGGACACTGAGATTCCACTTGCAAATTCACTGGCAATAGTTATCCCTACCAGCCCATTCATCGATTTCTTTCCCTTAATGTTCAGAAATTTTAAAGAATTTCAGTATTAACGCTCTTCTGTGACTCTTTCTAAATTACATGACTGGCATGTGGTTTGCTTTCATTGCTTGTTTGTGTTGTGCTGGTTTTAGTTCCTTTTTTTTTTTTTTTTTTGGTTTTGTTACGTGTTTGTTATTTGGAAATTGGTTCTCAGGAATATTTTGTTTGACCATAACGGGTTGTTTGACCTCTTTTGGTTCCCAGCTCACAGAAGGGAGGTGGCACTTGTGCTTATAGCAAGGGTTTCATTCCCCTGGTTTGACAGGCAGTGGCTCTTCTCTCACATAGTTGGGTGCATATATTAAAATATTTCTGCTACCAATATTAATGTAGATGAAGCTCTCGCCACCATTTGTAAAATATGAGGAGGAGAAAGTATAAACATATTGGAAGTGAATAAACTTGAATTCTAATCTCATCCTTAAGGATCTACAGAAAAGAGGTAGTGATCAAACTCCAAATTTGAACATATACTTATGAAAATAAAATTAATAACAGCAGACAAACCCAAACTATGAATCCAGCTTGCTCCAAGTTCCTCTTGGAGTTAAGCAGTAAAAACGTGTTTGTTAAAAACTGGAAATATTTAGTCTGAAGGCTCTGGTGTGTTGTTTGCTGTTAAAGAGTATTTTTGAAAAGAAAAAGTTTTAGCAAGATTGAAGTTATACGGAATATTCCCTTTTGAAGTTGTCTGAATTAAGTGGAGTATTCAGCCAATCTGAATCTGTTCTCAGATTTTGTGTTCAAGAAATTGTGTCTAGCTTGGGGTAAAGGAGTTTTTTTTCAGAGCTCAAGATTTCAACATAAGATGAGAAAACGTCTCATCCTTCCCATTTTCTCTTGTTCCTTGTACATTATCAGAAATATCTAAATATAACAACTTTATTCAGCTAGAGGTAACTCTCAGCTGGCAAACTTTCTGTTCATCTCCAGTCCTTTAGAGCTGCAGAAAAAATAAAATCCTTCATCCATCACTGATGATATTTTTCTACATTTTTGCATCAGCAGGGCTGAAACGGTGAGATTTGGGTTTGAGGAAAGGAAAAATAATGGCTGGAATGGCATCGTGGGCCCTCCATTGATGCAGATGAGTTGCATCTTCCAGTGGGTGTAGCAAGCCCGACAACGTGGCTAAAATTCCCTTTATTTTTAATGCTATGTGACAAAACTTGATATGAATTAATCGAGCCCCCTTCTTTCATCTCCTTTCCCTTCTGTTGAATACGTAGTGGGCTGGGCAGGAAAACAAACAGCACAGGGCTGTTGACACTGTAAACCCTAAGGGTTCCTTTTGAGAGAGGCTGGAGTTGGATGGGAGCAAATAAATAGGTCAGCAGCTCTGCAAACGGCATCCAGCCCCTTCCAGGACTGCCTGGCCCATCAGGCAGTCAATAATTTTGGCCAGATATTGCCTTAATATGCTGTGGTAGAGCCAAGAAGGCTCTTTCTCTGGGAATAACCACAAGAGCAGAAGTGTAATCGCCCCGTTTGTGCTCCGAGGGTCGTGTTCCGTCATGTACCGCGATAAACGCTGAACACATTTGCTGTAATGTTGTCATTTATTCCTTGTAATAATCCAAGGAGGTGATGGTTGTTATTAACTGAAAGCATCGAGGATCGTAGTGGAGGATTTGTCTGGCATCTTTTTTGAAAAAAGTACAAAAGGGGAAAAATGAAAAAAGCAAAAATAAGACCAAAGCGGGTGTTCTTTGCAGTTGTGGTGTCAAATTTACACAGCTGGAAATTTCGAAATTTAAAGAATGGAAATTAATTTGTCAGTGCCAAGCAAGGCACGTGGCACAGCACAAGAAATAAAATAGATGTCTAACCAGAAAGAAAGCAACAGGAAATGAGAGTACTGGATAAGATTCGAATATATACATTTTGATCAATGTACCAAACATGTGATATCCAAAAATAGTGTTGACTTGGTAAAAACAAGCAAAACCACCTCTGTAATATGATATTGATCTTGTGACAAGTTTTTTTATATTATTTGTGCCCTCATATATCTTTTTTTTTATGAACTTCAAGTTTATAGCTTGTGCTATAATGAAAATTTCAGGACTTTTACCCAGTTTTCTTATACTTTATTGGGAGAAGACTGCAATTATTTTCATCTTTTAGCATCTTTAGAGATGGGAATGTAGAAGTGAGTTTTAGCATGTGAAAATAAAGACTATTTAGCATTATAACCAAGCAAACAGTGTTTATCAAAGTTACAGTATTCAGGAATAATTTATGTTCTTTGGGGTTTTTGTCTGGAAAGTCAAAGAGTTGCTCTGGATGAACTCTGGATTTTTTATGGAGCAGGTTTAGTGTCCTGATGTTGGGATGCCCACAGTCACATCGGTGTAGAAAGTGTTTCACAACTTGCAGGCTGCATTTCCTCTTTGATTTACAGCTTTGGGTCCTGCTCTAAATTCCCAAAATCTGAGAAATTGTGATGATGTTCACCATACATATGGGTGTATATATTAAAATATTTCTGCTGCAAATATTAATGTATATGAAGCTCTAGCCATCATTTGTAAAATATGAGGCAGATAAAGTACACAGCTGTCCTTCAAAATAGAAATTTTTTGCTTTTCTTCACACCTCCTCCCCTTGAAGGACAGAATCCAGCGTGTGGAATCAGTGTCCACTGACAGTGATTATATAAAAGAATTATTTTTTATCTGATATATATCATCCTACAGAGTAGTGATAGCCCAAATTAAGTGCAGTTTTTATTTCTGTAACCTCACTATTGTTCTTGTGCCTTTTTTCCTGGTCCAAGTTAAATTTTAAGGTAACCCAGAACATCAATGTTTTCTGTGCCAGCACTGAGATCCAACCTCCACACTTAGTTGTACTCAGTTTCTTTTTATACATTTGCACTGTGATTTGGGGAAAAAGTTCTATTTTCCTTGAGATTTTCCTCATAGAGCTTTTCCCTTATACACTTCCTTACAATTTTAAATCTCTGTGGAGATTAAGTGTCAAAATTCAAAAGTGCCCAAAAGTTAAATTACTCAGTGTCTGAAGTAATTTTTTTTAGAAAGCTGAGGCTTGGTTTTTTTTTTTTTTTTTTTTTTTTTTTTTTTTTTTTTCCTTCTCTCCATGAATCTTGACTCGCTGGGTATTTTTTATTTTAATCTCTGGTTTGAGAATGATAGGCCAGTTGCCTGTCTAGTGATAAGCGTTGCATTTTCAAGATTATGCCATGAATAATTATTTCTTAAGAGCCTTTATTTTTTCCCTTTGCAAATCTCTCAGCACTATTTTCTTTCCCACTTGCTGCTCCTAGCACCTAAAAAGCTTTAACATTTATTCAGTGCCACTCTGCCAGCAGGACAGTGTGGGACTTTCTCCCATCCTTCAGCTGGAAATAATTTTTTTGGTGTGATTGTGAAATCCTTGGGGTGGGCTGGGACAAAGAGAGGCAGAAGAAGGAAGAACAGGTGGGAAGCAATGGAAAGATGTCTGTGGCAGGGAGTGGAATGAGATGAGTTTAAGGTCCCTTCCAACTCAAATCATTCTGTAGTTCTGTGAATAAATAAATCCAAACCAAGCTCTGTGCACATTGTATCTGCAGTGAATACAAAAAAAAAAGAGGTACTGACAAGTGTTTCAGTACTTGGAGTGTAGTTTAAAGGAAATATTCTGAATTTACAGGCCAAAAAGGCTGTAGCAGTGCCAGCCTGGATAGGAGGTGAGGAAGAAATGGCTCCAAACTCACTCAGGGTGTCAGAGTGGGAGCTGTAGACGTGGAGAAAGCAGAGCCAGGAGAGGAGAGATAATCAATTAATGTCCTCATGGCAGCACCAAAATGCTCTCAGGGGTGTGAATGTGCTCACGAGGAGCTCAGCATCCCACTCTGAGGCAGAGGATGTTCTAGGCACTAACAGGCCCACTCACAAACTCTGTGTTCAGGCATCAGTGAATAAGTGAGGGAAAAAAAATCTGTCCTGAAATGCCCAGGAACTGGCTGATTGGAGTTTTCAGAGGGGAAAACACCCTTTGCTGTGACCAACCCTCCCAGCTGGGGTTCCTGGAGACCTTGGCACTGCTGCTGATGGAACCAGAAGGTGATTTCCCACCTGAGGGACCTCATGGCATGGAAAAAAGGCAGGGAAATGAGGTGATACAGAACAAGAGTAATTATTTGAGAAAAAACCCCACAACATTCAGTCCTGTTTTTCCTGTAGGGAGATTGGAGAAGACAGCCCAGGAGTGAGGAGTGTCCTGCCTGCCATTGCCTGAGCTCTGTGACTCTGCTCCTGCAGGGAAAGCATCCCTGTCCTTACTGTACATGGAGAAACATCCCACTTTCCCACATTTTAAATCAATCTCAGGTTTAAGTGAAGGTGCAGCCTTAAAAAGTTATTACAGCTCCACTGTTTCCCCCCTGATAAATTACATGAATAACATTTGAGACAATGCATTGTTAAATATTTATGTCTAGTACTATAGAACCAGAAAAAAAGCACAAGAACCCCTAGAAGAATAAATATATTTACCTAAATAAATTACTAAGACAAATATACTCCTATGTGCTCTGTACCAATAAACAGTAGGTATTCACTAAATTGTGGAATATAAATGGCTCATTTCCTCTAAATGTACACTGAAAGATCTATAACATGTTACACATTTCCTGTGCTTTGCATATATATTTCAATATTCATCATGAAAAGGCTTGCTTATGTGTCAATATACATTACTTTGCATACATTAAGAAAATATTTTTTTAATTTTGCCATTACAGATGTGCTGTGCTGTGGGGGGGTGCTGGCGAGAGCAGAGGCTTTATTTCATGATTAACCCTTTGGTGGCTCGTCCTGTTTTATCAACGTGACATTTGCACAAAATGAATTGCTTGCTTAGACACAGCTAACTAAATAAAAGCAGGCCAGAGCTGATAGTATGAAAAATGGATTTTCATTACTGTTTCATTGATTCTTGTAAATAAGGGCCTGAGGCCTGCTCCAAAAAGGCTGCAAACAGTAATAATTTAATCTGAGGTGACATAGACCAAAATGTATGTGGACAAAAATCATCCTTGAATATTAAACAACAGCCTCAAGACAGAGAAAAGTGTTGCAGGCGAATTTAAATGTATGCAGATCGGTGGGTAACATATTTAAAAACAGAAATTAAAGATTCCTGTCATAAATCACATTTGCTGCCATGGATATGCCTTGTTATGCTGGCGTTTAAGGAAACCTGAAAGGTTAAGGCAGTTGGTGCATTAAATCGTACAAGGATAATTAATACTTTTCTTGTGGCTATTTATAAGAAATGGAAAATATAGTTAGATCAGCTGTGGCACTGTAGTAATTTGAGGGGGAAGAAATGAAAGTATGAGTCAATAGTTTTAACTGGACAAATGTCAAAAGCTTAATGAAGCAGTGTCCTAATTTGGAGGCCTTTTAAAAGTTACACGTGAAAAAAAAATGAGGCAGAAATAGTTTGTTCTCGTCAGGTTTGTTTGCCTTTCAAATGTTTATAACCTGTTTACTAAAAATAATTGAGAATAATTTCTCTGACTGAAGTTTAAAAGAAAAAAAAAATGGAATCTGTTCCATGGAAGCAAAGAGTAAATCAGTTCTTGACTCCAGAATCGTGAACTTTGTTTTTTCTTATACATCTTCTAATTAAACAGACCACTATATTTCGGTATAAAATAGCCTGAAACTACATGTAAGAACATTATTTCACTTATAGTTTGAATTATTACAGTAGCACCTAATGCTCAGGATAGCAAGACTAATGTAGAAAATAATTTTCCCCTTCAACCTGCTGAAGCATTAATCCTTTTTTCATTTTTTTTTTTTTTTTAACTTGAGGTTACATTCAAACAAACCCTTCCAACTACTGTAATTCCCCAGAGGAAAATGCTCCTTCATCACTCATTGAGCTCAGGTTTATGATCAGCCTATTATTTAAAATTCTTATTTTTCTTTTCTTTCATGAATAAAAACAATAAACTTTAGTGGTATCAAACATTATTAAAGGGTCTCAGAGCAACAAGACAGAAGGTTTATATGACCAAACTCTCTTAATATAAAGGAGTTGTATATTTTCAGATGTCACTGCCATTCATCTCTTCTCTCTTTCTCTCTCTCTCTCTCTGCCCCCCTTAAGCGAAGAATAAAGATCCCATTTAAAAAATATCACCAGCATGTAATAACTTTTCACCTGTTTCATGAAAAGTTAAACATTTGGAATACAATTTGCCATGCTGTTGTTTTTATTCCGAATGAAATTGGGAAGTATTTCTTTCTTCAGAAAGCATTAAAAGAAAAACAAAAAAAAAAAAAAGGCAAATCATCTAAGAAAATTATTTTCAATCTAAAGATGATTTGCTGGGGAGGGAAAGTGTTTCTCAAACCTCATTGAATTTCTCATCTGTTTGGAGAACATTTAATTTATCATTGTACCAAAACCAAAAATAAAGAGAGATTTTTTTGAATTTTTAATCTGGTTTTCATTTGCAAATATTCGTAAAAATTGCCATGGCTTCATGCAGATCTTTGGAAACAAATATTAGTGATTTTTTTTTATTTTTTTTTCACAGCTCTAGTTAGAACACGCTGTCTTTGGCAAGTTTCTGTTTGCAACAAACAAAATGTGATACTTTATAGGTTATAATATTCATCATTACCCTGATGTGTCATTGGTATGTGGTGTCACGCCCTGCTACTTTCTGGACAGTGTTTCCGATTTGATTATGACAAACCTTTCCTTAAAAAATTAACTTTAAAAAAAAAAAAAAAAAAGAGATTCCACTAATCTAAAATAAAGAAAAAATGGTTTTTTCCCTTTGGAGGGTTGAATTGAAATAAAAATTAGGATGAGAAGTGCATTCAGCATGCTGAGTTTCCAAGATTTAGATGGAAAATAATCCAAGTTAAAAAAAAAAAAAAAAAGGTGTGAAATCAGAAAATTCAAAATCCAAGACCCTCAGTTTTATAAGGCTTCTGTTAAATTGGAGAGATGGAAAAGTATTTCTTTGTAGTCTTCCTTAGATAACAATGTGGATTTAGTAAATGTGGTTCTGATGATAGCAGTGTTTTTTTGTTTGGATACATGATATTATCCGTCTGCAATGATATAAATGTCTGAATATCAGAAGCTGAGCTGGTTATGGACTTCTCTGGTTGGTATGTTTAAAAAAAAAAAGGCATAACATAATGATCTGTTAAATAAAACCACTTATATTTAGTCACACCCTCTGAATTCATAAACCATATCTTCATAGCTGAGCCATCTCCTACACTACAAGCAATCAACAATTGGTTCTGGAGGTCGGAGCCTTGCAGATATTTAATATTTATATTTTTTAAAAATAAAAGAAAATTGTTTCACAGCCACTCTATCAATAAAAGCAGTCTAACTTTTTATCTCTGGTACAAAGCACGTTTTCCATACAATAACTATAAACTGTGGGCAAAGTTCTTCTGACAGTGGTATGTTCAACAGAAGGAAAATGTCTCAAACATTATATTTTGATCTAGATAAACAGGCAAACTGCAAAGAAAGATGTAAGGCTCACGTTCGCTGAGCAAACAATTTTTTTTTTCTCTCTTTTAAAATTTTTAAAGTTGTAAACAAACAGCATAAAGTCACAGGATCCAAAAAGCCTGTAAATCTCAGTCTAGAATTTTAAAAAGTGGTTTGAACCCAACTGTGTTTATCTTTATTTTGCCTAGACATCTGCCAGTACTTTTTAGGCTGCTGCTGCTCGTTAGGCCTGAGCAAATAACTTGTAATTATTAATGTTTTCCTTGAATTTATACTACATTTTCTGCATATGAAATATGTGAAGAAGATCATGACATTTTCAAATGTCTTTGTTATTGGAAGTTATTTATGAATTTTTTCCATGGCATATTTTTCCCTGTGGGTGGTATTCACTCTTGTGCATGCACAAGGACTAAGCAGTACTTAGACCCCACTTAAATCTTCAAAATATGTCTTGTGCAGAGGATTGATTTTCATGCAGAGGGACTTGTATATTTGATCAGAGTGATATTCATTTTGCTATTCAAACAGATAGTTCCAGGAGATAAGCCGCGATGCAGCAGCTCTGGATGTGCCGTCCGGCAGCTCTGAAGGGGCCACATGTAAATCAGGCTATTTCTATAAATAATGCACAGTTCTTAGAGGGGGAAAAAAAACCTTAAAAAAAAATTCAGAGCAGCAAATTGTACTGGTGGTGTTCTCGTGTTAACTCTGGGCAAATGCAAAGCTCCCCACGGGCTGCAAGATTTTCTGTTAAATAGCTTCACATTTTCTTCTCCCGTCAAGCCCAAACTGCAGTTTTTTGCTGTGTCATGGGTGGTTGTATTAGGAGGCAAATGCTGTAATTATTATTTTTTTTTTTTGGTTTAAATTAATGTTCCTTTTCACTCTGTGATTGGAAGACCTCCAGATCAATCGAGAGTCTACCACTCTTAGGCTTGGAAAACAAGGAACCCAAATGGTGCTTTGAACATCTTTAATGAGGAAAAAAAAAAGCTGGGCTGTGTGTGAGTGGCACAGAGGGGCCCAGAGCACTGACAAACAAAAGCCCTTCGTGCCACAGCCCTGTCCAAAGGCAGAGGTGATGGGGAAGAGGCACAGTGACATGGAGGGAACTCCAACTTCCACATGGCAAATCCCCAAATCCTGCAGCAAAGGGACTCGGGTTGCTGGAGCCAGTGGGTTCATTCAGGAGTGAAGGGGGTAAAGGGATGCTCAGAGCAGGAAAAATTGCTCTTGCCCCAAAGACTTGAGGTCAGGCACAACTTTGGCCATGCTCATTTTGCTCCTTGCTTAGGCTAACTCAGGCCTCAGCTTTTTCATGCCAAACACCAAGGCCTACACCTCTCCCTTTAATCCTTCCTGGCAGTTTTTTCCTCTTATGGGAGGCTTTTTTAATTGGTTTCTTCTTCCTCAAGCCAAATGTTGTGAGCTTTCCCTGCTCCCCTAAGCACCAGGGCTGTTGCTTCCATGTCCACTCCCATTAGATGACTCCCATTACCAGTTCCACCTCAAGCATGATTCATAAAGTTTAAGGCCAAAGGGAATGATTAGATCATCCAGTCTGACCTCCTGTATACCACAGGCCACTAAATTTCACCGAATTACCTCTGGATTGATCCCAATGAGTTTTGTTTTTCTGAAGAATATCTTGGAGAAATCACCCAATCTCGTCGTTTTGAGTGATCAGGTGCTGGATTGTCCCTGTTTCCTCTCAGTGGGTTATTCCTGTGGTGAATTGCAGTTGATTGCAACAAAAGGGGCCAGAAAAGCATTAAAACAGAATTTTCAAAGATTAATCAGCATCCTCTACCTAATCTGTGGATGATAATCTGTTCTAGTTCATGTCCAGTTTCACAAAAGCTCCATGGAAGCATGATATGTTCTACATAAAAAAGTGGAGGTTTTTTTGGTCAGAAATGGCTCTTTTCCCCACAGTATTTCTAAATATTTTTTTCTCAAGAAATCCAGGAAAACATGTCAATTTTATGATTATATTACAGGTATGAGTCAGTGCGTTTTTTCACTTCTGTGTAAGGTGTGGCTCCACAAAGATCAGCCCAAAGTTGATCAATAGCTCGTCTCCAACAGTTGTTAAAGAAAAGTATAAGAAGAGGCCAGGAAGAGAGAGAGGGACTCCCCTGGCACACCCTGCTGCTCCTGGCGGTGAATCAGAGGTGACTCGAGGCAGAGGTGACACGGCTGTGGCCATATCATTGTGTTCTCTCTACTCCACTTTTCTGTTCATTGCACAGATACTCTGGAAATTAATCCCATTTAAAGCTCTCATCTTCCTGGTGAGTTCCACAGCTCAGTTGTGCTGAGTGTTTTGTTAGGTTTGGTTTTGTTAGGTTGCAGCTTGGTACCTCTTGTCTGAGTGCTGCTGACTTCTTGTTTTATTAGACACTCTAGGGTTGGTTTTTTTGATCTCTCGTTGCATCCTTCACACTTTGGTGCAACTTTGTGCAACCTTCCTCAAGTGTTTCCAGTGCTGATCGCTTTGGATCCTTTCTTTTTGAGAAGTGATAAGCTCTGATTATCATCATTTCCCTTCTTTATTCCATGTTGGTGTCTGTATGCATTTTTCAAGGTGAGGGTGATGAGAAAACTGAGAGTTCAGTGTTTGAGACATGGGAAGAAAGAAGATTTTTTTTTAAAAAAATCATAAAATTCCACAATGGTTTGGGTTGGAAGGAACTTTAAAGATCCCATTTCACCTTCCACTGTCCCAGGCTGCTCCAAGCCCCATCCAACCTGGCCTTGGACACTTCCAGGGATCCAGGGACAGCTTCTCTGGGCACTCTGTGCCAGGACCTCCCCATCCTCATAGGGAAGAATTTATTGCTAAGATCTCATCCAAACCTTCTCTCAGTAATGTCTGTGACTCTTTTAGATTTCTTTTCTATTAATTCTTTTTCCCATTTTAACTTCTGAGTGCCTGAAGTTACCTGATCATTGTCAGAGCACCTATTTGCCACCCGTGAGTGATTTAGTGACTCTAAAATTTCTAGTTTAAAGTCTGATGTTAACTGAATGCATCTTATCATTTTGAAGAAATATTTGTATATGTTTTATATTGTTTCACACATGTAGTAAAATAATAGCAATTTATTCAAATTAAGTTATCTTGAGGATGCCTTTGGTGCTGCTGTGATCTGCTTGCTCACTACTCCTTTAGTTAAGCAAACATTTTCCCTATTCTGGATTTCATCCAAAGAGAGCTGCAATAAATGACCAAAAAATTCTCTTTAACTGTTACTCTTACAATTGCCATTGTGCCTGAAATTAAGCACTTTGGTACTCAAGACACACACACACACGCGCATTCCAAATAAAACCCCCGGAACAAAGCTAGAAAAGCACTTAATTCTCATCTGTAAATAGCCCAGTTAACTCTGAAAAGCAGTAGAATACATTCATTTTTACACAGGAAGAAGGAGCTCGTTACACGTCGGTCCCCACCCCTCTTTCTAGACCCATGTGGAAATACATGTGTTAAATAACCCACCACTGCAGCAATATACTCTATTTTTATTTTATATAAAATAATAATCTGGGCCATGGTGCTTTGAGCGGTTCACAGAAGCACAAGAAGTCATTAACCTAATCCTCAACATAACATGATGTAAATCATATAAGATGTCATGCATTTTTAGAGGAAGTATTATTTTGAGTGAATACAGACACAGCTATTTGGCATGATTTCTTGAAGGGGATGGGAGTGTTGTGACCCAGAAAATGTGCTGCATTTATTGCTTTGACTCAGGATGTTATGAAGCTTCACATAAAAATGGAAGTTTCAAAACAACAACTTTAAAAAAAAAAAAAAAGAAGTTAAATACCAAGAATGTCTTTGTCTAGCTCTAGATTTGGGCTGTGCTGAAGTGAGCATTCCAGCCTCTTGTATTTATGTCTTTACCAAGAGTCACTTCAAAGAAAATGTACAGAAACCAGAAAATTCTTCTTTATAGACGACAAAACAAAATTAATGGTACAGCTCCTAGTGCTTCAAAATTTATATTTTTCTCTTAAGAATGAGAAAAGGAAAATCTGAGTAATTCCTTAAAGGACACTGTATGTGACTCATTTTTTGTCATCACAGCTGTCTACACAAGGTCTTAAAAATCTACCTACTCTTGAATGTGCTTGGGTAATAAAGATACAGCCCATATAAAGCCAGATCCAGAGCTTGCTGAAATCATAGGGAGGCTTTGTAAATATTCCAGTACTCTTGGATGCAAGCTCTGCACTTAGTTCTGCAAATCAGGATGTAGTAGGATCTTTCATATGAGTAAATCACATAATATTTTTCATAGAAAGTGAAGTATGTGCAAAAAGGAAGATGCTGCATGCTTGGAGTATGACTTCAAAGAAGTGGAGCAATCATCAACAAGTTCCTGGCTGTGTCCCATATGGAAGCAGGATACTTGCAACCTCAAAGTGGTAAATTCCACTCATTAAACTTCCTTTAGAAAGAGTTACAGATCACTCACTGCTTTTGAGCTCATCTGGGAGCTCCACAAAAAGCAACTTTAGAAGATTTTTATTTTCATTGGGGAAAAAAAAGTTCTGGTAGACTTCCATGAGTTTTATCACAGAATGGATTGGGTTGGAAACAACATTGAAGATCATCTCATTCCACCCCTGCCATGGGCAGGGACACCTTCCACAATCCCAGGCTGCTCCAAGCCCCATCCAACCTGGCCTTGGGCACTTCCAGGGATCCAGGGGCAGCCACAGCTTCTCTGGCACCCTGTGCCAGGGCCTCAGTATCCTCATGTGGCTATACTTGCTCCTTCTCCTCATTCCATGGCAGGAAATCAGTATTTTATAGCGATAGCATGAAAGAAACAGGCTCCTTGTTCCACAGGGATGGAAACCACCTTCCCCAAATCTCTCCTCAAACCCACACCAAGAGCTGCACTGGAAATACCTGAATTTGTACATGCCATGTAGAGCTATACAACAACTTTCCTGAGTTTCTTCCACTCTCCCTAAGATTTTTTTTTTTTGTGTTGTTTTTTTTTTTTGCTTGAAGGTAATCCTTAAAATCCTGATGTTACTGGCCTTGTGGTAAAGTTTCTGCCCCGTTATTCTCACCCAAACTCAG
Source organism: Zosterops lateralis (assembly GCF_965231275.1). Taxonomy (NCBI): domain Eukaryota; kingdom Metazoa; phylum Chordata; class Aves; order Passeriformes; family Zosteropidae; genus Zosterops; species Zosterops lateralis. Next base: position 35,773,434 of record NC_139767.1, on the reverse strand, counting down.
GCAGGAGTGGCAGAGCTGTAGCTCCTGCATCAGTTTGCAGCCCACTTGTGCAGTCTTAAGTGGCTGATGTAGTTAGGGCTCTTACCCTAATGCGCCAGCACTCAGCTAAATGGAACCTATGATCTCCTCTGAGGTTCATCCATCATTATTCAGAACCTCTGCTTTGTGCCGTCATGCGGGCAAACGCTTTCATGTATTTATTCATCTCATTGTAAGAATTTCTGCAAGCATATGCAGACCACTAAGGCCAGCAGTGATTAAAGCCATGCAGCCCTGAGCAGATGTAGACACTTTAGTTCACCCTATTCATTCTGCTGAAGGAGTATAAATCAAGTATTTTCGGCACCAGGAGGAGAGCTCATCTGTTGCTGAAGATCGCTGCTCTCCCCAAATATCTTTCTTAATTGTTGTCTTGTTGCAATACTTGGCTGTTCCATAATTCCTTTTGTACAAGATGGAGCAGTGAAATGGATGCTGAACTTTTCCCACAGTCCCTGTGTTTGGGTGGCTACAGCAAAATCCTGCTTTTAAGGAGGTAATGGGAAGGAGCTGTGAATCCTGGAAAAGGGAAGAAATCGTATTGGTTTGATAATTCGTTACCTTTCCAAAACAGCAGAGCTGTGGGGGGAGAATGTGAGGAGGAAACAGCATCCGTGGAGAGAGAGGATTCAGCCAAAATAATTTTAATTTTAATAGGTGATAAAAATCCAGGCTGAAGCTGGCCTGTGACACACAGAGCCGCTATTTGCAGCAGCGCACTTTTAACCGCGGCCATAAAACATGTTTTCTGTCTAAGGAGCATTTCTCTACTTGGTTAATTTTTGTGAGCCTTTCATTTATACAGTAGGTCATCCTCCCAGACAAGCTTTCTGCTGGCCCTGGAGCTCCAAAGGAGCATTTGATTCTCTGCTTGGACCCTGTCCTCTACCTCTGTTCCTTGCCAGCCCAATTAGCCTTGCACTGCATGGCTGTCAGTAGCCTAACTACCTCGGAGCCATCAGATTAAAGTTTCCCTTTCCCAACTACTCTATTCATCAGGAATCCAGCACAGCCAAGGTTTGTATAACCTGCTATGCTGAGCCCTCCCACTCAATTGATTTCTGATCCCTAATGAACCATAGGCTGATGGACAATTACTCATCTTGCTGAGACATGTGGGGACTGTTAAAGGCAGGGCACTCGGCAGCTTGTGAAACTCTGTGCTTTCTTATTTAACATTAGCTGTAATTTCTGACACAGGAAGGATTATAACAGGATCTGTTAAACATCAACCAGACTATCTCGCTAATGGCTGAAATTGTTTTTTTAAAAAAACTCTCAGTCCCTTTATTATTTACTTGCAGATAAACATGTAACAATGAATTTTAACAATCTGGTACATTTAGAAGAAAAGTTACAAGCCCCTGAAATACCCCACGGTGGAATATGACATTAATAGCTCAAAGCAGCTCAGCACTGCTAATGTGGACTGTTCTGTGTTGGACTGTAACTCAGATGGATACAATTAAAATAAGAGCATGATTATTGCTGTTACTGTACTGTGTTATGACTGCTCTGAAGTGCTTCAGCAGCCTCAGTCAGTGCTTTTTTTAAGCAGGGCTTTGCCACACCGAGTGTGTTAAATCTTAGCCCTGATGTGTTGATGAGGATAACGATTGGAATGTTAGAAAAATCATCTATTCCTAGACTTAAGCACTTTAATAATTAGACAGCTAAATTTGTTATCCCGGGGGTCATAAAACTCCTCGGGGAAATAAATTATTAAAATCTCCCGGTTTTTAAAGGGTAAGGTATGTGATCCGTGCTGCTTTTGAGAGAAATGGCTTCAAAAATGTCTGTCTGACTTTTGGCTCACTTGGCTTGTTCATCCTTTGCAACCAATGATATCATTAAAAAAATGCACCACTCATACCAGTGATTTCACTTCCAGTTTAAGGAAATGGCCTGTAAAAAGTGACAGGAGGGACAAACAAATACAAAACTTCACAAGTAGTTGGGTTATAAACTGTTTAAAATAACGAAAAACCCCAGCAAGGTAGTTTAGCAGCACACTTCTAAGCTCACCATGTAAATAGAAATATTTGCCCTCTTTATCTTCTGAGAAGAGCACATGATCTGATATACAAGTAATTTAGGGTAACATTATTACTCATTTGTGTAAATAATAGGGACAAATGAGAAAGTGATTTTTATTTCATTTTCTGGTTTCCTCCCCATTTTATCTTCCAACCATTTATCTGTAGAGTCTGAAATGGTTTGCCTCAAGACCCCACTGTCCTCCTTGAAATCCCTTATACTCTTTTAATTGTTTTCCTTTAAGAGCCTTCCTGCAGACCTGGAACAGTCCAACCCTTAAAACTGGGTGCTCTGTTCTTATACGGAGGGCATGGCCTTAAAGACTCTGAATGTGTCTTCATTTGTGCTCTTAAAAAGCCATTATGGCTATTGCTATTTTTAATTATTTATAGGGGTCCCTATAGATGGATATTGTAACATGTAAATAGATAAGCTGGTGACCCCTCCCCAGCAACACTGGTTTAAAACTAAAATATGAGATAATGAGAAAATAGCAGCTCATGGAAACAAATATGAACAGAAGTAGGGAGCAACAAAACTAATACTTTTCTTTGGGTTATTATTGAGCATGTCTTGGAAATATGAAATCCCATACAGTTTGGCTGAGGAGGAACCTTAAAATCCACTTTCTTCCATCCCCTGCCATGGGCAGGGACACCTTCCACTATCCCAGGGTGCTCCAAGCTCCATCCAACCTGGCCTTGGACACTTCCAGGGATCCACTAGTTCTATCATTATATGAAAATACTTGGAACATTTCACAGATTTGTGAATATGCACGAAAAAACTTGAGTTATTTCAACCAGATCCTCTTATCCACTTCCTCAGTTTCTTAAAATCCATTTTAAGAAGAAAGAGTCAAACTTACTCTCTGTTGTTCCAGACTTTTACTCTCTAGTAAACAGCCTTACGTCTATTTTAAATCTGATTTCTCCATGGCAAATTATTCTTATTCCATTTGTTTTTTGTGTTGACATGGTCCTTCAGGGAATGATCCCTATCTTTGGTGCTGTATCCTCAGGATGGCTGGATCCTAGACTCCAGCATCTTTCTTTTGGAGTAAAAAGGCCAAGCTCATTCCTTCTTTCATGATCTTCTAGCCCATGTCTGAAGAGTAGCACCCACTCTTCAGATTTAATTGATACTTTTACAGGTGTCAGAGTTGCTTTTCCTGAAGGAAAACACTTTTGTCTCATAGTCAGAAGAAACATTCCTCATCCCCCTCTCAGACCATGCAGGTGACTGGGCTGGTACAGCCCCAGATGTGGCCACATCTGGGCAAAAAGACAGCTGTGCTTAGGCTAAAATCAAAATTGTATAACGAATAGGAAAACTGGATTGTCCAAAATGCAAATTAATTTTTCATTCATGTGGAATTTTTCTTTAACATTTATAAAGGATTTTGAAGGGGGGTGTCTTTAGTTGCTTATTTTTTCATACTGATCTTGCTATTAAAAAAAAAAAAAAAATAATTCTGCCTCTTTTTTGGGCTCTGAAATTGAAATGCTTCAATGGCAGGGCAGAAAGCAAGAGGAATGCTGCTTCCAGAAAAAAGAAATTTCTGCTCGGTGTTGTTGAGTTGAGGCCTGAGAAGTTTAAATATTGAATTTAAAAACAGACTGCTGTTTGTATGAGCTTTTTTGATTTGTCACCGATTTGTCCCTTTTAAAACACTTTATTTTATTTTGTTGGGACTGGAGGGTAAGCGGCAATTGCAATTCTGGTGTACTCCCTAATATTCCCAGAAAAATCATGTTGGATCATGAGGAATAACTGGCAGGTGTCCTGGATGATGTGGTGTCTGGCCTTTGTGGATGACAGCTTCCATCCCGGAATCTCTGCCTGCATGGGGTATAAATGTGGTCAGCACTAACCCTCAGACCGGGATCAAGCTGTGCTGCTTCAACTCCTCTCTTCTTTTGCTTGGAATCCTTCTGGTTCAGCCAACCGTGGAAACCAAAGGGGTTTAGCAACTACAGAGTCACAGGTGGAATGTGCTTGTTTGTGATTCTAGGGGTTCTTTTTAATGTTTGGTATTCTGGCCAGAGGTGTGGGGAAGTGATAGCAGGAAGCCTGCTTGTTTTCACCTGGCTGGAAGGAATCCTAAGGCAAGCCCAGGATGCTCGTGGTGTTCAGCACCAGATTAAAAGCAAATATTTTGGTGCCAAAAATCACTCTTGTAAAGGTAAAGCTGCTCTGTGCCCTCAAGCCTTGCACTAACCATCAAAAACCTGCCCCTAAAGCCCAGAGCAGCCCCATGGTGACACACAGCTGAATTCAGGGGGTATCAGAGAGAAAACACCTTTCCATGTTGTGAACTTTTCTCAGGGCAGTGCGGTCAGTTCCAACGCTCTCAAACTCCTTGAGTTTCCCAAACGAGCTCTCCAGCCTCGCTTTTTCCCCCGAGATCTCAGCCTGTAGGATGGTGGTGTTGGTGTTCTCCTGTGCCCTGGTCTGCTGTGGGACAGCCTGTCCCAGAACCAGGTGGGTGGAAATGGGGACACTTCTGTCACTTGGATCTTGTGCTTAATCGCGGAGACGGCGGCCGGGATCCCTTTGGATTCTGCCAGGCTGTGCTGGGACAGCCTGGAATGCTGTGTGCAAATCTGTCCCTGGCCCTGGGGAACGTTTTGTTGCTGGCAGCAAGACTTTGGCTCTTCCTTGGGACCAGGATGGGGGTGGAAAAGTGTGAGAAGGGAGCTTGGCATCAGAGTTACCTGGTTGTGTTTTTGGGGTGTCCCTGTTGATGGGGAACTCCAGGATTTCTGCCCGTGGGGGGAATTGGCTTGGCTGGGTATTTGGAGCTGAAGTGTAAAGTCTTCTCCTCTTCACCTGCAGAGTGTGGCCTCCTATGAAGTCTCTAATAGTTTAAAAAGGGAATTTCCCCCAGTGAAATCAGGCTTATAAATTAGCTCATAATACAATATGGACAGATATCTTTTTAAAAAGCCATGTAATAAGATCTATGTAATAAGAAAATTTTTATTTCTTCTCTTTTCAAAGATTATATATATTTATTCTCAGGTCAGGTTGTGCTGTATGTGCTGAAAATACAATCCGTGCCTAATACCCAAACTTTCAAACCGAAGGTAATAATTTCAGAGTTATTCAAATGAGAATAACTTTTTTATACAGCAGATATACTCAGAAGTGACAGATTCTAAAGTTTCATTAACCATAATTAAAGATTGCTATAATTACAAGTGAATTTTGGAGCTATTTTATAGGATATACTACTCTTTTTTTTTTTTTTTTTTCTCCTGTGAAAAACAAGGAATGAAAATTTATTTGAAAACTGACTTTCAAACCATCCTGGTGGGAGTTCACTACCCATGGTCAGCCGAGGGTGGTGAACTGAGTTAAAGGTCCCAGTCAGGAAGAACTGGATTGAGCCTGTCCTGAAATGTGAGTTTTGGAGGCACTGGATGGGAAGGTTGCAGGATCAGTAAAAGGCCAATAATGGAGCTTTTCTACTGTCTGGGGTGCAGTGAGGGTTTCAGTGATACCTGAACACACCTGGTGGAGGTGGGAGCCCTGGAACACCTGAAGGAAAAACGATGCCTTTTCCTGGTTATTTACTCATTCCATAGCGAAGAGTTCCACTGCACATTTCTAGATCAGCATAATTTCCCTCCTTCTCCCATCTGACACAGTCTCAACACTCACTCTCTCTCAGCTGTGTCTCCTTTCCTCTCTCATTCCTCCACCATCTGCTCCACATGCTTTCCCATAAATTCCTGACTTGGACTCGGTTCCCCGGCTCTGAGCTTATCTGTCTCGGGGTTACACGCTGGAGCCATCGGAAAGGCATCCCAGAACTTTCTGTGTGAAAGGAATTGCCATGGCAAAACCTCCAGAGGAGTTTGGGAGGTCTCTCCAGGGGTCAGAACTTAATTTCTTGTTTATTTTGAGGGGCTTTTGTGGTATGGGAGGACAAGAGAGGTGTCAGGAGTTAACAGAAGTTTACATGATTAATGTTCTCGTGTTTTGAATGTTATTCCCAGAGTGGATTCAGATGGAGGAAATTAAAAATAACAATAAAAATATTACTGAGTTCTCATTCCTATTATAGATAAAAATTATCTATTCTTTATTTTTTTTCCCCAGCCACTTCTTTCTCTTGCTTTTTAGGAAAAGCCCTGTTTCCTACAAAGAAATTACCACTACCCCACGCCCCCCAAAACCCCCAAAAAGGAAAGACATTTTACTTAGAATATTTTGTTTTCTGAACTTGGCTTTCTCTGTTTTGAAAGCTGGAACTATCAAAATAGAGGAGAAGTAAGGAAATGCATTTCAAGCAAATATAAAGGTTAATTAATTTCTGTTACTCAGTTGGCAAAGAGGACCCACATGGTGGTACTGTTGGGAATGGAGATAGTTTTAAGTACATTGTGCATCCTTGCTTTGGAAAACTTTGAAATCCAGGGAAGTACAATCCCCAACCTGTCCTGAGATCCAGGGAATTACATTTCCCAACCTCTTCAGGCTCTGCCTTCAGTTGTGGTTGCTCTAGGAATTGATGATGTTTGTCATGTGGGAAACATCTGACTCTTTGAGTGTTGGAAGTGGTTGGATTCTGCTCTGAATCAGAGCATATTATGGGGAAAAAACCCCACCATTATCTACAAGTGGCTCTTTGCTCCCAGTGCTGCTGGAAATTAGGAAAAACATGGCTGATCTCAGTGAAAAACTATCACAGAGTCTTAGAATTGTTTTGGTTGGAAGATGATTTCAAGACCCATCTCAACACCTCCCATGAGACCAGGCAGCTCCAAGCCTCATCCAACCTGGCCACGATATCAAACCTGGTTTATTGTACCTCAGTTATTTCTCTTCAGAAATGATGCACTGATTTTTTTGTTTTTGCAGAAGCAAAGACAAAAGTTAAAGCAGTAAAGGTGAAATTTAGTATAATTAAGGCAGAAAAAAATTGCACAACTCTGTGCAGCTTTGACATCCCCGGTGTCCCTCACTGCAATGGGTACTCCAGGCATCCTGGTCCTTGTGTTGGAGCCATCCCATTTGGAGCCAATCCTCATTGCCCAGGGATCTGGCCAAGCTCCTGCTGCAGCTCTGCCATCCCATGGTCATCCTGCTGAATTTTAATCCTGGACTTGTCAGAGTTTAGGAAGCTGTAGGTCTCTAAATGGGAGTTCCTTAAGTTGCTCTTGTGTGGGGGTTTGTTATGGGGCAGTGGGAATTCCAGGAGGAGTCAGGATGGAAGGATCCTCATCTGGTCCCATTTCCCTGCTCCAGCAGGGCCATCCTGAATCAATGGCACAGGGTTGTGTCCAGATGGTTCTGGAATGTCCCCAGTGAAGGAGACTCCAGGCCCTCTCTGCACAATCTGTTCAGGGTTCAGTCACTGCACAGGGAAGTTTTTCCTCCTGTCCAGGTGGAACTTCCTGAGCTGTGCTTGGAGCCCTCCCTGCAGACAGGGACAGAGAGGGATGAGGTCCCCTCTCAGCTGTGTCTCCTCTCCAGACTGAGCAGCCCCAGCTCCCTCAGCCTTTCCTCCTATGCTGGGGTTTAAATGTTCTTGCTAAAGGAAACTAAACTAATAAACAAAGAGTTATATCAACATTATTTAACTTTTAAAATAATAATGGACTTGTTGATTTCTGAGATGGAAAAATCATTAGGTGTGTGTACCCAAGATAAGTCAACTGAAGGGATAATCAAACTCTCCCCAAATGATCTTTGTATCAAAAGGCTTCACTCTGTCCTTATTTCAACTCCACAAACAATAGATGAGCATCACAGCATGTCCAGAAGGTCATGAAACAGGCATGTTTTGCCCAGATAAAATGAGCTATCAGATATTGGGGGAAAAAACATTCTGGAATTGATCTTTTGTGGCTTCTTGTGAGCAAGAAACAAGGTTATATTAATTTTAGAACCATCTGAGCTTTGGGCGCTGACTTTCATTGGCTGAGATGTTAATATTTTATGTGAGCCTAAAGCATGCCCAATTAAAGTGAGATCAGAAATGTCCACAAGTATATTCAAAGAAAAGCATTAGACTTTCAGACAGCGCCGTAAATCCGCGTGCCAAAAAAAGCTACAGAGGGAGAACGTTAAGGGTCTGGCAAATAAAGAAGTAAATAAAAAAAGCTTGGAATGTCATTCCTGCAGCTCAGGCAAGTCCCTCGTGGTGTGAAAGCAAGCCTCACCAGAAATCTTTTGAAATAATTGCCACACGTGGATGGAGATGGCAAGGAGCTGGTTTAGGGGGTGGGTGGCACAGGACAAGGTGCAGCCCTGAGTTGGACCCCAAAATGTGGCTGTCAGATGGTGAGGGTGGTCCTCAGCAGGGAATCAGGAAATATCCTGAGTTGGAAAGGATCATCCAAGTCCAGCTCCTGGCCCTGCACAGACACCCCAACAACCACACCCTGTGCCTGAGAGCTTTGTCCAAACTCTCCTGGAGCTCTGGACTCCTCAGAACCTGCTCAGCCCCTTCCTCAGAACTGAAGATAATCCTGACTATGGAAATTACAAGGTGCTGGCCATCTAATCAGCTCTCCAAAACTAAGATTCTTGCTCCTTCCAATCCCCCCTCGCATATTTTTGCAAGGTCCTCTTTGATTTCTTGAGGTATACAAGAGTTAACCTGGGTGTGCTGCAAACTCACCAGCTGTGTTAATCTCTAAAGGGTTTTTGTGGGCCCCTGCACCACTGCTGAGCCTTTAAAGCAGCATTTTGAAAGGCTCTGGAAAAGCTTGAGTTGGGTGGAAAAGGCTGTTAAAACTATGGCCAGTTCTTGTAATTCCTGTCAATAAATTCCCTTACTGTCCCTGCTGCCCAACATCTTTCACCCAATCTTTCACCTCCATCCCTGCCTGGAGGGCTCACCTGGATCCATTTGCCTGTGATGCCACTGGACCCCGATTTTGGGTCCCAGACACCAATTTTCCCCTCAATTTTCTCTGTTTTGCTGCTGAGCTAATTCAGGCCTGGTTGTGCAGACCTGCCCTGGAAAACAGGGAAGCAAGACACAGATTTTACAAGTATTAAATATATTTTATCTCACAAGTCTGCTGTCGTTGTCTGCATGTGTCTGTGCATCTATGACTCTGTTTAAAAAATCAGAAATAGTGTCTGGACTTTCTACAAAAAAGGTCTTTTTATCTGTTAAGCTAAATATATATATATATATGTATTGTTTTTGGTCCCTCATGCAATTTTGGGAGCAACACGGATATTTAACAGGTTCCTGTCTGCATTCTGGTGGGCAGAATTTAATAATTCTGTGATAAATCAGGCTCTGGGCCCGGGGGGTGATCTGGATTTCAGGTGCCTGTTCTCCCATGCCAAGGCAGAGCATCAGCTCTGCTCCCTCATCCCCTGAGCTTTGCTCCAGACACCACTGCTGCTCCTCACACTGCTCCACTGCAGAGCCAGCTCCTAAATAATGGAAAATTCTTATGGAAATGTCTTCATTCTTATGGAAAGTTTGGGGTCTTGAGCATGGAATGAATCCACAGGGATGTCAATTTTCAGTTCTGTGTGACTTAGGTGCATAAAAATTGTCATTTGGAAGGTGGAGGTTTTTTGTTATTAGGTGGGTCTTGTTTTCTTTTTCTTTTTTTTTTTTTTTTTTTTTTTTTTTTTTTTTTTTTTTTCCTTGATGTTTTGTTTCATTATTTTTTCATTTGTTATTCTTTGTTTGTGAACATCCACTCTTGGGATGAAAACCCTTGTCTATCAAGTGTCCCCACAGAGCAAACTCCTGTGGATTAATCAGGGTGGCTGAACCACTTTAGATAAAACAAAACCCAGAACTGTTCTTTCTTTTGTCCTTTATTTTCTTTTCTTCTGTCCTTTATTTTCTTTTCCTTTGCATTCCTCAAACCAAACATAAACTTTTCTGAGGTTTCTGAAAGTTTTTTTAAAACTTTCTGTGTTTGTTTTACACATTTTCACATGCTTTTATTCTTCCTGGTCATTCTCTGGGTCTGTAAGGAAGAAAAAAAAAAAAAAATAGTGTATAAAGAAATGCCTGGTATTTGTTGGTAACTCTCATGGGAGTTTTTCCCTTCAAGTATTCAGCCCTTTTATCCTCCTGTTCTGTATCCATGGTCAGCTCAGCATCATGGGGTTGGTGATTATTGTTAGATGAAGCTTGCATACTACCTGCACTTGGATATTTATTGGCTCATTATAAAGTTTATATGAATTATTGTGGAGCTATGGAATCTCTTAAGCCTCTTGAGAGGGAAAGTTATGCTTGTGTAAAATGATATTTACCTTTGTTACAGCAAAAAAAAAAAGTTGTTTCTTAATTAACAGAGAGCCCTGGAAGCAGATTTGCTGAAATTTCCTTCATCTGAGGGGTTTTTGTAGTCAAAAACTTGGGTGAGCTTGTTTAACTTTAGAGATACGGTAAAGAAACTTGTGAGAGCGTTTTGTCCAGAGTGTGAGAGAATTCTTAGCTGTATGAAAACTATAAGGATCATTGGCATATTTGGTTCTTGATTTTGGTTTCAGTGGACACTGAAAGCAGGAAGAGGTGGGAAGGTGTCCATCCACCTCTCTGCTCTGAGCCAAACCCAACATTCACTGCGAGAGTGAAAATATTTCGTGTATTTTGTGCAGCCAAACAAACAAACTCAGTTACTAACAACCTGAGTCAATTGTGAGTAATTGATTTAGGGCTGAAAGGCTTGTGTCCTATTACCAATCCCTTGAGCTATGCAGTCCCTAGAGAGGAAAATTATTGTGTTTTCCCATGCCCTGTCTGCTCACATGAGCAGATGAGCAGACGAAGCAGGGACGTGTGATGTGACACACACATGTCTGTTCTCATGTGTCAAAGCAGAGCTGTGAGGTCCAGTTGTAGTCTGTTTTTATCTCTAACCATGTCACAGAGCCTTCAATGAATAAGAAATACAATTTGCAATTGTTTGGAGTACAAAAAAAGTCTTGAGTACATCCCTTCACTCGCCAGGCATTGGAATTTTCTTTGCATTTTTGCTCATCTGCAGCATCCTTGAGCCTCAAATGAGGTCTAATCCTGGCATGGATTTCTCTCAACATCCACACCAGGGTTTTGTGCTTTGCCTGGGTGGTTCAACACATGGAATTTTCTCTTCTCAAGGACTGCAGGACTCATCAGACGCTGGACCTCGCCTTTCCCAAGCTTGGGAAGAACACAGTGGGTTTGATTCAAAATGTTCTCATCTGTCCTGATGTGTTCATAAGCAAAGTAAAAGATTCAAAGCAATAAATAAGAAATACAATTTCCAATTGTTTGGAGTACAAAGAATTCTTGAGTAGGTCCCTTCACTCTTCAGGTATTGGAATATTCTTTGCATTTTTGCTCATCTGCAGCATCCTTGAGCCTCAGATGAGGTCTAATCCTGGCATGGATTTCTCTCAACATCTGCACCAGGGGTTTGTGCTTTGCCTGGGTGGTTCAGCACATGGACTTTGCTCTCCTCAAGGACTTCAGGACTCCTCAGATGCTGGATCTCGCCTTTCCCAAGCTTGGGAAAAACACAGTGGGTTTGATTCAAAATGTCCTCATCTGTCCTGATGTGTTCATAGGCAAAGGGAAAGATTCAAAGCAATGATTAAGAAATACAATTCGCAATTATTTGGAGTACAAAGAATTCTTGAGTAGGTCCCTTCACTCTTCAGGTATTGGAATATTCTTTGCATTTTTGCTCATCTGCAGCATCCTTGAGCCTCAGATGAGGTCTAATCCTGGCATGGATTTCTCTCAACATCCACACCAGGGGTTTGTGCTTTGCCTGGGTGGTTCAACACATGGAATTTTCTCTTCTCAAGGACTTCAGGACTCATCAGATGCTGGATCTTGCCTTTCCCAAGCTTGGGAAGAACACAGTGGGTCTGATTCAAAACGTCCTCATCTGTCCTGATGTGTTCATAAGCAAAGTAAAAGATTCAAAGCAATGATTAAGAAATACAATTTGAAATTGTTTGGAGTACAAAAAAAAGTCTTGAGTAGGTCCCTTCGCTCGTCAGGTACTGGAATTTTCTTTGCATTTTTGCTCATCTGCAGCATCCTTGAGACGCAAATGAGGTCTAATCCTGGCATGGATTTCTCTCAACATCCACATCAAGGGTTTGTGCTTTGCCTGGGTGGTTCAGCACATGGCAATTGCTCTCCTCAAAGACTTCAGGACTCATCAGATGCTGGATCTTGCCTTTCCCAAGCTTGGGAGGAACACAGTGGTTCTGATTCAAAATGTCCTCATCTGTCCTGATGTGTTCATAAGCAAAGGGAAAGATTCAAAACAAGCACATGAAAACACCCATTTCTCGCCTCCTTGCAAATGTCTATCATGATTTAAACCACCACTTCAGCTTCTTTGGTCTCATAGGTTATAATTTCCTGTTATCAGGGTGAGGATGTTTTAAACAGCTTTTTGCAGATGATTAGGTATTTGCTGATCATTCAGGACAATTTACAAAGATAAATATATGTTAAATGGGTTTCTTGTTAAAACCAATGTACAAGTAACCCCTCGAGGCCAGACAGTAATTACTCCTAATAACAAATTAAAGCATTACCTACTTCTTTTCCGTTTTTCATTTTGAAGAGGAAATTACCTTACAGAACTGAATGGATTCAAAACTACAGGTTCATATTTTCTTTGATAAGGCCATTAAAAATAAGAAGGTAAAAAAAAAAAATGAAGGGTGTAACACTCCTACAGAAAGGAATGGTCTTGACCACATTTATTTTTGCAGTGATTCTCTGTAGATTTTGAGGATATCACCATGGGCTGGGTCTGGCTGTGCCTCTGTTCACTCACAAAACAAAGTTGTGGCTCCATCCAGGTCTGGTCTGGAGGTCATTGCTTGGAGCATCCACCACCAGCCAGACTCTTGGGGTCTGGGAAAGTCTCTTCAAAAGCCCTTTGCTTGTTCAAATCAAAACACAGAATTGGCTGGAAATGACTCAGCCATTGGGTGTTCCACCAAAATATTTGCTGCATGGTGCTGTCGCATCCTGGTTGTACTACTTATGCTCTCCTTCAATTTACCAAATAGGTTCAGATTGTGACTATCATGAGTATAAAGAGGAATGTTCTGTACTAATAAATTACTGCAGAAGAGCTGTAGATTGCAGGGAGCCTCTCTGAGATTCTCTGTCCATGGTTTAGCTGTCGACCTGGGACTTTCTGGGGTACAAAGATGGCAGGTGCTTTGCTCCTCTCCATCAGTCAGCAAACTGCCCATGGGAAGGGACTTCTCAAATCTTCACAGTTTTGATGGGATAAATATCTGAGATCGAGTGGCTCCCACAGCTTTCCCATTGTGACAATTCCTGCTGGAATTCAGGGCAGTGCACACCTCCTGGTGAATCAGAGCACAGTGTTGGATACACTTCCTCCCGAGTCAAGCCGAGTTTGGCTCGTCTCCTTCATTTATGTATAACAACTACTTCAGATGTTTTTGGAGGCTCTATAGAATTTGCTATGAGCAAGACATTTTTTTTCATGAGTTTCTGACTTTTCACTTAAAAAGCATTTTCTATCTGGGTCTTGCCATCTGTTTGCAGAGCTGTCTTGCTAGACACACACTTTTAGGCAATTCCCTGTGGCTTTTGAACCCAATTGCATCTTCCCAGCTCTGTCAGAACCTGTCCCAAAGGTTGGGTAAAATTTATACCTGGAGATCTGGGATAAATAATTCATCCCCATGTACTCACTAAGGTGCTATGTGTGATAAGAGGCTTGGCTTGGAATGCACAAATGTAATTAAATTCAGTTTTTCAACTATGGATTTCTTAAATATAATTTCCCTCCCTCCTTAGCTGGAGTTTTAACAGGACTAAGGTTTTCCCAAAAGCTTGGACACTTGGTTCTCATGGTCTCCATGTGGATGCAGCACAGAAGGCACCTGGCAGTGAAATAGTAATTCCTTGTAAGTTTTATTTGGTGACAGAAGAAGAGTGGCAATACATTCATTTGCATAGTGCAAGGTGTTATCTCTCAGGAAAAATGCTGTATAGCAACTGTCCAGCATCTACTTTTTAATATTGGATCTTATTTCCAAGTGTAGAATTAAAGATAATGGTTTAAAAGTTTGCTCCAGAGTAGGAAATTCAGGTTTCCATCTCATAAAAGCTTGATTTTGAACTGCAAGATCTTCAGAACTAATTTGTCCTTCTTTGAAATATTAGTGTTTTAAAGGATGTTCGAGAAAGCACTTAGAAATATGTCTGTGTATCTGGTCAGTTCTTCCCAGGAAAACTGGGAATTAACCTGCATTAATGAATTACAGTGTTGTGATCAAAAAGTCCAGATGAATCTGTGTCACACGTAACACAATTAGTTATTTTCTCAGTTTGTCTTCAAATGTACCATTTTGTTTGGGAATATTGCAGATATATGTCACTCATTATTGATAGATTTGTCTGACTTCCTGTCAAATCTATGTACATTGACAAAAATCTATTTTGTTGTTTTTGTCACAGAAATCTATATTGGCATTTTTCCCCATGGAGATTTGGCTAGTCATTGTCAGCATGAGGTGCCAGCTAGAGCTTTTACTGTTTTTATTGTGCCAGCTGCTTTCTTGGCTTCAAATCTTTTGGTTCAGATTGTAAATGGGGGCGAGACATCCGTATCTAGCCAGCGTGCTCGATGGAATATGACAGGGACTTGATTTTTCATTTCTTGCTGCCTTTCTTAGTATTAGCAGAAGATGACAAGGATGGCTTTATCTTCTGACCAGCAGAGACGGTGGAGGAATGGAGCCTTGCATGTACAAGGCCCATGGGAAATGTTAAAATACAATTTTTTTTTCGTATTCTACTGTTCACTCCTGCTGTGGGTTTCTTGGTTGTTTGAGTCATTTTTTGTTGTTTTTCTTGTGAGGATCTCTGAAGACATCTTGGACTTCAGGGGAAGAAAAAAATTAATTTTCAAGCCTTTTGGCTAACGTTAAGTCAGGATCCTTGCATTCCTCTCATAATTGTTTTGGCCTAAATTGTTATAACTGAGCACACGCCCTCTGAGAAATCAGGTCTTTCTGAGGTGTTTTTTAGTTTGTTTAGAGGCATGCAGGATCACCAGCAAGCTTGACAGGGTAGGATTTAGCTAATAAATAGTTCACATTTTAAGCCAAATTAGGATTTTTTTAAAAAACATTGGCAACTTCTGCAATTGTAGCACAAATCTAGTGATATTTGCTATTGTCCCTAAAGCCCTAATGGCTGTGGCAAGGTTGTTAATCTGAACATGTAGCCCTTTATAAAGTATTTTTCCAGCCCATGTGTTGCTTAAAAAAAAAAAAGCTTAAAATCACGAACCCCGTTAGAGCCGAACAATGAAACCCAACACAATCCTTCCCTCTTGAACTGGTGAGTTTTAAAGCCAGTGTGGCTTTCTGCATCCTGGCTGGTGATTTTTAAATGCTGAGAGCTGTTCCAGCCTCAGGACAGGGATTGTGCTGTATCCCAGAGCCTCAGGAGGGCAGGATGGCACCGTGATGGGCACCGAGGGCAGGACCCCAGTTGTCCCCAAGTGTCCCCACAGTGGTGTGGCTGGAGGCTGCAGGGAGCCTGATCCTCCTCTCCACAAGCCACAGGACGTGCAAACCCCTCCAAGCTCAGTTTCCAGGTGTGCCAAAGTCCGTGGAGCAACATCAGCACGGATTTGGGGTTGGGCCAGCTGCCTGACAAGTCCCCCAGGGTCCCCAGCAGGCTGAGGCCACTGCTGCCACAGCTCCTCTGCTGCTGGTACCCAAGGTAGCTTGATTAAACTTGGATGTGTAGCCACATGCTGTAATCATTCCCTCAATGACTGCAAATTTGGCCTTGTTGATCTTTTAAATCCTTGCATTTTCAGCGTGCCAGTTCGCTGTAAATCACAGACATTCTCCATTTTCTTTATTTGATTCCAGAAAACTGTCTCTGTGCTGAAAACAAGTCTTTGAAAAATGCTCGTGTATCCTGCTGTCCTCTTCTACTTGGGGTGATTGCATAATTAACCTGGCCAAGTATCAACCATACAAGAGTTGAATGCATCCCAAGTTCAATTGGGGAGGTTTTTACCATAAGAATGTGCCTGTCCTGAGACTAAAACACAGGTTAGATTTCCAAGTTTCTGAATATTGCTCAATGAAAGAAGAATATGTTGCCCATGAGAGAGAGAGGGAAAAAAAAATAAAAATCAAATGGTGGTGTAATCTATAATCAAAAGCCCTAATGGGCACAAAGCATTTTAGAACAAAGGTTTGCTGAATCTGCAAGGATAATAAAAGTGTTAAAGTCTGAGCAGAGAAACGTTCTTATTTACTAACGTATAAGAAGGTTACTAAAGCACAGATAAAAAGCTCACAGGGCAGACAAAGCTCTCTGAATCCTTTTTCTTTTCCTGCAGTCAGATATGAACATATGATACATGAATATTTATCAGAACAGCAGATAACTAGTAGCTACAGTTGGATTTAAACTCAGCAAACCATGGCTTGCAGTTTGTGCTCACAGGGGCTTCGTGCAAGTGTATTTTATTCCTTTTTCTTTTTTTTTTTTTTTTCTTTTTGCACTGTTTTTGTACTCTGTATATGCAGCCTTGTCTCCCCTAAGCTGTCTTTTGATTCTAACTGAATGAACCTAAAAATACAGCGAGGATCTTCAATACAAAACCTCCAGTGCATATCAACTAAAGGCTGACAAGGTTTTCTACGCTCAGGCTTGACAAGGCTGACTTTCAAGCTGCACGGAGTCAAATCCAGAAATCTCCAGATTTAGGCCCAGCTTCCTCGTAACTCTCTTCAGGTTATGTTGAAACATTTATGAACCTCCCAGAGCCTCGGCTTGCCTCAGTTTTGTAACAGTGTCTGCAAGCTGGTGATGCAACCGCAGTTTCACACTGGTGTAGTTGCAACTCGGTCGTCTGCTACCCGCAATTTGGAACAGCAGAAAATTGGAGGTTCTGCAGAGGAAAGGGAGGGAGAGCTGGTTTATTCCCATCCCTATCCACAGGTAGAGGGATAGATGGTAATTACAGGAAGGCAGCTGTGTGCTCGCTCGTTGCTCAAGTGCTTTTGTGTGCACCAGCATCATGGGCTGGCTCCAAAAAAGATTCCTCCAGAGCAGAGAGATGGGAGCACTGAGGGTGTTGGATTCAGAAAACACCTTTGGCAGTGAGAACAGAGAGCTGGGAACCATTTTGATTGGGAATGACCATGCACTGGCCAAGTTTTCCCAAGCTCAGCCCCATTTGAGCCCTAAAAGCTGCAAGGGCAAGGGAGGGAGACTGGGTTTGACTTGATGGTCGTAAAACTGCAGCATGGTTTGGGTTGGAAAGAACTTTAAAGTCCATTTTATTCCACCCCCTGCCATGGGCAGGGACAGCTTCCATTATCCCAGGGTGCTCCAAGCCCCATCCAACCTTCCATTATCCCAGGGTGCTCCAAGCCCCATCCAACCTTCCATTATCCCAGGGTACTCCAAGCCCCATCCAACCTTCCATTATCCCAGGGTGCTCCAAGCCCCATCCAACCTTCCATTATCCCAGGGTACTCCAAGCCCCATCCAGCCTGGCCTGGAATATTTCCACGGCTCCAGGGGCAGCCACAGTTCCTTTGGGCACCCTGTGCCAGGGCCTCCCCACCCTCACAGTGAGGAGTTTTTCCCTGTCTTTAACATAACCCTGCTCTCTGGCAGGGTGAATCCATTCCCCCTTGTCCTGTCACTCCAGCCCCTTCTAAAACATCCCTCTCCATTTCTCTTGCTGGCTCCCTTCAGTCTTGGAGGCTGCACTTAGACCACACAATCTTGGAGGCCTTTCCCAACCTTTCCTTACTGTAAGGTGTGACCCTCCTTTTACCTCGTTTTCCACAGGGTTGCAGCAATAACTTTTCCCCGTGTTTGAGGCAGATTTGCAGAACTGTGGCAGAGGGTGCAGGCGAGAGGTTAAAGCTCCAGAGTCGGGGGCTTCACCCTGGTGCAGCTTTTATTAAAGATTAGCCAGTGATCCTCAGTGTAAGAAAGGCTGCTCTGGGCCAAACCAAAATTCCCTCTAGCCCAGTAGCCTGTCTCCAGCAGTGGCCAGCTCAGGAAGCTGTGTAAGAATAGGCCTTTGGTATGCCCTCCTTTGGCTTTTGCTAAGTTGTGTTTTAGGGACTTTCTGAGTTTGCGGCAGTTGGGGGAACGGATGAATTTTTAGGCTGATCGTCCCTAAGCTTTTGTAATCCTTTCTGGAGTTCACCAATGCTTTTTTTTTTTTTTCTGCCACTTTGTTTCTTAATCTTAGTTTGCTCAAGTGGAACGCAGGTTAATTGTTCTTCTGCAGGCTCCTTGGTTTTCTCAGTCTCTGAGAAAAAGAAAAAAAAGGCAGAAATGTGAAACAAAAACTATTCCCCTGTTACGGGAACATCTTTTTCAAGCTAAGCTGGGTTGGCTCTTGCTCTGGAGCCAGACCTGTAATGGCTTCTCTTTCACATAACAATACAAAATACTATTTTTCCTTTCATCTGTTGTTTTTCAGTTACTGCTTTCATCATAATATAGGCCAGGGCCTCCACAAAGGCACTACCAAGGGAATAGAAAGGTCACTAACATGGGATTTATTATTTGATCTGTTCTTTTTATTACAGGGAAAAGTGGAGAAAAACTGCAGTTTTGAACCCAAACCTTTATGAACTGTCTAGTCAGGGAAGCAAGAACAGTTTTGCATTCCTGGTTTGGAAAGTGTCGCTGTGGTTTACATTATAAACGTGATATAAAAAAATTAAGAAAGGATCTGTTTTCTGCTTTGGTTTCAGATACAGCTGAAATCTCTCAAGGGTCCAAGGTACAAATCCACGGAGGGGTTTTAAAGCAAGTAAAGTAATTTTGGCTTGGGTGGGATGTAGGTCATGAGAAACAAAGCCTGTGGCAGTATTCGCCCTGAGCTAGAAGAGCCATAAAACCGAGTTCAGACAGGACATAGAGAGGAGAAAGAGGTATAAGAAAGGGGAAATTACAGAGCATAGGAGAGGATTTACTCAGAGGTTAACTCAGGAGGGATGCATGCATGGGAATTTTTTGAAGGAAGGTGACAGGCAGACTTGAAGAGCTCGGAAATGTGAGAGGGGAGGGAGATACACTGCATAATGTAAGAAAAATTGGCCGAGGTGTGGAGGGGAGAGGTTTTTATTCACAGTCTTAAAGTAAGATAAGGGTCATCTGATTCATCATGACCTGACTAGAACCAGCTAGGAGAGCTGGACCGGCTCCATGTGAGTCATTTTCCTGCATCCTGAGCCATTATTATTCTTCTTGAACCAAGAAACTACGCTGCACTCACATGATAAGATTTTGGGGAAAGAGAAACAAGAGAGGCAAGGATATTTGGAATTGGAGGATTTGGTTTGCTTACACTCAGCTGTCTCCTAGCCCAGGGCTGTGAAATGGGATCAGCCACCACTCAGGAACATCCCCCTGCTGATCCTGGCATCAGGAATGGGGCAGGAGCTGCACCTTGGGGCAGGTGAGGCATGTAAATGCTGCTGAGCACATAAATGTTGCTGAACTTAGTTGTCCTAGAAGCCCCTCCAAAGGCCTGAATGCCAAGCTGAGCTCAGAGAAGCACCCAAACATGCAGATGTTTTCCGTGATGATTTTAGAGCTGTGAGGAGCTTCACAGAGGCACAGAAGTCAACTGGAAAAACTTCCCTGTGACTCAGCACTTCACTTGCACATGTGGACGCAGAAGCATCTGAAAGTCAAAACCCATGGCAAAACACCCAAACCAGGGTTTTTCAGAACTCAGAGAGCAAAACTATATTTTCTGATTCTGGTTCAAGTCTTTGGTTAGTTGGTTGTTTAACAAAGCTGGGTCACAAATCAGCGCAGTCATCTGGATTTCTGTGGTAGTCATTTTTTGATTGTTAAAAGAAGACTCTATTTTAAAATAACCTTTAAACATGGTGACTCCTGTTCACTGTAAAAAATGTGCAATCTTTGAATTGCATCTAAGGTGGAAATTGAAATGCAATCTAAGGTGGAAAAACCCAGCAACTTCAGTGTTTTGTGGTTTTTCATAGGCAAGGGGTAGTGGAAAGGGGGCAAGGAAGGTCAGCAGATAATTCAGGAGGGAAGAACAATCTGTCTGGACACTGACAATTCCCAAATTAATTGGTGAGGTCACACAGGTTGGGTATATCACCCTGCTCACCTCTGGAAGTAGAAAACCCCCAGAAGCTGAGTTTGACTGGCTGAAGCTTTGCCCATGGGACTGGATTGCTTGAAGGGTGGTGGTTAAGGATACCTGGGGGATATCTGGGATATGGGGGATATTTGGGATATGGGGAATATCTGGGATATGGGGGATATCTGGGAATGCTTCCTGGTCCCTGATGTTGTCACTGCAGGTCCTTGTGCAGATTGCTGCTCTTGGCAGCTCCTGTGTAACAAAGAGGTTGATGAGCTGAAGTCACCTCCAGGGAGCCTGGGGACCATCGAGGTCTCAGTTCTTGTCTTTTTTTGCCTGCTGTGTTAGACAACAGGATCTCTGGGGGGTTATGGGAGGTGGGAAGGTAAGGAGTTAAGGCTTCTTCCCTTTATCTGGCTGTGTTTCCCCTGGATCCAGCAGCTGGTGGGTTTTATCAGTTCTGCTGTGACTCAGCTCCTTCCTCCCCCTCGTTACCCCCCTGCACCTGATGGTTCTGATTTCGTGATCCCCTGTGTGGATGAGGAGAGGAGCAGACACAAAGCACCCAGAGCCTGTGCAGGCACAGATGCAGAACCAGGCCAGGGTGACTCAGAGCCCCAGCTGAGGTACACAAACCTGAGATGCCCCCAGTTAACTGGGTAGGAGTCCTTTGGGACAGACATTGGGGGCTGAGATCCTTCCTACTCCTCCTCTGCACAGCCAGCATGGGTTCAGTGCCTTTCTTTCGTGTAAAAATAGCTTCATACCAGTTTCTGTGGTCAAATTTTTTCCCTTCTCTGACTCATGTGCTACAGTGTTGTTGTCAGTCACTGTCACCCATGGAAAAGTCTGAACTCACTCTGTTAAGGCTGGGATTTTTATGGGCATTTATCCATGTTACCTATTTCCAGAAGAAAACCAAGTTCATCTGCTGAATCTACACTAAATCAAAATTCCAGGCTGTGGGATCACAGCTGCCCAGGGCAGTGGTGGAGTCCCCATCCTTGGAGGGATTTAAAAGCCATGTGGATGTGGCTCTTGGGGACATGGAACAGTGGTGGCATTTTCAGTGCCGGGGAATGGTTGGAGTTGATGATCTTAGAGAGTTCTTCCAACCTAGACAGCTCTGGGATTCCATGATTTCTCTGAGCCTCCACACCTGGAATGTGCTGTGCACAGCTCAGTTCCCAGAATTCATCCACACCTGGATCCTCAGGGATTTCTACACTTACCTTTTCACCACCACGTCCTACAAATCTGTTTTAGCACCAAAAAAGAAGCTGCACCACACATTTATCTTAAGCTTTCAGCTGGCCAGAGCTTCGTCAGGCTCTAGGAAAACTTCCTGAACTCTTTCAGAAAGCACATCTGCCCTTCAGCTCACCTTCACTGCAGCTCTTCCACACTCATGGGATGAGATAGGCCAAAGCACAAGCCAAGGTCGTTATCACTAATTTTTCTGTACAAACATATTTTTAGTTTTTTTCACTTAGGGGATCAGAGGAAAGGGAATATTCGGAGGGGGAAATAACTGGGAAAATGAGTCAAGATCTATAGTTTGAGTTTACACAATTCCCAGCAAGCTTTAGGTTAAAGTATCTAAGGTTAAAAAAATCCTGGATGCATCAACGCAGGGAACTGTTTGGAGGATTTAACCTCACAACATTTAACCTCTTTCCCCCCCCAGAAAAAAAAAAAAAAAAAAAAAAAAGAATTCTGTGTTCAAAGAGTATGAATTCTGTATCCCAAAGGGAATCTTGCAAAGGGAGATTCCTGGATAGGTGGGTCTCTCTGACACTGGTGCATTTGTTGCAAGCAGAAAATTCAAATATTCAGTTGATATAACAGTTCAAAATGCACAATTGACTTTAAAAGTGTGGAGAAATGGTTTAGTTTGCAAATGAATTATGGGCATGTAATGGCACATCTGTTCAAACATGCTTTCTTGGTTCAGTCTTTTCCAAGTCCTATTTCCCCTGTGGTAATTCACTTTGGGTGAGATTCTGCCATTTTTATTCATATTGTACAGTAGCTTGTTTTATGCATAACTCTGCTGGTATAATGAAGACAGAATGAAGCTAAAATTTACTTGAGAAAGGACAAAAAGAAGGGCACTTCCAAGACTTGTCAAAGATTAAACTCAAAGTTTCAGGTCACTTCTTTCCACATGAAACTGCCTATTTATATATTCAGAAAAGCTGACCAGCAACATTTGGGTTTTAATTTATTTTCATATAGCATTTGCCTTTGGGGAGAGATGGGTTTTTTTAAGTTGAGTGCTGAGCCCCAGAAACGAAAGCTTTGTCTCAGTTTAAAAGTGACTTGTGAGGAACTGAGGATCCAGAACTTGATTTTGATCTAAAACGTAGCAGACAGTGCAAATCCTCACAATATGTCTCGTCAAACCAACTTCTGTGAGAATAAAAGTCACAACTGATGGAAGGTCATGTGTGCAATGTATCCAAGATGAGGATCTCACTCCTATAATTAATATAAATTGCCAAGGGAACAAATTAATATTTTCTTTTAAGACCAAGAACGGGGAAATTTGTTTTGTTTGTCCTTTGGATGTTGAAGCATTACCTGAAGACGTTGTAAATTCAAGAGCAGCTAAAATACTTGGATTGTTATGGCCTTTAACTTGCCTTCATTATTGCTTCCCTGATCTATAGATTCATTTTATGCAGACCATATGCAGTTAAAAATAACTGGAGTTGCTGTATTTTATATATGCCTTTGTAAGCATTTCCAACTGCAGAAGGATTTCTTTCTTTCTTTTTTTTTTTTTTTTTTTTTTATAAATACAGAAAACCTCAACAAGTTTTATGTTTTCATTTCACCTCTTCCCTTTTTATTTTTTTATAGAAATGCTACAAAGGGGAACTTTTGATAAGTATTACCAGCAAAAGCCAGTGTTGCAACAGAGTTAAGTGCAGCAGAGTTTCTATTTAAGGTTACCTGGCACAGTCAGCTCAGCCAGATGTACTTCTGCTATTGGATAATCTCATTTGCTGACAATGTGCACTGCTTTAAAATAAAACTAAAAAAAAAAAAACAAAACCCAAAAAAAATCTTAAAAAAAAAAAAAAAAGGAAGTGCCTAGGTGACTTATATCCAAATCACACATATTCTTTTAGTTAAAATGAAATGTGAGCCTGAATTTAGCCTTTAATTACATTTCCTTCCCTACCTCCAATAAACAAATTTTTATAACCTCTCCAATGAAGAAAGTCATATTTTGTGAATTACTCGCTTGGAAGCTTACCAGGAGCAAAAGTTATTTAGGAAATTTTCTATTATTTGTATCACTCACAGATTATTCTCTGGGTTCCCGAGTATTCCATAAGATTAATTATCCTTCTCAAGGAGTTCTGTGTGCAAGTTTATTTTTGTTTTAGAGCTTTTATCTGAGCTGCTATCTGGCAAATGGGGATTGTGCTTGTGAAGAAGGAAGCATAGCATGAAAATAGGATCCATCACACCGTGTTTGGGGGATATATAATAGAGCTCTTACAACATGTAAGGGACTTAAATCATCTCAAAATCTTATTTTTATAAGAATCTGTGCCGTGCTAGCTGGAAGATAAATCAACAAGGGGAAGGGAAGAGTTCTGCATGTATTTGAAGATATAAAATAGCATTGCTTAAGTGAAGCATTAAAAATAAGCATTACTTAAATTATCGTCCCTAATAAGATATGTCTGTCATTTTTTCATTTAGCATTGGCTCTGAGGAGGCTGCATTGTTCTGTCAGGATTAAAAGATGAAAAACCCGTCCACACTGGAGCATGTGCTTAAACAAGCAAGACTAAGTATTAAATCTGAGTCCTCTGTACCTCGAGAAGCGTTTTTACAACTGGAAAGTTGTTCAGCTCAGATAGTTCATCCATTTTCCAGAGCCTTTTAAACCTGAATAACATAGTGAATGTCAGAACGTTATAAAGTCTCTTTAACTATTGATATCTAGTAGTTAATAGCAATCTAAATTCAGCCATAAAATCAAAATAAGTAAATGACTTTATCCAAACAAAGATTTGGTGAGTGGTTATGGTGTTAATATGACGGTGTTGGCTTCTCAGTTGTAACCCCTTGGAGGAAGTATTTTTATTTAACGTGGTCAGGGCTTTGAAATCATTGCAATGGCAATCAAAAACTTTTATGGAATGCATCCTTTGTACAAACAGCTGCAAATATAAAACTGAAAGCACAGGCAGAGCTGAGCGCAGGAATCCACTTGATTGTAGGCTTGGGATAGAACATCCAACAAATATTAAAGGAATTTATTTCCTCTGTCAGCTGAAGAATCTTTATTTTCTGATAAACTTGTGGCCGTTCTACTCTTCCTTTTTGTGGACTAGTCAGTCTCCCTGGCAGAAGCAGTGGCAGGAAGCTGGTTTGGAAGTTGTCAGAGTATATGAGCAAAAATTCAAGCTGTCCATGAAATATTGATGCCACTGCTGTTTGCTGATTCTTTAAATGTGCTCACAGCAGCGTTTTTGAACTGTTGTGTTTGGTTTATCCTCGGAATAAAATCAGAAACATGTTAATTATTACATTTTTTTAAAGAGTGCACTAAATACTGACTGGTTTGGGTGAGCCTGTTCATGGGATAATCCACCCCGTTACCAAACCCTTACCCAAGCCTTACACATCCTACACCCCGGAAAGTCACAGATTAGACATCCCTCATGTTTCACAATCCTGCCCACCCTCTTTTACCAGGAAAGCAAGCCCTTTGGTCTTAAAATCACTTAATGTGGCAAAAGTGTATAATAAAAGAAAACAGAGGGAGGGAGGCTGGCAGGAAGCTCTTGATCCTTTTACAGAAACTGCCTGTTTGGCTGGGCAGAAGCTGCTGGAGAGCTTTAAACTTTCTTTTACATGCAGAGGCTCTTTGGCTTCACTTTTGGGGCAGACCAAAACCCTTTAGTTTCTAGCAGCTGCAGCCACATTTGCAGCATCCATGACCATTGCACTTGGGTCAAATACTGTTTAAACCATAAGCCTGTGCTTCAAAGAGCAGGGTCTCTGATACTCTTCCATTTAGGACACTACAACCTCTTCAACCCCTGAAGCAAATGGGACTTGAGCATCTTAATTATTTAGAAAGAAATCTTTAGGTCTTTAATTTTTTTTTCCCTTTCTGACCCCACTCTACCCATTGGCACCCCACCTCCACACTCTTTTTTTTCTTTTTTTTTTCTTTTTTTTTTTTTTTTTTTTTTTTTTCAGACAACAGGAAAACCACAAACTTCATCAGCAAGCTGTGCTTTCCTCTGGAAAGCCAAGACACTGAGGCTCAGCACACAAATCACATGCTCGTGCCTTCAGTACTCACAAATCACCCTGCAGCTCACTTCAGAAAAAATTATTAAACTTAGTAGGTTAAAAATAAATGGGTTGGGGTGGTGATACCTCGGGATGCATGTTGGCGTAGCCAGGAGGAGAAAGAGTCCTGGGGTGGTGGTTTAAAGTAAAGAAAGGGAGTATTTAGTGAACATTTAGAGAACATAATTATTTAGGGAATAGCATGCAACAGTTACCTCGCACACAGTTGTGTGCAGAGGCCTCTGAGGAGGTTTTTATTACAAAACAGATGATATTACAAATTGGCAGTGGGGAGGTTCACCATCACCCAAATAACTGGCAGAGTGTTTCCATCCATTCCTGATCTTTTTGGCCACGGCAATATCTGCTTACCAGAGGTACTTGTGGGTCTGTCTGCCTGTCCTGGGTTGTTCTCAGTGGGTTTATTCTACGTGCTGCTGTAGATCAGACGTGGAAGGAAGATGCAGTGAGGATCAGGCCACACAACAAGCCACTTCTTTGGCCAAAAGTGTGAGAGTTTGGCTTTTCTGTCCCCTCTGGTTCTGTTTGTAAATTATTCTTGTTTTCCTTCTCCGGGCCAGGATTCATTCCTGTACACTGTGAGAACAAGCCTAACATATGTAGGGAAAGAATTAAAATGGAAATCCCATTCAAAGCCTTAGGGCTCAGGCATGGCACGCCTGCAAGAACCTGGCACTGGGATTGCAGACACGGCTCCAGAGTCTGCTGGGGCACAAAGGGGTGTATCTGTGCCATGGAGCTGATTTGGCCCATCCTGCACTGGTACCCAGTGCCTGGGGGCTCCTGTGGAATTTTTAGCTACTCTTCTTTCATCCAATTAGTCAGGGAATGGAGACACTTCCCAAGAGTGGTGGGTTGGCCGTTGTTGGGTGCTGGGTGCCCACCAAACCTGCTCAGTCAGTGCCCTCCTCAGCTGGGCAGGGCAGAGAAAACACCACAAAAGGCTCCTGGGGTGAGATAAGGACAGGGAGAGATCCCTCACAGTAACTGTTGTGGGCAAAACAGGCTCATCTTGGGGAAATTAGTCAATTTATCACCAATCAAACTAGAGTAGGATAATGAGAAACAAAAACTAAGTCTAAAAATGCCTTCTCCCCACACCTCCCACTTCTTGGGCTTAACTTCACTCCCAGTTTTCTCTCTCTCCTCCACTCATGGTGCAGGGGGACAGGGAATGGGGGCTGTGGTCAGTTCCTCAGATGTTTCTGCTGCTCCTTCCTCCTCAGGGGTTGATCTCCACACTCATCCACTGCTCCAGCCTGGGGTTCTCTCCACAGGAGACAGCCCTCCATGAACTTCTCCAAGTCTTTCCCTTGGGCTACAGTTCTTCAGGAACTGCTCCAGTGTGAGTCCCTTCCATGGGGTCAGTTCTTCAGGAACTGCTCCAATCTGTGTCCCTTCCATGGAGTCAGTCCTTTAGGAAGAGAATTCTCCATTGTGAGTCCGTTTCCATGGGGTCAGTCCTTCAGGGACTGCTCAATGTGGGTACCTTCCATGAGTTCAGTTCTCCAGGAACTGCTCCATTGTGAGTCTCTTTCCAAGGGCTCAGTTCTTCAGGAGCTGCCCCTTTGTGGGTCCTAAGTGGGGTCCCAAGTTCTGCCAGCAAACCTCCCTCAGCTTCCACTTCCAGGAACTCCCCACAGAAGCCACCACTGTGGCCCTCCAGCTGCCCAAACCTGCCCCTACAATCCCAAGACACCAGGGAACAAACGTGCCTGGGACTGGTGCCAGGTGGCCAAGCTCACCTCGGTGTCACACAGCCCGTGGCTGTGCCACCAGGTGCCACCCCAGGTCGTGGCTGTGGGCTGTGCCAAGGCTGAAGGATTCCTGGCTGAGCCCAGGAGCAGCACACTGCTGTCCTCCTGAGCACAGACCATCCCGGCCTCACACAAGGGCAAACAAAGCCAGACCTTCCGTTTGTTCTTGATTTTTTCCATATTCTCTCCATGGCTCGTTCCCTTCTTTCTCCTGCCTTGAGGGAATGTCACCGTGCCTGGCTCCTGCTACAAGGGATGGGTAATGGAGAAGTTTCATCACCTCTCCCCAGACTGCAGGACCTACGCTCAATCTTTCTGCTGTCAACACCAAACACACACTGTTATGATTATAACATGAAGACAAGGATCCTGTTTTATCTCAGAGTGCAAAGGTTTATGAAGGGTTAAAATAATCTAACCTCACTTTTTCTTTCCCCCCCCAATTCTTTTTTTTTTTTTTATTTTTTTTTTATTTTTTTTCTCCACAATGGCAAATGTTATTTATATTAAGGGGAAAACCAGCACAGCCTTGCCAGATCGAGCTCACTTCTCTTTGCCAGCTAAAACACAAAGCAGAGTTACTGCGTTTTTTGGTACCTGCAAAACAATCTGAACACAGTGTTCTGTCATCCTTTGAAATGGCAAATGGAAGTCATTTAAACCAGATGAGTGACTGGACTGGGGAATTACTGCACCTACAGCACAGGATATACAGTATGTGCACCTATTTCAAGGGAGTTAGGGTGGGTGGCCGGAAGAAAGGAACTTTTTTCCTCATTTAACCTGTAATTTGACAACATCTGCAAAGAATTATCCCTGGTACTGGCATTGTAATTGTTGTATCTAACATCAATCACCGGGTACGGGAGGTTGCTTTAAATAGATGTTAGCGCGTTACAGTTTCAAAACATGAAAGTAAAAAAAAAAAAAAAAAAAAAAAAAAAAAAAGGAATGAAATATGGAAATTGGTAGAAAAATTAATTACTGGAAACTTTGACACTAATTTATTGTTTAAATAGGACATGTAACTGGCCAGGGTGGGTGACTGTTTGGGTTTGACCCCATATGCTTTGGCAAGTGTTAGAAAACAGAGGCCACTACATTCCAATTTATAAAAATTATAACTTCTTTGTTTCGAGTCTCTATTAATACACAGAAGAAGAAAGGGATTAGACTGACTCATATTTTACACTGGAAGGACAGCAAGTAGGAAAGCTTCCATAAAGTGTACGTCTTTAAAACAAAGTCCTTCCTTCCAAGCTCTTTCAGTGGGATTTCTGTCTTTGACTTCATCAGAAACACGATTACAGGGAACAAGCTATGCACGTTTTTGGACAGCAAAAATTGTAATTCCAAGCATGCTCCAGATTTCCACTAGCAGCTCAGTGACTACAGGAGTAAATTCATATTCACAAGTTATCAAATTTCCAGCGTGTATCCAATTTTGTATTGGGTTTTGATTCATATTTGTGGCTGGATGTGAATCAGGTCCAGTATTTGTTTCTCAGAAATGTCATGGAAAAGGAAATCATTGGGTGCACGGGTATTCACAGCCAAACACAACGCACAGTACCACTATCCAGCCTGAGAGCCATATGAACCATGATGATGGTCATGGGAATTGTACTTAACCTGGGAAAATGTTTTAGAGGCAGAGAGAAGAAAAACCTTGCACTGTGGCGTCTCTGGCGTCTTTAATAACCACCATGTTATATATATAATATGTACACATACGTGTTCAACCTGAAATATTACACCACATTTTTAGAAGTTAGGCAGTAAATTACATTCTTTTTCCTTGTTTCCCCCCCCCCTTTTTTTTTTTTTTCCTTTCCTTTCCTTTCCTTTCCTTTCCTTTCCTTTCCTTTCCTTTCCTTTCCTTTCCTTTCCTTTCCTTTCCTTTCCTTTCCTTTCCTTTCCTTTCCTTTCCTTTCCTTTCCTTTCCTTTCCTTTCCTTTCCTTTCCTTTCCTTTCCTTTCCTTTCCTTTCCTTTCCTTTCCTTTCCTTTCCTTTCCTTTCCTTTCCTTTCCTTTCCTTTCCTTTCCTTTCCTTTCCTTTCCTTTCCTTTCCTTTCCTTTCCTTTCCTTTCCTTTCCTTTCCTTTCCTTTCCTTTCCTTTCCTTTCCTTTCCTTTCCTTTCCTTTCCTTTCCTTTCCTTTCCTTTCCTTTCCGTCTTTCTTTCTTTCTTTTTTTTTCCCCTCTTCGTTTCTCTTTTCTGGGCAAAGGCATTGATAGATCTCCCTGAATTCTCTTCCTCAAAGTTTGGCTGTTCTTTTCACTCACCTGAAGCCTTGCCTGCAGGCAAACTTCCCAGCTGTGTCTCACATTTTTGTGTTTACGGGATAGAGAACCTTTTGCTCAGGAGCTGTTGCTCATAAGGAACCCATCATCTCCAACAGGATATCCCCATAAAGCCATTTACATGCATATGTGGAGTAAGGTTCTCTTAACAATTCTTACTTTAACATCTCATCACATAAAGTTTAATGGATTTCACTTCTTTAAAGACAAAATGCCATTTCTATATATAGTTGCCATTACCTATGCATTCAACAATTTTGAATATTGGTTAATGGAGGTATAACATTGCATAACAAAAGTATATTATTGCTTTAAAGTCGGTCCTCCCAGATTTCATTCTTTTCATCTAAAAACTCTATAAAATCACCTCAAAAATGATCCAGCTGACGAGGTTGGAAGGGCACAGCTCTGTCACAGCAAATGAATCCCAGAGTCATCACACTGCATAGGTGACCTGTTGAATGTGCTTCACTTTAGATTGTGTTGTAAAATGCTGCCATTTGTGGTGAGAAGGAACTCATAAAATGCTCCAGGGAATGTTTACCTTACTTATTCATATGGAGCTTAGTGTTCTGCTGTTCAGCTTATATGAAATCTTTAGCTTCCCCTTAAAGTCCTATATCCCTTAGCTTTAGAGTCCTATATTCCTTTAAACCTATTCCAGCCCAAAAGGTGGCTCAGTCCTTGGGCTGGCTGACCAAGAGGCTCAGAGATGATGGGCAAGAGAAGTCCATGTCATGAAGGTGGAATTCTCCTTGGCTCTGGTGTTGCCCAGGAATGTCCCCTTGAGAGCCCCACGGCACTGAAAAAATCCTGAATCTGCTTTGGTTGTTTATTAGGCCGGGCTTGAGAAACTGCTTTGCTAAGAGCAAAATCAAAAGGCAGATCTGGTTCTAGCTGGGAGATGGGTAGAAGTGAGTGGCCTTGCACTGATGCTGCCTGGGGGCCCTCACTCACCTCAACAGGATTTACCTGAAAAGTTAAAATTAAGCCATTTTTTGTCTTGGAGTACCTGCCTCAGGAGAACAGAAGAACACTCCACTGGCTGCTTGTGGGCTGTTTTCTGTAGCTCCAGGCTTTGGCAGTCTAAACTACTTTTCTAGTTAATATTAAGCAAACATCTTTAATTATCTAAAACTTTTCTTCCTATTTAATTTGCTGCTGAGGAGAAAGACAGCAAGCCTCTCTATGTATAATTGTCAGTGTGCATGGTGGGAAGGGTTGCAATACGCTGCTCAGCAGTGGGTTTGTCTGTTTATTTGGAATTTTGCAGTGGTTCATTAGCAAAGTTTGACTCTGTTGATGTGTATGGTGACCAGTGTCAGTATTTATGTCATGTTTTTGCAGAGAAGGGACCAGCCCAGCTGTGAATCTGGTAGTACAAGATGTGCTTTGGTGCTGGCTGCTTGAAACCTCTCCAGTAGGTCAGGAGTGAGGATGGGGTGGGAGCAAATTAGAAGGGTGAAGTCAATGACCAGGACATAGTTTGGACCATCTGACCTTCATAACAAAACACAGGGACCTGTGGGTATCCAGGTGTGGCAATGGTATAGGATATATTTTTAAAGTCTTATTTGTGTTCAAATCATCATTATCTACTCTAGAAAGGTTTCTGCCCTGCTGTTCTCAAAGTATCTGGAAACTCCACCACCTTCTGACACAGGAAAGTAAAAGCTGTGAAAGAACAGGCAGTTTTGTGCTGAGATCTCAGAACAGCTCATCCCCAGGGCTTGTCCTAAGCCACTGACTGGTCTGAAACACCGTCCTTGTCACCCCATGGCCACTCTCACCTCAGGGAATTCCCTTCCCTGGGAGTGACACTGTTGGCACACACATCTTTCTCATGTAGACCACGGCAGGAGATGGGAACTAGGTGGTCCTTAAGGTCCTTTCCAACCCAAACCATTCCAGGATTCTGTGATTCTCTGATTCTGTAAACTTTCGAAGAACACATTTCCATGTATAGCCTGACTGTAGTGCCAATAAGTCATTTATTTTCTATACTATCATCATAATTCATAAAAATTCTCTCTCTCCTGAGGGAACATTTTATCATCTGATAAGGGGCAGCAGCAAGCCAAAAATATAAGGCCTCCACTAAATGATAAATACAGGATGACATAAGCTATAAAACATAAAAGAGTGAGCTTGTGTAATACATGCCAAGGATGGCTGAGGATCAATTTAAACTAAACGTTTTCTGTTAACATGAGAATTTTTGTAAACTGGAGAAAATGAGAGGCAGGAGAAGAAGGATTTATGGAGCAATGCGTGGGAGGCATGTGGTGTTAAAACAGCTATGGCTGGGGCATGGTTGTTCTGCTGTCTCAGGAGTAGTTTGTCCCATCCTCACTCTTCCTGGCCACATTCCTGATGCCTTTTGTTGGACACATTTGAAAGCTGAGGCTGGATGTATCCCTGTTTCCTTGTTTGGGTGGACTCAGAAGTGGAAAGTGTTATTCAGTGAGTTAAGCATCCACCTGACACAGCCTCCCCAGTTAAATCTGTCCACTCACATCCCCTTTCTGGGGCTCACCTCAATGCTTTTCTGGAGTTATTTTCCATGTCCCTTTCCCGTGGGATGCTCACCTTGTGGTGCTGCTGCGGTGACCCCACTGTTACTCACAGGGCTGAGCAATATCTGTGTGAGCCCATGAGGAGCCTTGTGCTGCTCATCCAGGGGAGGCACAACCTGGCCATTTAGCACTCAGGATTTTCCAGTGAGTTCATCACCCCTGCTTTGAGGCTTGCAGTCCACTCCCACCTCCAAATAAAACCCATTTTCTGATCCATGACCTCATTCCTCATATAATATTTCAGCCCAGCTGCACGATTGGGTCCCGCGTTTGCAAAACTGTGATTTCCCTGCCAGCTCAGCGCCAATTCTTGCTCAATTTTGGTTTAATATTATTTTTTTTATTTGGACCCATCACTCCTTTGGCTACCTACATGGACACAGTGAGGTACATCACAGAGGCACAGCCCTGGAGCCAGGAGAGGCAATCACACAACCTCCACAAAGCCAATTCTCCAAAGCTTCCCAGCGGGGAGATCAGGTCACCAATCACTGCAGGTCTATTTATGAGTTAGGAGAGCTTTCCAACTTCGAGAAACTTGCTGAGTTTATTTCAGGTATGTGCTTTTCCAGGCCCATAAACATTTAGCTTTTAATCTGCCGCATCAGAGAGGAAAGTGAAAATAGTTGTAAACAGAGAGCGGGGCTTGAACCTCCCCCCGTCTCCCCTTTTAAGTGAGTGCATGGGCACATGTAGAGCGAGCAGTTCTTAGATATATAGCCCACCTAGGTAAAGCACTTTCAAATGTACTTCATTTATTTATTCTAGGCCCTTTTTTGGCCCAAAATAATCAAAAATTGCTGTCTCTAGTTTCATTGTGCCCTTTTGAAATTGTCCAGATTTTGCGCTAAGAGTCTAAAGCCACAGCAAAGGAGCAGGCCAAGAGGAAAAGCTTTTGAAGAGTTCCCACAGCTGTGAAAACACGGGCCTCAGGCTGTGTGTAGAGTTACTTCAAACAGCTGCTTCAGGTGACTAAACACCTTGAGTCTCATTCATCAAGTGTTGTTTATACTGGCTGACAGACCAGACTTGGAGAATTAACTCTGAGAAAAAAAGACGCACTACATACCAAGTATGGGAAAGGAACCCAGTTCCCTAAATAAGAAAGAAAGGAGGAGGAGGGGGGAGAAAAGGGGGAGGGAAGAGTCCCTTTAAAATAAAACAGATGAGGGCTAATTTTATTTCATGTTAATAGGCCTTTTGATGCCCTTTGCATGTTTAAAATCAGAGGTGAAGGAGTATTGATGGTTTGCCACTTCGTAATCATGCAAATAAAAGCAATTTGAGTGATCCCTGTGCCTTGACAAGAAGCTCAGCTAACCTGGTGTAAAATCTCAATGCTTAATTAGGAGCCTTGAATAACCTATTAAAATAAGACCCGTTTTCTCAACTATCCTCAATAGGGAATATCAGGGGGAAAAAAAAATAAAACATGCCCAGTGCTGCCACCCCCCTGCTCCCATTTAGCATCAGATTGTGCAGATTCCACCCGTAGTTTTGGTACAGGACTTATCACTCAGCTTGAGATAATATTCTTTCATCTCATATCCATATGAGAAGGTGACATGATAAGATATTTGCAATCGTGTAACTGCTTTGCATGGATCAAAAGAGGAATGAAAGAAAATGACATGAGTCAGTGTCAAGTGAAGTGCTACTAGTTAAGTAATCTTTAAATATTGAAGGGGATTTTTAATATTTCCTTTTAATCTCGAAATCTGTCACTTGGTGATTTTTTATAACACTGGAGTTGTTACTAACAACATTTTCCATGGTTTCATTCAATCTAAATGCGAAAACCCACCCCATCTCAGTCATGGCAAATGTTGTAATTTCTACTGGCAATTTCTCATCCACAACCCAGGCAGATTTCAAGGAGAAGGAGATGTTTTTCAGGCGCTGGGATACTGTTGGGATCCTGATGTTTGAACACTGGCAGTAGAACATAGGCCAACAGCGAGATTTCAGTGTTTTTCTTGTTGATTTTCCTTAACAAGCAGTCAGACTGGCAAGGGTGAATATGCTTTCAGAGACAAAAATAGCGTTCAGAGGAAGAATTTAGAATCACAGAAATTTATTTTGAAAGAAGATTGTTTCGGAGGCCTGTTTCCCTGACAAACTTGGTAAATAGTTTGGCAGATCCTGAAGCTGTTGGATTTGCATATGCATATAGAGGGGCTGAAGAAAAATACCAGGTGGTTTTCTTCTTAGAGCTTTGGAATAACACAAAGTTGATGGCAGTAGATTTACATTTTATTTTCTAAAAAAAAAAAAAGACAAAAAAAAAAAAGAAAATAATGCAAAACCCAAACCAATTTCTCTGAAGAACAGGATTGAAGATATAGCAGCTTAAAATTATATCTGAGGAATATTGATGAAGCAGCTTCTCCGTTTACTTAGGGTGAGTTTTGTCCTTCACTGAGAAAGATCTCTCCATTGGTTTTTGCCTAGCCTGAGAGAGACAATCCTAATTGGATTAAAACCCCCTAAGTAATCCAGTGCATATCCAAATAAGAAGATCAAATGACTGAAATAATATCTTATTCTTTTCACTCCTGAAACAGTGATATCTTTGGAAAGGATTAAAAATCAAGTTGTTTATGTCCCTGGCTGACATCATTTGGGACTCTCTCCCATGTCGTTTATAACACAGTAAGATTGGCCTTGTGGTTGATATCTACATCAGGAAAAAAATTTAGGGATGCTACACTTGGGAATTGAAAAAAACCAGAAAAACTGCAAGGTGGTTTCAGTAACAGAGGTGTTTGGGGAGGATTAATGGTGTTTTGGGAAAGGCATGGATTGGAAAAAGTGGTGTATTTAAAACCAGGCAGATGGAGATGCTCAAGGTAGGTTGGAGACCTCAAAAATAAAGGAGTTGAGCCCCAACCTCTTCCAAGCTGAGGAAGGTTAGGTGTCTCAGTGTCCCCTCCATGTCCCAGCTCTCTACCATGGTGGCACTTTGTGCCTCATGTGAGGGGCTCCATCCTGGCCAAGGGCATTTAGGCACAACTGCAGCTTAAATCACCAGGATTAATGTATAACTGTGGTCATGCACAAAATACATCAGCTGAATATTGGTTCCTTTTGCAAGGCTCCAGGGGGGAGATAAAATAGATTTGTAACGTTTGTTTTCAATAAATTATCTTTTTGAGTCCAAACAAAATATTGTTTTATTCTGTTTTGCTCATAATTTTGGACTGAGCAGCTACTTTTAGCTTGGAATGGGTGGATTTCAGTGGATTTGGAGGTTAAAGCAGGAAGGGCTCACAACTTTTAATCAAAGCAGGCGCCGGCTCTGTTTGGGGCACAGGGTTGTGCTGTCCCCGACCTCCTCACTCCTCCTGGGCCTTGGTGGATCCCATAAAACCCCTCTGTGGGCTGGAGAAGGCTTGGGAAGGAGAGTGGATCACCCAGGTGTCACTGTTTTAGGAGGTGAGTGCCTCTCTCTGCCCCTCGTTGCCATCAGCGCCGCGCGCTCTGCCAGGCTTCGAGTGCCGCCACCGCGGCTCTTCATCCGGACGGGGCTGCCAGGAGCCACTTACCTCCCTGTCCCTTGCTGGGACTTGAACTCTCTCCAGACCCCTTGATTTCTCCCCCCTCCTCCTCTTTCTTCCAGCCTGATTTTCTTTTTTATTTTTTTTTTTTTTTATTTTTTTTTTGATAATGTAAAGTTTGCTCGTTTCCGTAAGTGAAACCGAAATTTCCCTGAAAAAGTGGAAATACCTTCCAGGCTCGTAAATTATTTTGTTTGCTCCATTTTACTGTTGCTGTTGTGCCTTTTCTATGAATCTGAGCCGCTACATTTACCTAAAAAAAGAAAAAAAGGAATAATCTGCCCACTGATGAGAAATCAAAAGAATCTTACGGTGATAAAGATTACTATTAGTCGCAACTGTGTAAATGTGGTGTTTTATAGAGTGTGGCTCCACATTTTGCAAGGGAGCTGAGAAATTATCAGATCTCTCCCCTTTGGACAG
The DNA here is from genome assembly GCF_965231275.1 of Zosterops lateralis. Classification (NCBI taxonomy): domain Eukaryota; kingdom Metazoa; phylum Chordata; class Aves; order Passeriformes; family Zosteropidae; genus Zosterops; species Zosterops lateralis. The sequence goes on along the minus strand of NC_139767.1, from coordinate 35,737,277 downwards.
CTCAGAGGACAATTAAAAGGTAACGATAATCTGAGAGATGGTAAATAGTCACTCTGGGGTTATAAACAATCCCTTCTCCTTTATTAACATCACAAGAGTCCTGGTGTCATTTTAGAGCAGCTCAGATCACCTTCAGTGAGATGTTTGCCACGTTTCCTTAGGCTGAGCTTGGTCTGCTGGTTAAACAAAGAAAACACAGTAATAAATTATCCAGAATGTACCTGTGCTCACGAGAGGCCGCTTTAAGCTTGCACAGCTTGTTATTTTTTTCACGTAATTTCCAATTTATTTTGTACTTTAAAAACTTGTTTTGGCTGGGATTGAAATTTAATTTGTTCTTCAAAGAAACGTAACAATGGAAATACAAAGAGGAAGCTTTTGTTCTCTCCCTAGGAGTTCTGAAAGGTAATAATTATGAAATGATAAGATTCTAAATGAAAATGTCACTTGCAAAGGTTGAGGTTGAAAACAGAACAGACCTGTGTAAAGCGAGAAAAGTCACATTTGATTCATGAACATAAATACAACCAGAATGCTTTAATTTTAAATCATCTGATGATTTATTGTATAAATATTTTACAATTTTGAAAGGAAAGTCTTCAAAGCACCGATTTCTGCGAGAACACAATGCAGTTTTGCAAAAACAGCACTCCTGTATTATTATTAATAATAGTAATAGTAGAAAGATTAATAAAATATCATAAACGTAGACTAGAGGAATAGTTATTTGTATAAATTCCAACAACTACTGTTCAACAACACCCTGAATCAGATGTAGGAGTAAAGTTTTAAATTGTCTCTGCTCTGTGTTGTTACAGTGATCAGCATAACAATGGCTCTGTCTCTGCCCTACTCAACCAATGTTTAAAACAAATATATTCCTTCAAATTTAGCTTTTTGCACTCCATTTCCTTATTTATTTAACCCCTTCCCCTTCCTGCTACCTGCCTGTCTTTCCTCCTGTTTATATGTGAACGTGGATGTTTCTGTAAAGGGTGAGTTGTTGATTTTTAGAAAATTTGTGTTTGCATACACATTACCTGTCTCCTCCTCTACATCTTAATCAGGCAAACTCTGCTTGAGCAAAATGTATTTTGGTGGAGCTTTATCCCTGAATTATATATTTTAGGTTTTCCTTCTAAACTCAGGAGTATATTCTACAAGGAAAATGTTGCTTTAGAACTAGAGTTTTTTGTCTGAGAGTTGTTGCTGCCCAAAAGAATGACCTGGTAATGCTCATGGTGAATTGACATGGAGCTCCCACACAGGTATTAAATATTGGACAAGTTTCCAAAGAGGGGAAGCTGGTGGGGGTTGTGGAGTCAGATACAAAGGAGGACAGGACGTGGTGGGTCTGCATTTCCTTGCTGGCAGAAACAGCTCGGCACTGATTGCTATCTCCATCTCATTTCAATTTTCCCTTTGAAAGAGATCAGACAATATTTTCAGCTCCTTCTTGGCTGTTTTATTTCCTCTGAAGTCTGGGTATAACTGGTGACCCAGCTCTCTTCCCAGTGTTCCTTTCTTGTGGCTGATGCATTTATTTTGTCTCCTCTCTGTCGTGCTACCAGTGAGGCTGGAGGAACTTTGCCTTGCACTAAAAGTTATTTTTTTTCAGTAACCAAAAGTTAGGTGATGATTTAGAGTGCCCAAATACAGTTTTTGTTTCTGGTCTGGTTGGATAAACTTGTGCAGAATAACCTATCTAGAGATAAGTCCCAGTGGGTGATTAATTCATTAAATCTGAACCCATTTCTTCTGCATAGAGATAATTTTAAAAATCAAGTGTTGATAAAGAACTGTGCGTAAAACTGTGGTGCAACTCAGGGCAGGAATATCTGTGTCCCAAGTTCATAAGTAATTTTTTTCCCAACATTTTTCCATCTTGGTAGAGGGTACAAGTATGGAAAAGTTTCCCTGCAATCCTTCTTTAATGGAATCAGCTTTTATTCTGTTTTTTCTTTTTTGTTCTGAAAGAACACAGAGTTTCAATGAAGTTACAAGAATTGTATGTCTGTTTTAGTTGGAAAAGGGTGTTTTATCCAAACTGTATCTCTGTGTGGTGGGTGATGATTAAATTCTAATTTCAAGCATGGCATATGGTATAATTCTTATTGAAATGAACAAAATCACTTACAATTACCTGAACCAGATCCGCCTCCAGTATTTTCAGGCAACTTTACCAAAACAAACAAAAAGACAGCACAGTTATTCATCTGAATAATCAAATTAAAAAAAAAAAAATCTAACAATTTTTACTGCTTGAGTTTACTTTTAAAATGTTATTCAAAAAGAAGTATCATATGATTCTGTGATTATTAAAAAATAATAATATTGTTTTAAAAGGAATCTGCTGGAAGATGTTCTCAGAGACTATTTTAAGAACGTATGCTAATTAGAAGGATAATTTTGTAGAAGTTGTATTGGATACCAACATTTCAAAGATCTTACAGTCTTCACTTACAAAATTACAAGTTTGCAAAGCACTGAAATATTTTGTTCTGTCACCATGTGATGGCAAATCCAGTAGACCTTCTATGAACTGCCTATAAATGACTGGAGGGTGGGTGGAGAAACTGGGGCGTGTAGTTAATATTCACATTTCATTTTGCTTTCTCTCTCAACTCTTTAAAAACTTTTTTCTCATGGCTATAATGGGCTCTCAACTTTGCTCACATAAAATGGACAAGTTCTTGTGGAATACAGGTGAAAATTTAGCCAATATTTAAACCTCCTGTTCCTAACATTGATATTAGCAAGACTTTTGTTGATTAAAATGATGCTATTTCTGGGGCATTGCTCTTATTCCAAGTTTGAGCTCAAAAAATTTAAGAGAAAAGCTACTTAATTTGTATAATTACTCTTATTTGTGTTGCAAGTACTTTAGATCTTTATTAATATTCATTAATAGCAGATAAATTATCATTAAATTCATTAAAACAAATTTTGTGGAACAACATTTGCACATCTTTCCCGACACACTTTTTTCTGAAATGAAAGTTAATGGTGGAGGATTATAAATACAAATTTTTCTGACAATTTGAGATGTAGAACTCAAAAAAAAAAAACCAAACAAACAAACAAACAAACAAACAAAAACAAAAAAAAAAAAAAAAAAAAAAAAACCTGCAAGACTTTTTGATTGGCCACGTTCATTCTTCCAGGACAGTAATCACACTCATATGAGGAAAGATCTTAGAGTGGACCAAACTTCTTACCTGAACTTTTTTATCTATTTTCTAAAAGATAATTACAATCTAGAAACCTGCTGTAGGTCAGCAGAAGAATTTGTTACTGACCCCCACTGAAGGATCTGGAGGGGGAAGTTTTTATGTGACTGTAGGAAATTTTGCTGTAAGCAAAACAATGACCTCGCATTCAGACACGGTCATGTTAAATCCCAAGTATTTGGCACGTTTGAATATTTCAATAGGCCTCTTTTTACATCTGAAGAGTAAATAAATATGGGGCAAAAATAAACGTTACTTAAAAAAAAAGATGCTAAAGCAAACATATAGGTATTGCATTTTTATGTTGGCCTTAAAACAAGCCCAAGGCATTCTCCCACACTTTTCTTTTTTTTTTTTTTTTTTTTTTTTTTTTCCCAACATTATCTCCACCTGTAATAATAAAACATGTCTTCTGATTACTGTGCTTTCCATTATCTCATGTCTGTACCTAATTTATTTGCTACTCAGCCTTACTTTCCCTGTGCTAAAGGGTTCTTTCTCTTTTGGTAATGCAGTATCAGGTTGTGAGAGGTGGACATCCCTCCAGCCCCCCCCAAATTTTCTTGTCTTGCTGAAAAAAAAGTGTTTAAGTTCTAAAATATTTCAGACCACGATGTGTCCTAAATTAGAAAATGAGACTGAATTTAAATGATGCTGGTTTAAATTCTTATAAAGAGTAAGGAAAAGTTGCCACTTTAGAAACTTGAAATTGCAAAAACCCAAGGAGTTTTAATGCCCTTCAAAATTATAATGCCCTCACAATGATTTATAAAATATTAATATATTTAGAATATAAATGTAGTCATAGTTTTAATATGTGTGTTCTCAAAGTTATTGGGAGTGTTTATGCTCCAACAGTCAAACCAATACACAGATGTTTAAAAAATTCAGAATATTTGATCATACACTTAAGACTATTGATTAAATTAGGAAGAAAACTTTCCACAAACCATTTGCCAGGTGTGAAAAATGGATAAATCCATTTTTGATGCTTTGTGACTTTCTTACATGCGTGTATTCATTGTATAGATTAAAAACACGCTTTTTTTTTTTTTTTTTTTTTTTTTTTTTTTTTTTTTTTTTTTTGGTAAAAATCTCTCTGCAGGTCTTGTTTTAAGACCTTGCTGGTGTTACAGCCAGATGAAATACTCATCCCTTGATGTCGGTGTCAACGGGAGCCTTTCCATTGTTTTCCATGGATATTGAAAGAGGCCCTTATTACTCTTCTAAGGCACAGTGTGCTCTGCTGTGATCCCAAACCCGTGTGATTATCAGGACAGAGGAGATTGTGTGTGTGAGTGAGTGATTTATGCTCTGCTTGTTTCTGTTGTCCACAGAACATGGGTTTGCTACAAGATGAACTCTGATTTCAGGAAATTACCCACATTGTCAGCAAATTTTCTTGTCCTTCTTTAACGTTATGAACAGCCCATTTTTCATGTTTCAGAAATATTTTAATGCTGGACTTTGATATATTATTACCACATGGTCATATCACAATAAACTTTCCACTGCACACAGACAGGCTTGAGGATTCCTAAAAAAAAAAAATAGTATCAAAGGAGCAATACCCTTGGGTCCCTGCAGAGATCCAAAGGAAAAGCTCTCCCTAGAGCTGGCTCAGTTTTACTTTTCCCATAGATAATCACAGTGCACAGGAGTCAGGGGTTCCAGTCTCAAGTTTACCCTGAGAATAAGGAATTTTGGGAAAAGTGGCATATAGGATGAGAAGGAAGAAAGTTTGAAAGGGAAAAGTGCATAAAAGTGGTAAAACAAAAATACCATCAAAAGGTCAAAATTGGTGATGTGACTTCATCTAATAACAACAAATATTGATATCAAGGGGAATTTTGGGTATGGGAAAGGTATGTAAGTCCCTGATTTCTGCATGAAACACACTATGCTGTGTTTTGCGGGATATTTTATTACCTGACTGGAAATGATGAACCTGTCCTGGAGAAGGAAGCAGGGGTTTATAATTTCCTTTCTCAATAGGAATGGGAATTTACCTTTCCTAAAAGTCTTGTTTTAGCAGACAGAAATCAGGGAAGAACTGATTAAGATTTCTCGAGAGTGGAAGAATCAGTCCCAAGCCAAGTCTGAAGGCCAGGTGTGTCATTTGGGAAACACAACTTGTTTCTGGATGAGATTTTTTTCCTCTCAAATTCCCTATAAATAAAAGAACAGAGACTCTCTGAGCTGATTTGTATCTACACTGAGGGCAGGATCGAGTTAAGAGCTGAGATAGCTGAGAAAAAGGCTTTGTTTTCCATTGTTAGCTACAGAAAAGGCCAGAATGTCCATTTGAACTTGAGTCTCTATCCCATCAAAGTATCAGCCAGAGGATGTAAAGCAAATAAACAAAATAAAAAATAAGGCCATTATTTTTTATCAAGCTTGAAATTTCTCTCCTTGAGGCTGGTCAAGTGCTGGGAGAGGGGTCCAGTAGGAATTTTAGGAAAGATTATCCTTGGAGATGTTCCAAACCCAGCTGAGGAGGCCCAGGGCAATATTCTATTTTAGTTCTAAGATTGGTCTTTTTTTGAGTGGCTGTTGGGTCTGGATGTGCCACCCAAGATTCCCTGACAAAATGAACCAGGCCAAACCCAGACACACACAGGTGAAGTTTATCTTGGTTTTCCATAGCATTTATTGACTTCAAATACGTATTTGGGAAGGAAAGCTGGCCTCAAATTAATTTTCCCTTGCAACTTGATATTTTTGATCTACGAGACACAAATTTTCCTTCACCTGGTTTTGGTAAGAGACAGGTTTAACAATCTAAAATTGTAATGGTGAAAGCATTTTAGTATTAAATATTATATAGTTATAAAGTAAAATATTAAAGAATCAGAGCACTTTGCTTTCTGCTTGGGCTCTTTAGAAACACTCTGAAATACTAAAGAGCAGCGGAGAACCAGTGAGTCAAAAGAAATCAACGCAATATATTGAAATAATGCAAATATCACTGGAATCAAAGAGGATCCCAGTATCTCTCATAGCCTGAAGTCTGGAAGTTTACAAATTCCAGCACTGGCAATGCATCCAGCTCTTCCCATTTGGAATTCTGTATTTCCTTCAATGGAAGAGAATTCTTTCCTTGGAGTTTTGCATCTTTTTCTTCGGACCAGTTTCAAACGTCACCAAATTCGCTGCCCTGCGTTCAGTATCCAAGCAGGCAGAAAGAATCTCTTTTCTAATTTTGTAAAAGATGGAGTCTTAATCCCTTGACTTTAAGTGATGAGGTTAAAGAAGTAGCTCAGACTTTTTTTGATGAAGTGAAGGATAAAGGGACCTTTCTTTTTATATTCCTCTAATTCTTTATAAAAGTGTGAGCTTCCACTTCCACATTTGAGATTGCTTCTGGAAACTAATTTCAAGGTTAATACTTACATGAAAAACATAGAATTATTTTTACCTCTTTCTTTCCCTGTAACTTCCTACATCTTGATTTTCCATTCAGGAAAACTGAGGGATCATTTTGGCAATTATTATTTTCTTGTAATGATAAAACCTCATCCACCACATCTTATATTTCATATGTAACAGGGATAAACTGAAAGGAGCTCATTGCATTAATAATTTTAGTCCTAATTTCCATATTTTTTTTATTTGTTGATACGAAGTAAGTTTACTTTATAATGACCAAACAGTCTCACCTTTCCTAGTGTACATTATGAGACAGAATATTTATTTTGAAACCTGTTGACAGATAAATCTGCGTGGAATTCGAGGGAGAATGACATTACTGCCACAGAGCTACCACCTGGGTGAGGTCACCACACAACAAGTGAGCAGAAAAAAATAGATATTTAAAGTCCTGTTGTGTTCTTCTGACTTATTGGTGTCATTTCCATCTGTAAATGGACATTGCATCAAAATAATGGCTCATAAAATCAGGGAATCATGGAATGGTTTGGGTTGGAAGGGACCTTAAAGACCATCTCATTCCACCCCTGCCATGGGCAGGGACACCTTCCACCATCCCAGGCTGCTCCAAGCCCCATCCAACCTGGCCTTGGACACCTCCAGGGATCCAGGGGCAGCCACAGCTTCTCTGGGCACCCTGTGCCAGGACCACACCACCCTCACAGGACGGAATTCCTTCCCAATATCCCATCCATCCCTGCCCTCTACCAGCGTGAAGCCATTCCCCCTTGTCCTGTCATTCCATGCCCTTGCCCAAAGTCCCTCTCCAGCTCTTCTGGAGCCTCTTCAGGTGCTGTTTCTTGTGGTGTTCTGGGTATTTTTTCTCCACCTTGTAAATGGAATTTCTTTTGATTTCTTCGCTCCTCTGGTTCTGTTTCTTGTTAGCAAAACTGAAGTTAAGTGAGCCTTCCTGTGCAGCTGGAAAAAACTGTGTTTATTTGGGAAACAAGGGAAGAGTTTTGAGCCTGTTGTTTTATTTGAATCAATTAAAGCCCAGAATTCCAATAGGTACAATTTGTACCTGGCATCAATGGGGACATTATTTTCCTGTCTTCTCTCTGGGAGCCATCCTGCTGCTTTCTGCAAGCAAAGGTGACTTAGGCAGAGGTTTCAGACCCTCTTCTTAATGATTCCTCCCTTGAACCTTTATTGCAGGTTTTGTCTACCTTTATTCTGCATTTACCTGCATTTGCCATGCACCTACTACTTAAAAGATCTAAATCTGCCTGTGGATTCCAGAGTTGATCCTGCTGGATGGATTGACCAGTTAAAGGACTGGTTTTGGCCGTGCAGGTTCACGGATCCATTTCCCCAACATCAGGAACACCACCCATTGACAGCAGGCCCCATCAACAAGTACAGTCAGGAAACGGCCAGGAATGTCAAATATTTATCCCTTTTAAAAAATTTAATATGTTCTCCTGGGGCCTGATTACAGAATTTTTTAATGCTTACAAATTTCTTCAGTGCAACAGTACTAGTTTGTTTCCAAGGAAACAAATGTACTTATACTGCACTGCACACATTCTTAATCATTAAATTCTATAATCTCCCTGCCTCGTTCTTTCTTTTCCTCTCTCTCTCCCTCTCTCTTTGAATGGGTAACTTCTAAAAATTGTTTGCTTTTTCTTTTTTTTTTTTTTTTGAGTGGAGTCCCCAGATACTCTTTAACTGCAGGTAAATTTTCAAATATGTTCTCAACAAAGCATTGTTTCACATTACTGAAAAAAAAACCCCAAACCCCTTAATTGTTGAGAGCTTTTTATGAAATCATCTTAATCAAGATAAATATGTATCCTTTATTCTTCTGCTATTTAATGTGCAAATTTATTTTTCTGAAGCGGATCTTCAGTGCGGTTTGATGTGAAATGTCTGGGTACGAGTGATATTTAAATATCAACCTTGAATGTATATTTTTAAAAAAAAATTCAGGTTCTGCAGACTATGTATGTTTATGCAACATTGTTTCTGTAAAGGGAAAAAAGTATGTGAGCTTATATGGTACTTTACAGATACACAATTTATATATAAGATACCAGCTTTGAATTTGTCATTCAGAATATACTAAATATTAACTGAGAACTAATAGGAGCTCACTGGAGGGACGACACATTTTTAAAGTGACATCTTAGCATTCAAACCATTCATATTCTTCAATGTGAATGTAATTTTTATCTAAATGATTTCAGAGGAAAATTGATTCATTTGACTATAGTGCTCCTAAGACCAGTGGGAAGCTCATCATCTTAATATTGAATCTGTAAATCCTTTCCCCTAGGGATGATTAACAGCTTTGTCAAGTGTTTATTTTACTTTAAGAAGAATATGTAATTTCCTGGCATAACTGAGACAGATTTCACTCCATTTCTTCCTTTGCATGTCACATTCATGCTGTAGGTTAGCATGATCGAGCCTACCTCTATTAGGCTTCTATTTTGAGCAGTAAAAGGATAGCCCTAATAAGTTTTCATAGTTTAATGAGCAGACATCAGTTTGCCCTGTGATTCATTTATATTTGATAAATAAAAAACCCCTCAGCAGTCCTGATAAGAAGCAATAACAGGGAATTACTTCCAGATGGCACTTTTGCTGTGCTGCACGTGTGGTCTGAGCTGCCCATGGGATACAAACCCCGGATCCCTGGGCTGCTCCCAAGGCTGGGAATCCATGGCAGACCCTTCTTGGTGGCAGGACAAGGACAGGCCACCAAGCTGAGATTTAGCTGGAACAACCAGAAGCACAAGGATGGAATTTTCCCCTTCCTGCTACAAGTGAGAATAGTTCAGATTGGCAAAGATTTACAGGAATTTCTTGATTCACCATTTTCTTACTCCTTTTGTTATGGAGTATCTTCTTCAGCATTGAGGTTGTGGCCAAACCTCATCTGTTTTCTTGGTTATATTTCCTTGGTCATATTTCCTTGGTCTTCCTCAATTACTTGGGTAGGAACACACCAAAAATATTTATTTAATATATTTTTTGTCTGCCTTTAATGCAGACAAATCTTAAAATGTTTTAAGTTCATCCTAATAAAAAAAAGAATGTCTATCAAATACCTGAAAACTAATAAAATTCAATTGACTTTCATTAAAAAGATCTTAGGAAAAGTGGGGTTGTGTGGAAGGGTCTAACTGTGCAGGGACATTTCCATGCTCAACTTTACATGTGAAATCCAGGGCAGGGAGTAAACCAAAGGGAATGGGAAAAACAATGTCCTCAATGCCTCAGTTGGAATATCTGATCTCCTACAGATTCTTCATCACTGTGTCAGGCAATAAAAGGAGTTCATGGAGTCAAGAACATCCCCTCCCAAACCCCAATACATTATGTTCACACTCGTATAATTCCCCATGACTAATTATTTAAGATGCCAAACCCCAATATCTTCACCAAATCTGTCAGAATTCAAGAAGTGTTATGGCAATACTCTCAGGCACATGGTGGAATTCTTGGGGTGTCCTGTGCAGGGCCAAGAGTTGGTCCATATGGTTGATCCATATGGATCCCCTCCAACTCAGAATATTCTATGCTGCTCTGGTCTTTTTTTGAGATTTAATTTGTGATCTTTCCCTTCTTTAACTGTCCATATGAAATAGATGAGGTTTGGCCACAACCTGAATGCTGAAGAAGATACTCTATAGCAAAAGGAGTGAGAAAATGGTGCATCAAGAAATTCCTATGAAGCTTTACCAATCTGAATTATTCTCACTTGTAGCAGGAAGGGGAAAATTCTGTCCTTGAGCTGCTGGTTGTCCAGCTAAATCTCAGCTTTTTGGAGGGTTGTGGTGAGAAGTGTAAATAAAAAGTTTAGCCAGTAATGAGCTCTGTATGGTTTGGACCTTCTTGTGCAGACTGGCCAAGTAACAGATTTTAGGGGAGAAAAAAAAAAAAAGTTTGCTAAAAGCCTTAGTTTCTCTTCCAATATGAGATTAATTACAGCCAAAGCAATCAGGGAATGCTCCTGCTTTACAAATAAATGTTGTAAGTGTGGTTGCCTTCAAGACAGGAGTGACACAAATCTATTCTGCCTCTGAAACGGTACCATCAAGTATTGTTTTGTTTGGGTGTTTCTGCAGAAAGTGCTCCGTGCTCTTTTCTCTCCAATTTCCTGCTCAAAGTCTAAAATAGAAATTGCAGATTAGAAAATCCTTTGAGAATGGGGTTCAGCAAGTGAAACTGCTTGAAGGTAAGTTTCATACTAGTTTGACTGAATTTAATGAGCCATTGTTAGGAACCAAGCAAGCAAGTATTCTAGTGAGGCAGGAGGTATACACAAGCTGTCTTTTCAAGAAACCATTGTAAATCTGGTAACAAAGAGAGCCTGACTTCCTCCTTGAATTACCATGTTGACAAAAAAAAAGTCTACTGCATGCGCTGATAGCAAATGAGATACATTCTGCTGGTAAAGAAAATTAGACCTTAAATTTAACTCTCTAAAGCCTAACGTCTAGGGCAAGGGAAAAGGCAGAGTCATGCTGAAAAGCAAGCTGTTGCTTCAGCACAGGCTGTGTGTAGCTCCTTGTTCTGAGACAGAACATTTTGTGCAACTTTGCTCTGTGATTAACAAATGTATTTTAACAGAGACTAAAAAGCATGGGGAGAGTGGGGAGAAAAAAAAAAAAAATAAAAATAAAATAAACCGGCGTAGCAAGCTGTGTCTTTAACCAGTAGGGATTAAAAAATTCACTTTGTTACCTGGGAGGCATCAAGGTGAAGGTCTCTGGTTCTGAGGGGCTGTGCTCACTCAGTGCTTGCTAACCTTGGGCTGGCTGCTCGGAACGTGTGTCTTTGCTGTAGCCTGAAAAGGGTTTTTTAATATTTAAAGTTATTAGTTTATAGTATCCATGTAATTTCTTCAGCCAAAGGGCTTTAATTTCTTTGATGTGCATCTCTGTTCCAGCTGGTACTCCTACCACTCCTGCTGTCTCTTAGCCCTAAGTAAGGTTTCTCTCTTTGTTAAAGCTGGTGCCACTGATTTATCTTCAGCTCTGAGAAGGGCTTTTATCCATTTTAAAAGTGATGCTGCTGAGACAGCTTTCCCTTGCCCTGAGAAGATGATTTTTTTTTTTAAATTCATATTTGGTGGTTGGTTGGTGGGTTTTTATTTTCCTTCTTTTTTTTTTTTTTTTTCTTTCCTTTAAGAAGTATTTTTACATAGAGGTGTATTTCTCTCAGGTTGCCTATGGGGTCCTTCTATGCTGTGTTTCTTCACAGAAAAAAAAAAAAAATGGGGAAAAAAGGCAAATTTTTCCTCTTTTTGGGAGCTCTCCCCACCCCACTGAGGGGGTACACAAAATATTGGCCCTAAAAGAGGATATTGGTTGTGGAAGACAAGAAGTTTTTCTCATTTATGGTCTTTTATCATGGGAAATCATCCTGGAATTTCCCCCTTAAACTATTCAAACAATTTTTCCCCCCTACATGTGCTGGGGTCAATAATGTCCTCATGAATCAGGCTCATAATTTGTTATTTCAAATAAATACATTGAATAAATACATGTATAAACATTGAATTTATACATTTGTGGCTTCCTGGACCAACCTTCTTAAGTTGTTTTCCCATTTTATTGGTTATCAACTTTTCTGTACCCAGTAGTGCAGATTTTATTTTTTTTTAATAATATATTTTAAATGAAAATTGTTTCAATTATCTTTATACAGATAACTAAAGGCAGCCTTTGAAGTCATCTGGTCTTCCTTGGCTACTTGGGTTCAAGCACACCAAAAATATTTATTTAATGTATTTGTTTTTGTCTACATTTAATGCAGACAAATCTTAAAATGTTTTATATTCATCTTAATAAAAAAAGAACATCTATGAAATATCTAAAAACTAATAAAATTAAATAGATTTCGATTAAAAAGGTCTTATAAAAAGATTGCAGATCACTCTAAAAAACCAGAAACAGACTCTGAATATGGAAGTGCTGGCCAGGAGACTTCAGAGACTGCACACTAAAGAAAAAATTGTATTTTGTTCACAGGATCCTGAGATACCTTCAACAATTGACAATCTCTTGCGAAAAAATAAAAGTTTATTTGCTGTTAAAAATAGCGAGTGATTCCATCAAAGACAAAATTATCTTGTAGCTTGGTCTAACCAAAGGCCCTGCTGCCATCCACGTGCTGAGGAAGAGTTTTTTAACAGTTTTCCCTTTTGGAGTCAGTCAGAATTATGAACGATCTGGGGTACCTCACATCGCCTGCAGACGAGACAAAATGCTGTTATGGAGGCCAGCAAATAAAGCCTTACACTAATCAAATGCTCTGCTGAATAAAATATGAGCGTGTTATTTTGCATAATAAATAGCAAGCCAAAATATAAATTGAACAGTAGCGCTAATAAATAAATAAGATCATCTAAAGCTGGTTTTCAGAAGCAAAAAAACTTCAAAGTTCATCCATTATGGATGTGTGTGTGTGTGTGCATTAGTGTGGACGAGCAGAGGTGAAGTGGTGGCATATATTGGTTTTTTCTCTACCTTTTGTTTCTGTCTCATTCTCTATTTGGATCATTAATCCAGCAGGAATGAGTAAAGAAATCCTTTTTCGCATAGAAGTGGAGTTGGAACTGGGTGATTTTTAAGTTCCCTTCCAACACACGATCTGTATTTCTTTGCTTGCCTTGCAAAGCCAAAATCTTTCAGTCGGTTTCTGTTTTCTGGAAACAAAACAGATCCTCTTTGCACTGAGAAAACCATTAAAATATTTCATTTTAGGTCTGCAGGCAGGTGAAGGAAGGTGCTGCCTGTGCTCCTTGGGCACATCTCTGCCCTTTGGGGAAGTTTTCTCCCCGTCAGGAAAAACAAGAAAAGGGGAAATATTTTACTTTGCACATGTGTTAATTTTCAGTGAAATAAGAGGTTTTTTCAAGGAAAAACAAACCTATTGCCATAGAGCAGTTCCCTTATGAAGAGGAACAAAAAACCCAGACAAAGCATTTTTAAACCAGTTCTGCCATAGTTTTTAAGTGACATCCCTTTCTTTATTCCCTACCTAAACTCAGACTTTATGAAGATGTTTAAACAGCCCAGTGTCAAACTGGACTTTAAATTTAGACCAAAGGCCCCTGGGACAGGGGGGATCTGTGGTACCCCTGCCATAAATCATGACAGCAATCGAAACAAAGACAAACAGGATTTTTTTTTTTTTTTTTTAGTCTTTTGGGGAAGTCATGTGTCACCTGTCACCACTGGTGACACTACAACCAAAGCAGTAACAAAAATCTGAAGAGGTCAGCAAATTTTCAGCTACCTCATTTCCTCTTTTCCTTTATTTATTTTTTTTTTTTTTTTTCTTGGTTTCCAATCACGGGAGAGCATCTGCTTCTTTTTTTTTTTTTTTTTTTTTTTTTTTTTTTTTTTTTTTTTTTTTTAAGGAACAACTAGCAGGAAATTACTCTGCCTCTGTTTTTTGCTTTCAGTTTTCACTCTGAGGTTGCAGCGAGGTACCAGGGCTGGATGGTTCCAGTGGGATCCAGGGCTGGGAGCTCTCAATGGGACAACATCTGAGTCTCCAGGGATGAAGGGAGCAAAGCAAGAAAGGAGGGATCTTGTCTCAGCAATGTGCTCCACTCAGCCCATTCCTACATTTCTTCTCAAAAAAATAAGCTTATTTACACCCACAAGACATGTAAATCCATTATGGAAGCCCCATCTTTTCTTTTTTCCTTTCCCACAAAGCCAGATCATTCCCAAGACCATTTTCTGTTATTTTTTCAATGTATCTCAGATTGGGACAATTTTTTTTCCTTAAACCTTTATCTAATATTTTCAATTACAGCTTTAAATTTTCCCCTCTAACGCCCATAATCACTAGTTTTTCCTCTTCTTCAGGATGCTCATTCCTTCCACATCCTTTATTTAAAAAAAAAAGGAAAACAGCTCAGATTTTGTACTTTTTTTCCTCTCATTTCATCCTATTGCCACAAGTTTAATCTTGAGAACTGCTCTCTCAATTTATCTCATTAATGCCCATTTGCTGTTCAGGGAACACCATCACCCATCCTGCTCTCAGTGGCTTGGATATCTGTAGAGAATATAAATTTCTCTGTAGCGAATGTCAGCTCCCAATCCCCCAGGTGTGTGACTTGCTGCTTAGAACCCACAATGCCCTAAACATCTCATTTTCCATAAATACATATATTTATTTGCATAAATATTTGCATAAATATATTTCCATATATAAATATATATATATTTCCATATATATATATATAACTTCTACTTTCCTACACTGTATTCAGAGTAGCCCAGTGACTCTTTTGCTGTTTAATACTTGATTTTTTTTTTTGGAAAGTCATCTTGAGAACCCAAACTTCAGACTCAAACACCTCAAGTGATACATTTAGGTGTTTAAATCTTTCCTGAACCTGCTCCTTTATCTGTAAATTAAGGTGACTATCACCCAAAGTGGCAAATATTAATGAAAATTAATAACCCATTCGCATAACAACCTTTTTCTGAAACTGAGGTTCATATTTCCATAAATTGGTGATCCTAACTCATAAAAAATATTACTTATTTGCAGGCAATTTGTTAATAGAAAACAAAGGTACCTCTTTATCCTGGAATTTATTCTCGATTGATAACTCGAGTGTGTCTTTTTTGTCTCTTTGACCTCTAGATAGGCTAAAAAAGAATAGCAAATAAATCCTATTAAATTAAAGGACTCATATTCACATTCCTGCTGTCTCCTGAATGCATTTTCCCTGAAAAGTCCTTGGCTTGCTCGTCGGTGTTGGATAACACCACATTTTATTAAAGATCTGTGAAGTGTTTCCTAAGATGTTACACAGAGTATTTAATTTTTTTATTTTTTTTTTTTTTTTCTTTTAGACGTTTAAGTTTTACAAAATCTTCTTGGCTTTGCACAGGCGATAACAGGCAAGAGGAATAATGAGACAAGACCTCTCCTTTTGGGGCTTTTAATTGAGAAATGAATTATTTCGTGGCTTCTCATTAGTTATTCCCATGGATTCTAATGACAAGGTGCCAACTTTCACACTTTAAGCAGGTTAATTAACCAGGTAGTAATGAAATTGGGTGATACCTGCGTTGTTGGTGAGCCACAGCTCCTAACAATGTGCTTTTAATGCCTCTGAAAGGATATTTTCAGCTCCAGCTTTTCTCAGCACTGCATAAATAAGTAAATGTTCCCCAGCTAAATAGGCAAACTCCTTTTAAAGTTACACTTTGGTCACCGTTATTGTGTTTCATGAAGTAGATGTTGATATTTTTGCCCCTTTTTTAAGGCTATAAAGAGACATCAAGAAATGTGGAAGATCTCAATTGATGTGTTTGTTTTCCTCCTATCCACTGGCCACGTGTGTTAAATATTTTAATGCTATTTCTTTCCCCATAGAAATAATAAGATTAAATTTAAAAGTTGATGTTTAAATGTTTTCTAGGGTAAAATTGATGTGGGAATGTGAGCAAGTAACAGGAACCAAAGTTAACAGAGTAGCACATCTGCAGAAGGAAGGAATCAGATTTGGAAAAGATAAGAATAAAAGCAAAAACACAACAAAAAAATTAAATTTTGAGTTTCCCAAGAGCAAGTCTCAATACCTGTGTGATTTACCTAATTTAAGAAATATCTTTTAAAGAATCTTTAGCTAGAAGAGCTGCTAACAACCAGTTGTGTTGGAAGGGATGGAAAGAAATGCTTGAGTTTAATTTTTTCTGTTTGAAATATCCAGGCACGAGTGGTACAATTCTTTTCACAGCAAACAAAACATTACCCAAGTTTTCTGCTCCTTCTCGCTGGCGATTTGCTCACGCAGCAATTCTGATTTCTAGGAAAGTATTTGTTATTTCTAAATATTTACTGGATGGTTTATGCAAACAAATGTTGGCCTTATTCGAGCGCTGATAATTTTTACCAGTCATTGTTTATAATACACAATTTGTCATCAAAAATCACATGGGCATTGTCTCCATTCTCTTACAGGGTGTTGGATTGCTTAAAAAAAAAATGAGGAATAACAAAGCTGGCAAGTGAATGAAGGATAACAAAGTCCTTCCTCATATGATTTTTCTTTTTTTCTTTCTTTTTTTTTTTTTTTTTTTAACAAATAAACATTTAGGCCAAACTTAAAAGGTCTTGCAAATATTTGTCTGAATAAACCAGCCAGGGCCCATCTGAGCACTCGCTGAGAGCAAATAACAGGACCCAACAGAAAACAGCAAAGCAAATTTCCCAGGCTTGTTTGTAAAAGTAATCTTCAGCAAGTATTTTTGGATTGTTTGACCACATATGTCCCAGTGTGTTTACTCACAGCGAGCAGGCTACTGAGCTTGAAGGCATCTTCCTGAGCAAAGCAGTTGAAATATGAACTGAATTCATGGTATCTATGCTAATTTTTTTAGTGATTTTTTTTAAAAAATAAACAGCCCTTTTTTTTTTTTTAATTTTAAGTACTAAGATTTTTTATTTTTTTTTAAGCCTGATAGAAAATTTAAGCAAAATCCTGTTGACTGATGAAAAATTTTGCTGTGTGAAATTCCAGTAGTTTTCTTTGCTCGCTCTCTAGTAGTGAACTCTTCGAATAATGTTTTTCTCCGTGTTTTATTTGTTTGTTTGGGTGGGGATTGGTTGTGTTCCTGCTTTTAAGCAGTGGGATCATCAACTGGGAGAATTTTCTTCCCTGGGACAGAGTTTAATGTGGCTGGAAGTACTGGGAAGTCAGCAAGTAATTGATAAATGCAGCGAGTAAATGGTGGCTTATCCAACAAAACCCAAATTTAAGTTCTCAGGACTAGGTGGTCTGAGAAGATTAAACTCCACTTGGCTGGGGTGTGTTGAATAATGATTGAACACCCAGAGCATCTCGGCCCTGCATCTCCCACTCTTTTTATTTTACACATCACAATTACCAGCCATGATCTTCATTCATGATTTATTGTGGGCGACAGGCCATAATCCTCATTCATGACCAGCTAGAAGAGGGGGGAAAAAAAAAAAAAGAAAACAACAAAAAACCAAACCAGCACACAAAACAAAAGCCCTTCATGGTACTTAGAGAGAACATGACATTATGCAGAGTTTCCCTCATTCTGAGAGAGCAGTACAGATACAACAAATGCCACAGCAGAGATGCTTTTAAAGCATCTGTTTAAAAAAAAAAAAAAAAATTAAAAAAAAAAAAAAAATGCAGCTTCCCTAAGTTGTTGTGGGGAAGAGAAAAAAAGCAGGGTGGAATTGCAAACATGTATATCATTACTGCAACTGCATTCCATTTATTTTCCTTTTGCAAAATAAATTACATAAATGGGGTTTGTATTGTTAGCTATTCTTCATTCAGAGATTGGGATAATTAGGTTTCAAATACGGTGATGTTTTAAAACACATTTAATTTAGTAAAATTGGTAAGGAAGCTGCAGCAATTAAAAATAAAGGACAAAAGTTTCTTTTGCCTTCCTGGGTAATTTGGGGTGAATTTAGACTATGGCATTAGAAGTACAAAAGGTAACTAAAAATGCCATTAAATGAAATGTTCCCAGTCCAAGCAATTTCCTTCTTAACAGAAAGTAAAATGCAAACAGAGATTACTAAAACCCTGCTGTGTTTAATTTAAGTGTATGTAAGCCTTTTACTCACAGTTATTTTGTCTGGAGATAATCATGTAGATCCTCAGTGGTCAGGGCTGTGAAGCGTGTGTTGTCAAAAGTTGCTCACTCTTTGATTCCCCCTCGCTTCTGTCAGCCATGGTTCACATCATGCAAGCTCAGCTCATTCATCTTCTGACAGGGTGGGATTCTCCCATTCCTGTCTCCATCAATTTGTTCCCGTCGCCTCTGGATCGCTCGCAGAAACGCCGGGAAAAAAAAAAAAAAAAGGGGTCTGAGTTGGGTGTAAATTATCATTATTCCTCTGGCTAACGGGAGCACATCAGCAACAGGCAGGGGTGGCAGGGGTTGTTAAACCAAAGGGAGAGCTCGGCATCTTCTGTGGGTTCATTATTCTACAGAAATGAAAAGGTCGGGAGAGAGGCATTAGAGACAGAGCCATGCACTGACAGGGGCTGTTCTGGAGAGGTTTGGGATGTCTGAGAGGGAATTCTGAGAATTCTGAGAGGGAATTCTGTGCAGACAGAAATTAGGGGCTGATGCTCGAGGCACGGTGCTCTCTTGGGCAGGGGAGTCAGTGGGGAATTTGGCCCACAGAAAGAGGAGCTGTGTGGAAAGTTTCTTTTGTGCTGGTGCTTTATCTTGGTACCTTTATATCAGGGCTGAGAGTGTTCCAGGAGAGGTGAGGACGTTTTTGTAGCCAAGGTCTTGATTCATGGCAGTTTTCACTGCGTAGACAGTTGCTACTGCTTCCACAGGGACCAGAAATTGCGTTTAGCACGAGGCGGTGGGAGCAGAGTGGATGTAAAACAGTTTGCATCTGCCATTCGTGGAGTGTGGAATATTCACAGCAGCCACCAGCTGGGAATGAGCCAAAAGCTGTGATGCAGCTCCTGTGAGGTGCTCCTCAGCTGGCAAAGGCAAAACTCCAACATCTCAGGATCCAGACAAAGCAAAATGAGGCTGGGAGGTTCAGCTGCAGCCTGGCTGCCAGAACATTCCAGCCTGAGACCTTGGGTGCCACTTCAGACCCATCAACTGCTTTGGTTTGCCCTGTCCTGCCCATGCTGTCCTTCATTTTCAGCACATCCTGTAACTGCACGTAAATTTTTCTAGGCAGAAAATGTAACATTTTAGGAGTTCATCTCCTCTGGGTTTGCAATGAAAGGACCAAGAGTGCCAGGTGATGGGCAAGCAAATCGTTCTCCAAAATATATATATATATATCTCCTAAAATCATGGAATCCCAGAGCAGTTTGGGTGGGAAGGGCCATATAGTCCATCTTGTTTGTGACATCTTCCAGTGTCCCCTGAAAGATCCATCCAGTCTTGAACACTTCCAGGCAACAGCTTCTCTGGATGACCCGTGCCAGGCCTTTGGAACCCTCTGAGTGAGGAATGTCAACTCCAAATCTCTCCTCTCTTAGTTTAAAATCATCCCCACCTTGAGCTGTCCCTGTCTGCCTTAAGGAAAAGTCACTCACTTTGGTTTTTTATTACATTAATGTCACTGAGGTGTGAGGCCATTATCTCTTCTGATGTCTCTGCTTGAATCTTGAACCACACAGGGATTTATTCACCAGGTTTTCCAAAGACATCTCTTTCCTCTGAGGCTGGACATCATCCCTGAGCAAAGCTGCTTTTCAAGAAAGTTTCTTCATGTGTGATGGATTTTTTCTGGTTTTTGGTTGTTTTTTTTTTTCACTTGGGAGGTGGGTGTTTGGCTTTTTTTTTTGAGAGTATTTTTCAGTGGAGGTTGTTTGGGTTTTTTTGGCTGAACATTAAGACACTTTTTTTTTTTTTTTTGCTTGTAGGCTACTCCTGCAAACTTAAGCTCCATTCACTCCCACAAAAAAAACTTATCACATCTCCTACAACGCAGAAAAAAAAAAAAAAAAAAAAAAAAAAAAAAAAAAAAAAAAAAGTGTTTCCCTCCTTCATCTGGTCAGGAAAACACAAAGATGACCATGATGCTAAATAACACCTTTATATCCTCTTAGATTTTTCTCTTGTCCTTGGCACAGTGAGGGAAGCAACTCTGGCACATTTATTTCCTTTAATATGAGAGTAAACAGGGAGAGAATGATGGCAATCACCCCTCTGCAGGGAAGAGCCTCTGCTGGGAGGGCACCAAGAGCCCTGCCCTGACTCTGCTCTCCTTTAATGTGCTCTGGGAAATTGAAGGTGAATTAGTGGGATGCAATGTGCAGTCTCCTCATTTCACCTGGCAATGACTACTGCAACTCCACGTGATGCTCCTACTGCTGCCTGGGGGATGTGGCTTTTATAAAGAGAAAATAAGGGAGGAAAAAGAGGAGTTTGAGTGCAAATAGTGACAAAATCAGTGATGATTTTATATTAATTTAATTTGATATTAATTAATAATAAATAATTTGATATATAGTGATATTAAATAGAAATCTTAAAGCAGTCTTAAATTATGTGGGTTTTTTTCTGTAAGCATTATGTTGGGGAGTTTTACCTTGTCAGCTCAGCTGCTTTAGGTCTTCCAGCAGCTTCTCAGATGGGAGATTTTTTCCTTTTTTTTCCTTTGGAAATCCATCTGACAGCAGATCTGAGCAGACACAGCCTCTAACACCCATCACCCTGGCACAGGGAAACACTGAACATGTGCAGTCCCTGGTTGTTCACTAAGGAGAGATCAGAACTCCATGGGAAATCTGTTGGGGAGCTCTCATGTCTTCATATCAGTCCTATAGAAGGATGGATTTTATCAGTGATAAAAAAATCCTATTGATCTGGCTGCCATAAGGAGGAGCTGGTTTGGGATGGTTTTGGGCAGGGGAATGGAGAGGCAAGTAAAATAATTCCATTTTTCCATGAAGCATTGAGAGGATTCCTGTGCCTGCGCTGGTATCTCCTCATGATAATTTTGCAGGGAAGAGTTACAGTGTTTGTCAATGAAATGAAAAACATTTCTGGCCAATTTAAAGCAAGTTATAAATGTTGGAAGATTAGAGGAGCTTGATTCTGGAAATGCCAGAATATTATGGCCCTTTGCCAATCTTTTAATATTAAATGCACTACAATTTGAGGAGAAAATATTTCTTATGGAGCAACCTCTTCCCTATTTTGTGTATGACAATCATCTTAGTCCCGTGTGTAGATTTTCATGATGCCTTTTATTTTTGTAGAGATCTGACAGAAAACTTGTATCTGAATTCAATTATCTGCTAGGGAAAGTGAGCCACTTGTGTGTTTCAGGAAGACTTTGGATTGCTGTCAAGATTTATCCTGACCATAAACTACTAGGTTACCAAAAAACTCAGCTTGGAGGACAGTTCAGTCTCAAGGTTAGGAAATGATCACAAGTCCCAGTGACTACCTTTAATCACAGCTTAGTTTGCCAAGGAGAATTTCCTTGGTAGAGTGTCTTCTGTACTGAATTATAGAAGATTATAGTTGTTTTTTGTTTTTTTTTTTAAAACTTTAGAAAAGCCTTGTTGTTATTTCCCAGCATAAAATGTTATTATCTACCTAGTAGATAATACCTATTATCTCTCTAGTATTGTTTGCAAGAAAATGCAAATTCTGTATTACAACAATATTGGATCTTGTATCATTAGACACATTAGGCTTAGTTCTGTTAACTTAAAAAATAAAAATAATAATAAAAAAGCCAAACTCTGTTGATGGTTCTGAAAATGAGGTTTTTATGGAACAATGTGAATTATGGTTATGTGCAGACACTTGGAATAAGATCGTTTCTGAGGCGCAGGAGGAAAAGTTGCAATATTTGAAGTTTATAAAAAGCTCCAGTTTGGAATGAAAACAGTCCTCTCCCGGCCTCCTGCCCTCCCCCTTGGTCTCCTCTTGGCACTGGGAGAATCCTTGCACTGATGGAAGTGGGAAAGAGGAGCAGCTGGTGGTGCCAGGGAAGCCTAGCAGATGCAGCGTGAAGAACTTGCTCCTCTTTAATTAAAGTGGGGATTAGAATCAGCTTCTGGATGCCTCTGAAACCACCTTTTCCCTTTATCAGAAACAAATCTCTCCCTTCATTCTCAGACACCCAGGACTGAGACTTCTAAAATTCTTAGATAAGTTTATACTAAATTCTGCTTCTTTCCTGTTACTCCTTGTCAAAATAGTCTTGCTCAGCCTCCAAATACCCCTTTGCTCAAATTGCCATTTTCTGAACCAGAGAATTCCCTGGATCACTGCTGAATAGCTGCTTAAATTGCTCATTATGCACCATTCTCTGGTAAACACTTTTTATATTTGGGAACCATTCCTGATTTCTGTGACTGCCCAGATATTTTTAGATACTTCACAAAGAGGAGCTGTAGGTGTTCACTCGTTTTCCACTTTGGCTTTTTCCAATTCATCCTTGTTTCTTCATGTACACTATTGGTCTCCTAAGACATATGATATTTACCCTCCTCTCCTCTTGATTAGATCATTGAAGCTTTTTTAAGGAGGGAAATAATTAATAGTTCTTGGTGAATAATCAAACGAAAAGGCTATTAATGAATAATAATGTGCAGGCACATCCTGCACAAATTTTCAGACATTGATCATCTGTTAATTTTGTGCAATCTTTTAAATTCAGCTATTTTTTTCATTCATAAAACTGGTGCTCACGTGCATGCAGGGCATGAATGACAGCAAAGAAAAACCAGGTTATTTCTTACAGAAAGAAGAAAACCAAAGCCCCAAATCATACAAGTTTTCAGCTGTTCCAGCTCTTCTCTCTAGGCTTTGGTGACTCAGTTCTTCTATTCTCATCATCACCTACAAGCAGGGACTAAAACAAGATGTTTTACAATGTGCTGTGGGTATTTCTGTGTGCTGGACCCAAGCTCCAGGAACTCTGTGGTCACTAGGAAATTTGGGAATCAGCAGTGAGCCTTTAGCCAACAGTCCTCTCCTTTGATGGATCACTATTTTTGGTGGACTCTGGGTCTCTGCTATGGGACACACACAGAGTTTTGGTGGTTGTTTTTTTTTTATTTGCTTTTAATTTCCTCTGATGAGCTGCAAGTTGGAGAACTGGAAAGGCTCGAAATCTCTCCTTGGCAGATGATGCCACACAACATTTTTCATAATTAGCCTTGCAGGATCAGAAGGGTTTAACTTTGCTTGGCTCCACCTGGTCTCTCCCAACTCCTCAGGACTCCAGTGTGGGACAACTCTTAACTGGGCTGAAAGGTTGAAATTGGTCCTGTCAGCCATGGCTGGCTGAAATGCCACTGAATTTAGGGATGTGGCCACCAAGGGGCCACAATCTCTGCCCAGCTCCTGGTGCAGTATGTACACATTAAAAAATGGTGTACAAAAACATTTTTTCAGCCTCCAAAAGGCTGAAATCACCACTCTGCTGAAAAATGATCTGTCTGCAGGTAGAAAAGATGGGAAATACTGACTGAAAGAGTCCTACCCCAGTTCTCCTTCATCCTTCAGCCCTGAGCCCTTAAACCAGGGAAAACCCAATTTTTCAAATTCTCAGCCTCTGAATTCACAACTTCTTGTTGCTAAAGCTGTGTTGAGCAGCCACTTCTGCATCCAAGGACCGGTGTTTAGGCTTAAGCATCTAAATCATCCCAAAACTCAGGTTTTTGGGTATTTTAATGGACCTGACTCCATGTGTCTTGTTTGGGGTGAAAGATGCACTTTTCAATGATTTTGTGAAAAAATATATTACAGAACTTTAAAATCCAAATAAAAGATATTTTGGGGCTTTATTAGTTGTGAGTACTGCACTGAGCTTTGTACACAGATTTTAGTGAATTATGAACGGAAAATTTAGTGAGTTTTATTTATCAAGCCCATCAAAATGAGCAATATTTTATTAATAAAATAAAAATATAATTAACAAGTCGATGAAGTTTGTTAAGATAAAAAACAATCTTCATTGCCAGTGCTCTTCACTCATTCACTTTGTGTGGCATCAAGTTGAGAGTGGATTTATATGTGTGTGTGCACATATATGTAAAGCACACACAGATACACATGATAATTTATTTTTTAGCTATTTTAGTTTTAATTCATAACTACTGAGCTGCAGTTTATTATAAGGTTACTCAAGACAAACTGTTCCATTTCCTCTATTATGCAAACAGAATGGTTTATGGTCAGCCTTGGTCAGGATCAGATTCAACTGGCCTCAGAGTTCAAAGGGATGGTGATGACTCCAGCAAACCATTTTTGTAATCTGTAAATTCCATTTCTAAAAAGAAAGAAAAAAAAATTGGCTGGAGCTTGTAAGAGCTATGGCAAGATTTTGCAAGGTCAAGAGAAAAGAGAGTGTTGAGTGTTTTGACTCTGTCTTAGGACAGACGGTGCATATTTGTGAATGGGTTCATGCTATGCTGCTTGAAATGTTTAGAATTTTGGGAATTTTTTTCCCCCTTTCTTACTAATTAATGTGTGTGTGTGTAAAAGCCCTGATTTAAATCCCAGCAGAGTTATTTGGGATCTTTCCTCTGGGTGAGGGTAGGGAGGATGGGTGAGGGAGGTGAACATGCCCTTGTTGAGGAGCTGTGCCGGGCCAGGACCAAGAACCAGGATTAGGAAATTCCGTGCCTGTTCTTGTAGGGACAATTCAGTCTGTATTGGTGTGGACATGCAAATGCATTGGTGTAAGTGATTAAAATCTGCTTTTATGGCTCCAGACCCTCATTCACACCCCTACCCCACAGTCTTGCAGATTTGTCTGTTCCCTTCTTCAAGTCCTCTCCCACCCAAACCATTCTCATCAACTCACACTTTTTTTTTTTTTTTTTCCTAGAAAATGTGGGCATGGAGTGATAGGGCAATGTGAAATGGGTTTGAGCTGACAGAGAGTGGGTTTAGGTTGGGGATATGGAAGAAATTCTTCCTTTAAGGGTGGGGAGGCCCTGGCACAGGGTTACAGAGAAGCTGTGGGTGCCCCTGGATCCCTGGAAGTGTCCAAGGCTGGGCTGGACAAGGCTTGGAGCAGCCTGGGATAGTGGATGGTGCCCAAGGTGAGATGAGATTAATTTCAAGGTTCCTTCTCACCCAAACCATTCCAGTTTCTGTGACAAATAGGCCTCCATAGCTCTTAAAAACATCCCCATGGACATGGAGGAGAGTTCTCTTTGCATTGCTTTAGACCACAGGAATTCCAAATACAGTTTTTAATATATATATATGAATCAACACAAGAGGCCAAAAGTTTGAGTCCCACAGCAGGACCTGAGCCTGTGAGGCACTGTGCAAATACAGAGCTGGAAATGTTCTGTGCACAGCAACAGTCTGAAATTTGGCAGAGAGACAGAAAGGTAAAAAAGATGGGAAGTGAATCGGGGATCTACTGCTCATTGTGATAAAACACAGAACAAAAATAATTCAAGAGTTGCAATTCCTTTTTCTGTATTTTTTTTTTCTTGGAAAAGAAAGCATGGAGGATGAACATTTTGAACACAGCCTCCCAAAAGTTGCTTTTGTCTCACTTGAGACACCTCCCTTCCCCTGTGTGTGGAGTTTATAGGAGCATCCCTTTTGAACTTGTCATGTTGATGGATGATTCCTGTTGTGTCCTATCAGATTGTACTGGCCATGCTGATATAAAATATTCTTCTGAAAGCAAATTGGATATCTTCTTAAGGTGGTACTCACCCAGAGATTTTCTAAAAGTTGAGCAATTAAGTCAGCTGTGATATTCAGTGATCTTAAACATCTTTAGCAGGACCTGATTTATGAGTTTAGCACCATTTATAATAATGGTCCACAAACCTGCAAAATTAGAGAAGCTTTGCACTGCTAATGTTGTTAGAAATAATGAAAATAGAATTCTATGAATGGTTTATCTGACTGATTTCAGGTTTGCTTAGAAACTTTATAAACAACTGAAAGAAGAAAAAGACATTTAACTTCTTGAAAAGCTGCTTTTGATTAAGAAACATTAGGCTATAGTTGAAAGATTTTTCTGAGATTTCCAGGACCTAACAAATAGGATCTTACTGTAACTGATAATTTTGTAATCTTGTTCAGCTAAATACATTTTTTTTTCCTTTTAAAAAAAATCCAAAAAACAACCTTATAAAAGATGCTTTCAGCCCAGGATATTTTGCATTCCACTGGCAGGTTTTATGCATAGGGTTTGTGAAGCTCAACATTTCCTGAGTTGTTAGACATCCCCCAAAATTCAGATCATATGAGTAAGGTGCCACCACGTATGGCCTGAGCTCGTGCCTGCTGAATCCAACATGAGCTGAGCTAATGGAAGTTGCCTTATCTCTGGTTTTTTTTCTTTTTTTCATCCTAACACCAAATGACTGCATTAGGAATCTGCCCAAGATAAAAAAGTGTGAAATATGCCTTCTAATTTATAATGCAGATTTTTGCATAACAGGATCAAAACTGTTATCCTGTTGTGAATGTAACATCAGAGTAAAATAACAAGCATTTTACCAGTTAATATGCAAGCTAATCTGACAAAAGCGTTTTTACATTCATTTACAGAGTGACTATCACCCTAAAAAACTCCTGGGAGATAAATGAAACAAACCAAAACAAAATAAAACTTTAATCATTTCCATAACAAAAATTAAACAACTGTGGCATACATAGGCAGGTTTGGAAGGAAGAAGAAAAGGAAAAGGGGATAAAGAAAGAAAGATGGCAAAAAAAAGAAGAAAATACACTAAATTTCAACAAAGAGCGTTGTGTCAAGAAAACAATGGTGAAAAATTGCTCATTTCTCTGGAGAACAATTGTAATGAGAATGAGAAACTGGTACTGAACCAATTCTCTTCTCAATCTTCAGATCTTAATCATGAGATCCTCTTAGGATGCCAGAATCTAGTTTTCCTAAAGGCCTGTATAAGCATGTTCAGTGGAAAATCTATCTGCCAGCAGGTGTCTTTTAACTTTATTTCGTCGTCAACATCAAATAAAGATGAGAAGAATGGCATGAATTAGCTGATGAGTGTTAGGCAAGCAGGTGAAAGGCAGGAGGATTGTGTCACAGTGAGGTTTCCAGCTTATCCACAGGCTGCAGCATTTAATTAGGGAGTTGGCCCAAACCCTTGTTGGGGGGAAACTGCTCGTTCAAAGCGCATCTTAATAATAATAATAAAAAAAAATTACCAAAGATTAAATTGTGCATGGAGAACTTTGAATTTGGGATGTGACATTAAGTCATAACGAGCTTAATGAATTAATTGAATGAAGGTCTGCAATGGGCAACTGAAAATATAACTGATGAGTTACAAAGCAAATAATTTAGCTTGTAGCATCGGGTCGTTCTGATTATTTCAGGAGAAGGAGGATGGACCCGCACAGAAAATTCTGGGGCATTTTTTCCTTGATGAGGAAAGTTGAGGACAATTTTTTTGGCCATTTTTCCAGCAGAAGGGGGAGGAAAACCACATCATTTTCCCTTCTTTTGCAGAGTTTAGGACTGTACCTCTCTATCTCCCCATTCTGGTGGCAAGTTGGATACATTCATTGAGAACATGAATCAATGAGGTGGATTTAAACTCAATATTTGTTTTGGCTAATAGCAAAAAAAAAGCAACTATATTCCACGTAAAACTTGTAATGATTGTTATACCAGAAAAAAAAAAGGCCTGGGAATATGAACAATATATATTAAAAGGGGATGGCAGGACATAAATATATAACTGAAACCATTACTGCCAAGTGTAACAGCGGGATAGAGCAGCTTCCTGCACAAATTGTTTCAAACTAGAGAAGTGCAAGGGCAAGGCTGTTTTATTCTAGAGAGTAGAATATTTTCATTGGGTACTGGTTACCTTGGATTTGAGATCTGCAGGGTTTCAAAAGGAGAATAAAGTCCATATGTTATCGTGTCACCATGAAATAAAAGATGGGAATAACCATGAGGTGGTAACCTCATGATCAGCATGGTGCAGCTGTAGAAGCAGGAGAAGGTAAAGTCTTTTCCACCCCCTTCACTGGCCCTCTCCTAAAAATATTGGTTGGCAAACGTGATGTGCTGATCATTTCCCAGGAAAACTTGATCACAATTAACATGTGCAAAGCAGCTGTAAAGCCAATAACAGCAGAATGAAGGATTCCCTTAAAAACACGTTTAATAAAGATATTTCTGCTCCAAACCACCACTTTGCATAAACCTCCTTGGTCCTCTGGGGTATTCCTTGTGCTGGAGAGTGGCCAGTGCTGGGGAGCTTGGTGGGTGGGGGTGGGTTTGCTCCTGAATGTGATCAATGAACTCAATTACCACCCCATTCCAGAGACTTCCAGCCTGAGTTTGTAGTGATACATAGTGCCTGCCATCCCTGACACTGCTCCCAAAATCTCTTCAATAAATAAGAGGATACTGGAGAGCTCTGACTTGGTTTCTTTTTTTCCTTCTTCTTCTTTTTATTTTTTAAATTTTTTTTCCTTTTTTTTTTTTTTTTTTTTTTTTTTTTTTTTTTTTTTTTTTTTTAACAGCTCTTCTGGGTCCCCAGTTGATTTTCTTCGCAAGGTTAGTTGCTAATACATTCCTAGCACCCATGCATTATTAATGCTCACCGCTCTCCAAGGTGGCAGTGACAAATAGGGAGCAAAATTCACTGACTAGTGGGGAATGTACTTTTTAGTCATGCTTGAATTTTTCAATCCATTCTGCTTGTTGAAGATTTTTCAGTGGAGGTACTGTAGCAAAATATGACTTTTTTTTTCCCCCCTTCAAACCTAAGAAGCACTCTAGTAACCAGTGGAAAGCTTATGAGTCAGGGCTTTTCCCAGGAGGTTTTGAGGGGGAGTAGTGCAAAAACTACCTTTGATGTTTGCAGTAGCATGGAAGTCATTGTTTTTCCTCCCATGTAGTAAGTGGCAGTTTTGACTGCAAATCGACTATGCATGCAGTCAAGTAAATTATAATATTTTAACTAGGCTGTGCATGCCAGCTGTAGCATTCCCAGAAATAATACCAAGTGTGTATCATGAGCAACATTGATTTTTAATGTGCAGATTTGTTTCTTCAGATATAAAACTCTATTAATTTTGCAATATAAAGAAGCAATCTGTGAAATACATTCTTAGACTGTTATTGGTTACTATAAATCCCACTAGTAGTACTAGCACACTTGTTTAATTCAGAATTACTTCATTTAAAGTATGATTTTGTGCATGTGGTGGAGGTGCTGGAGATTTGGCAAAGACCTCTTTAACATAACAAATAGCTGACAGTAAATATTAGGCTAATTCTTCCTAACGTTTAATAGAGAGATAACTCACTGGGCAGAATAATGAATTCCTTGCTAATGGCTGTACATAGGGGATTAACACCTTCGTGCAGCCATCCACAAATGCACTGAAAATATGAATGTTATCTGTTTTGGAAGGTCTGGGTATGGGCCCAGCTTTGAGCCATAGGCAGCTTTGGAGCAAGATTTGCTTTAAGGTTCTGAGGGACCCTGAGTCAAGAAGATCATTTCTATCTCGTCTTGTTCAAATTGTTTTAGCTCTCCAGCCCAGAGCCAAGGAAGGCACAAGGCAGTGCAGAGTCCACAGGTCAAGTTTTCATACAGTCATGGAATGGCTTAGATTGAAATTTCATCTCATCCCAATCTCCTGCCATGGACAGGGACAACTTCCACTGTCCCAGGTTGCTCCAAGCCCCATCCAGCCTGGCCTTGGACACTTCCAGGGATTCAGGAGCAGCCACAGCTTCTCTGGGCACCTTATGTCAGGGCATCTCCACCCTCACAGGGAACAAATTTTTCCCAATATCCACTCTAAACATGCCCTGTCTGACTTTGAAGCCATTCCCCCTTTGCCCTGTCACTCCAAGCCTTTGTAAATTGTCTCCCCATCTTTCCTGATGGCTCCCTTCAGGTGCAGTTAAGTCACCCCAAAGCTTTCTCCAGTCTGAACAATCCCAATTTTCCCAGCCTTTCCTCCATCCCTCTGCTCATCCTGGTGCCTCTGGACTCTTTCCAGCAGGTTCTTTCCCTTCCTGTGTTGGGGTTCCCAGAGCAGGGAAGAGGGGCAGAATCACCTCCTTTTCAGTCCCTCACCAGCCAACTCTGTGTCTTTTTACATCAGAAAATCTTAGAATTGGACAGGATTGTGACAGAAGAGCAACTCAATAAAACTTCACCTTCTGCAGTATTTGGCCAGATGTGAAGATCAGAATTCTTTTTTCCCCTCTTTGAAAGATGGAATATAAGAATTTACCAATCTTAATGGTTCCTCCTCTTCCCTCCTCATCTGCAGTCTGGTTTGCAGACTGACTTTTCCAGCTTCTAAAGCTGGCACTTGATTTCTACGTGCAATCAGAATAAAGATTTGGGAATGAAAAGCAGATCCAGGACCCTCAGTGATGCACTTGAGGCTGCCATGGCTTGGAGTTTGTTATCTGAACCTACACTGAGGGCAGAAGCTGTGGGTTCATGCAAAGGAAAAGCTGTTCTGGTGGAAATGGGAGCTGAAATAA
Organism: Zosterops lateralis; assembly: GCF_965231275.1. Classification (NCBI taxonomy): domain Eukaryota; kingdom Metazoa; phylum Chordata; class Aves; order Passeriformes; family Zosteropidae; genus Zosterops; species Zosterops lateralis. The sequence continues at coordinate 35,706,654 of NC_139767.1, read as the reverse complement.
TGTCACTTTTAGCAGGATGCATGGGGGAACTGGAGACCAGTAATTCTGAAATAAGAGCAGGGAAGAGTTATGATTTCTAACGCTGATTCACAAAGATAAAAATGTGAAAAACACGATGCTCTGCTATTCTTGCACATCAACCCAAACACAAATACAACCTTTACACCTTTTGGAAAGGCTTTTTCCAAAGGGGATTTCTTTGAGAAGGTTCCTCAATGTGCCTTTCAGAGCTGTGTTCCTCCTGTGTTCCCCACTCTCCCCTCTCCCTTGTGGCCTGCCATCCCCACTCAGCCACTCTTCCCACCCTGTGACACCCTGGCAGTGCAGCAGGGACCTTGTGGGATGTCATAATCAGGACACAAAAGAACGACACTCACCCATCAGGTTGAGAGCCTGAAAAAAAGCCCTTTATTTTGGGAAACTCAACTTAGATAGTTTTTGGGATTTGGTCAAGGACTGGGGGGATGAAAGGAATACCCTTCTGACTCCAATGGTCAAACCAGCAGTCCATCACAGAGAAGAATGAGAAAACAATCTACTTATGTAAAAATCATGAGAACTCCAATACAAGAATATTAAAAAAATCAGAAGGCTGAAAATCAGAGAACTCCAATAAAATCGTGAGAACTCCAATACAAGAATATAAACAAAATCAGAAGGCTGAAAATCAGAGCGACAGTGGGGAACTTTGGGGGAAGCTGTGAGGGCACAACAGGAGACACAAAACACAGGGAGGACAACAATGTTTTTGATTTCTGTATGGAAAGAGGAGGAAATTCCTGTACCTACCTGAAAAGGCTTTAAGATTTTCACTAAGTCTGGTGCCTTTTCGTTCTTTTCCTTCTCATGCATTCAGTGCAAAGTCACTTGTGTTGAAACACAATTTTGGGAACAGTGACAGTGCATCCTTTCCAATCGTGATCCTGAAGAAACAACTAAAACCTGTTTAAAGCAAAATAATGACCAGTATTTTGGTGAGCTAGGTGGCACAGGGGCTGATATAAAACACAAATAAATAATAAGGAGAGGAGAGGAAAAAGGCAAAGTAAGAGTAGGAAGCGGAGATGACGGAGAACAAGAGTTATGGAAATGAGGGGTGATAGCTCAGGGAACATCATATTAGAAAAGGGATGGAAGTGTCAGAAAGGAACCAGAGAGCAGCAGATTGGCTTAAAAAAAAAATAAAGAAAAAAAAAATAAAGTGTGTTCAGGAGATGTTGATGGAATCCATCCAACATCTGAACGACTCAATGAATAGCAGACTGTTGAAACTAGATGAGACGCTAACTAATTTAGTTCAGGCTGTCAATAATTGAAATCAGAATGTTGCTGTATTTAATGCTAATAGGAAGACTCTGATTTCAGAAGCTTAAGGTTTTAAGAAGCTGGGATGGATCTGTTGCCATCGTTTTCCAGTTGTTATTGGTGGGGAATTGTTGAAAGAAATGTTATCAATTCAATGTATGATTTTAAATATTTAAAGATGCTACTTGCATTTTTAAGCCATGACCTATATTATCTGCTTCTGAGGGTGCTGTGTGTGGTGGGAAAGGGCACAGTTTAATTCTGTGATAACCTGGTGTGAGATGTACAGTTGCTCCAACTCCTCAATTCCATCACTTGCTGGTATGAGGAGAAATAAAATTCAAAGTCCTGTCTTTGGCAAAGTCCCTTGCTGCTCCCTTCCAATCTGCAGTGTCAGAAAACTCAGATACTTAACGAATCTTCTCATGTCTGTTGGCTTCATTTAGCAAACGTCTGTTCAGTTATCATGGATTAAAGGAAAATATTTATTAAAAAAAAAAAAATTACTCATTTTGGAGATATAGCAAATATGAGTTAAAGAGAATTTCAAAGAGGGATTTTTATTTTTTTTTTAAAATTGTAATTAATGTTACAGGGACACGAAGTAATGTAACAGCTACAGAAGGCAGTTTGTGGATGAGAGGTTTTAAAATGGGAGTGGGGGGGGGAGGAAATTTCTCCCAGGATAAATGGCTACCAATAAAGAATTAAAAGTAGACAGAAAACTTATTTAAGCCTCTGAGATATATGAGTAGTAAAGCATAGAAAAATTAGTGTCCAGCAGTGAGCATTACCCTGCCAGTTCAGCACAAATCTATGATTCCAATTATTCTATGAATCAAAGGATTCTGTGATTCTGTGAATCACACTGTAATTTTAAGGTATTCCTGTCAGTACCTTCACCATACATGGATTCTCCCAATAATTCTTCCAAGGCATGTATCTAATTCCCTTTTCACGCCCATTAAAGCTGAATTAAGATGCCATAAGATATCACAGGTATTAAAAAAAAAAAAAAAAAAACACAACATAGAAAGAAAATACTGAAAGTAGAAAGCATTGAGGAAAGGAACAAACAAGGTGCCAAAGCCTTGATACATTGGAACACTCTTTATTTTGTGATTTTTGGGCCATCTCACATGGCTCAACCATCCATTCTCCAGACCCACTGGGCTATGACAGATCCCTGAGCAGCTGGAGCCTGGTGGGGATTTCTGGCCTGATGAAATCAGCTTTTTAGGGTTTTTTTCTTACCTTGTGGGAAAATGTTCCACCCTCAGGTTTGCTCCCAGTTGGATATGATGTTTCCCAGCATAAATTGAGGATCTGGATGTGCAGCAGATTTTCTACTTTATATAGAGCTGCAGCATGGATGTGTGTGGAGTTCATTAAAAGATCTGGAGAACTAAAGCATTTGAACAAGACAATGGAAGTTGGAAAACAGGGAAAACATGTGGAAATGAAGAGTTGAAAAGTTAAAAAAAAATCCATTTCTGTTTGTTTTCCTTGTTTTCAGAGTTGTGAGCCGCTGCTTTTGTCTTTCCTCTCTCCTCCAATGCATTCTGTCCCCACTCTGAAAATTGTGTTTTATCTCCCCAGTACTTCTTTCTTTCACTGCTTATTTTTCCATGTGTTTTCCGTGGGATCTCCCAGTGCTGATATTTTTCCAAGGTGTGCTGCAGTCACCCCGGGAGGGGATGAAACCTCCCTGGGAGCTGCAGCTCTGTTGTAACTCATTCTGCAGGACACAACACTGGCAGGGGGAAAAAAATATAAAATAAATATATATATATATATATATATATATGTATCCTTTGGAAAAACACAAAATGTGTTCAATGCTTCCACTTCTTCGTGGTGTGTCCCAGTGGGAGCTGCTGTCACATTCCATATGCCAGGAACTGGGATGGTTTGCCTGGTCCCCCGTGCCATGGGGCTTCCTCATGTTTCGTGTCACTCACAGTTCATTTGGAAGATTCAGGGTGCAGGCTGCTATTTTTGTTTTAATTTGTTTCAGTGAGTGAAAGCCTAGATGTGTGTTTTCTTGCAGGTAAATCAGTATATTATAGAAATAAATAATATGTTGAACAGAGATGTGTCCAGGTTTGGCCCATGAGTCAAAGCCTTGATAAGAAATGTGGGTGACAATGGCAGGGTGAGGAAAAGCCCAGATCCAAACCAGGCTGACTCACAGGAACAGGAACACACAACCCCTTTCTAGAAGACCTTATTTATAAAAGAGGTGAGAGTTTAGAGACACAAAAGTCTCTAAAATGTCTCTATAAAAGAGGACAAAACAAGCCGAGGGAGGACAGGCAAAGCCCAGCTATGGTCAGCAGTAAATCCATCCTCTCTCTCCCCTCAGAGCTGGTTCCTTTCTGGTTTTCCTTCTGTTGCTCTGGCCTAATCTCTGCTATGAAGAGCAATTTATCTTCCTCCCTCTGTCTTCATCCCATCAGGGGGACAGGTGAAGGAGCTGCATTTCCAAAGGCAGCAGTGATGCGCACCACGGATCAGAGGGCACGACCTATTCCCAGCTTGGAATTTCTCATTTTTACCAGCACACCCAGAGCTGCAGCCTTATTTTTCAAAGGCACTTTATGGTACGCATACAATCATTTAAACAATTTATACCTAATTCAATTTTACACTGACAAATCTCTTGAAACGCTTTGTATCGATATATCAAAACAAGCTGCCAAGAAAAAAAATAAAAAATAAAAGTCTATACCATCAGCCAAAAAAATGTTTTAGCTTCTAGTTGAAGATAATGCTTTATCCTCCAGAATTTTTGCAGTAAAAATTTCAAATGCTAGTCTATCAATGGTCAGATTGAAAAAATAAAATGGTTTATGATTATTAATAACTTTTTAAAAGTTTTTTTTAAAATATATATATTTATTTTATTTTATTTATTTTAAGTACTAGTTTTTCTTACCAAATATTGAAAAATTGTTACTTCTTAGACACATCTGTTGTAGGCTGGACTTTAGATCTGTCTGTATTTCTCAAGTTTTATTGAGATGTTGTACTGTTGATAATTTGAGTTTTTCATGGTCAGACATTATTTTCAAAGTCAAATTATTTGCAAAACAGGCACCACCAGTTTCTCTCTTGCCCCATCTTAACATTTTTTATTGAAGGAACATTCGACAGTTATGAAAGATTAAACCCTAATACCTTATTGCTATTTCTGGAGGGGAAAAAATAATTCTTGAAGGATTCTCCAAACTTCAGGTACCCAAACCTGTGTGGGTGCCTGGAGTTGATCGTGGTCAATCCAAAATAAATTTCCATTTATGCCTCACAAAACTCAGCGAGGACAAAAGACACGTTAACAGGGGCCAGAAATCTGGCAGGCCCAGTCCCACCCGGGGGATATTTTTCTCAGATGTGGAACACGCTCCTGCAGACCAGGATTTATAGCAGAAATGCTGACAGACAATATTGGTGATACTGTTCTAATTTATTTGTGCTGAATGGTTTTTTCATCTCTTTTCCCTTTTAATGATCTAAGCCTTTTTGCATCTGGCAGTGAGTTTCCTCACTGTTTACCTTGCCTGCCAAGGCAGTATCATCCATCTATGACTACGCTTTTCTTGGTTTCTTGCTCTCTGTCTTTAATACTTGGAGCCAATTTTCCATTTATTCCAGGACTCCTGCACCTCTGATGTTGCCATTAACTTGTAAAGTGGAAGCCTGTCAAAAATGCTTTCAAGATGCATTTTTTTTTTCTTTTTATTGTGAAATATGTGGTAGTGTTCTGGTATATTTTTATCATAAGCATCAAAAAAATCCTTCTTCTACTCTTAGTTGGCATTTGCCATAAAGAAAATAATCCAGATTTCTTAGATGCTAAATGAGCATTTTGTGCTCCTGTAACACCATCAGGCATTTCTGCCTCTTGCAGGGTGCTCAGAACCTTTTTGTGCTCACTTTACCAACCCCAGGAGCACTGGAAAACATGGATAATCCCAGGGAGCGTGTTGGGAATTTGAATCCCATATATACAGATTATAAAGCTGAAGTGATGATTACGTAATCTGGTGACATTTACACTTTTGGAACATAACCTCTGCCATCACACTTTGCAGTAGCAGTAGTAAATCTGTGATGGGATGAGCTGCAGTGGGAGAAGAGGGTGGATCTGTGGTTGTCTGGGATTTTAAGAGCTGGAGGCAGGGAGCAGGTTTTGGCTGGACTATAAGACAGCACTAGAATTTCTCCTTACAAGCCCTGGTGAGGAAGCAAAGGGGATTTTGGGGACATCATCCAGCCAAGGGGAAGACTGAGGGCAAGGCACTTTTGGCTCCCAGTCCTTGGCAGTGTCCAAGGCCAGGTTGGACATTGGGGCTTGGAGCAACCTGGGACAGTGGAAGGTGTCCCTGCCCATGGGGTGGAACTTTAAGGTCCTTTCCAACCCAAACCATTCTGGGCTTCTGTGATTGTCTCGTCTCTCAAAGAGACATCCCACACACAGATCCCTGTTGGGGTGGAGTTTGGGGTGGGGAACGTGGAGCCCACAGCCCAAGTTGGAGCCCTGCAGCACCACGTCCACCCTGGAAGGTGTTGGTAACTCACTGTCAGGGGATGTGCAGGACTTCCCCAGCCCTGTCCCTGCCCCAGCAGTGACATCGGGCTGTGCCCAGCCTCTGGTGTGCTCAGAAATTCCTTATTTTTGTTAAAATTTAGTTAACAGCACTAAGCTAAGACAAAAGCACAAATTACAGGTATTTAAGAGAGTGGGTAACCTGCCTGAACAAATCTCCTTGGTTTTGAGGCTCTAGGGCCAGAACTGAGATTAAGCATTTTAAATTGGCCTTTTTTTTCCTGCTTTTAGTTTGCATGAATCATATTTGCTTTTTCCTCCCGTTATTCTCAAGTGTTGGCCACTTCTAGTTGGACACAACTCTCGTAGACAAGCCCTTAATTTAACAGCTCGTTCTCCCTACTTCATTTAAATAAAGATTATAAAGGGAACTGTAATCCTACTGATTTGCAAATTGAACTGTTTTGTAGATGTTATTTAAACAGTGCCACTACGACTGTGTTTCATGAGAAACATGGTACAGTGAGAGAGATCAAAGATTCATAAGGAAACTCTTTTTTTTTTTTTTTTTTTGAAAGCCAATGCTCCTGGCTTCTTTAACTAATTGAAAAATTTTCTTTACAAGAACAGACCTTCAAGCACTCTGGCTGCTGCCACGAGCCTTATCATTACACAGTTCTTACTTCCTCCTTTAAGGGACTGAGCTGGAGATTAATGGAAGAATTTGCTGGCACTTTAGGATGAACTTTGCCTGTTTTCAGTGCACTGCACAAATCCTAACACACAGGTGATTATCAATGGACTCAAAGATTGAAAATAATAGAGTGCCTCCCCCCTATTTTTTTTTTTTTGAGTTCAGAGGCAGAGCTTCATAATTTCTTGGGAAGTCAGAGGATTGAACTGCATTTTCTCCTAACTAGGGATGAATTTAATGATGATGAAAGGGAAGAAGAATAAGACTGGTTTGATTTTTGAGGTGAAAACTGTGCATGCATGGGGGAGTTGCTCCTGGGACTGCCTGGTCTGCCAAGAGACCAAGGTAAGAGAGATTCTGGTTCTGGCTTTGGCACAGTTTGCCCATTAGAAAGGTGATCAAAAAAGCTCTGATGTCTCAGAGCTGCAACTGTGAGGCTGAAGTGCATTGGATGAGAAGTGCCATGCCTCTCTCTCTCTGCTGCTGTAGACTTCACCATAAGACAGTAATTAAGTGGAATTTCTTTAGGCATGTGGCTTAATTTTTTATTTTTTTTTTTCTGCATTAAAAGTCACACTTGAGCCTCGATGCTCCATGAGAGATGTGTGTAGCTGAGCCAAGTCTATCAGTCCCCAAACGTGTCTTGTTATTTTCTAAAATGAGAAAAGGGGTGGTAAATGATGCCTTTTTTAACAGAAAGCCAGTTTATATGTGGCCTGTGTATTTTAAGGGAAATTTATGGAGCAATGACTTAGGTTATAACCATGGAATCCTTCTGGCTTCAGCTGGCACGACACAGCCCATGAATATTAACAACCTACACTTCCATAGGTTAAATTTAGCCATAGGAACCCATCAGTATTTATGGATCAGATGCTGCCATCTGAAGTCAGAAAGAGTCCACGGCCACGAGTGAGAGGCTGATTTGGGACTCTGAGCACTTTGCCTTGCTCAGACAATAGCTCTGTGTGTCTGAGTGCTGTCACTGCCCTGCAAAATCTGAGCACCAGCTTAGGTGCTAAAACCTGGCTGCTCCTGATGGGCTGTGAACACCCAGAACCTTTGCACTTCACATGCTCCAGGATTTACCCTCCAAGGTGTTACATTCTCAGGGCTTACTGAGAAAAAAAAAAATAAAAGAGAGAGTCTGAGGTTAAAATGGAAGCTCGCTATTATTATTAATTTAAACTTCAATTGTCTACATCTGAGCTGGAATTCTGGAAAGAGCTGCACACAGCACAGCAGTCCCAGGCTGCATTTTTCTGAGTTCAGCTTTGCATCACTGATGCACTTCAAAACCTTTTGAAGTAGAACTGCCCAGGGTTGCTCTGTGCTCCTCTGTGCAAACTGATTCTTGACCCCTTCCCCACCTTTTAGAGGAGAGTTTAAGCTAAATTGGCCTCCTTCATTACCATCAGGTGAATGGATTTTGAACTTCAGGCAAGAGCAGTCTCCATCATTAGAAATGTTCTAACTCTGCTCCTGCCAGGGGGGAAGGCAGGTGTGAGAAAACCCACATTTAACCTTCTGTGGTTTGCTTAATTGCACTGGAGAACTTGATTAGGAGAGCACAGTGTTCACTGGAACAGGAGCGTTGTGCAATAGAAACTTGAGCAGTTTTCTCTGTAGTGGCACTTTTTTTTTTTTTATTCCCTGGGAACAAAAGTGTGACATTAATAGCTGTGCTCAACAGAAAACTTGTGAGTGGGCCTCTCTGGCAAGAAAGAGCCACATAGCTTGCATTACATGGTGTGCCAGTGAGGAAGGTATATGTAGCAATAAGTTTATGTTCCATGAGTGAGGTTTTTTATTTATTTATATCACCTCCTACATGGAGCTACCCGGGCCAAACTCCCCTGCAGAGGCAGTCCTGGGCACCTCGCTATGCTCAGGGAGAGGCAGAGCAGCCAGCAAGGGCAGAACATCTCTTTTAATTCAAGAAATCCTTATTTTCCTTGAGTTAACAAAGTAACTCAGAAGCCTGGAGTAGTAAATGAAAACAGACGCTTGAGTCAGGCAGAGGAGTTGGGATTTATTTTTTTTCTCCTCTCCCCTGTACTGTGACTGTAAGTTTCCAATCCAATTAAAGACTGGAAAGTTAAGCAAGGAATCACAATTGCAGAGAAAGAGGAAAAACATGACAGGCAAACTCCTGTCCTTCCTGCTTTGGGGAGGTCAGCGGTGAGGGGATGATGGAGCTGGATTTGCCTTCTGCTCCAGCACCTCACAGCTCTCAACCTGACTGGCCCCACCTCTGAGCTGCTCAACCTCTGGGTACCAAAGCTCTCAGAGGGGGCTGAAGCCAGGCTGATTCCTCTGCTCAGGAAGTGCTTTAAGATGCTCATTAGAAAGGTGTGATCATCCACAGCGACAGCGCAGGGCTGGGCTGAGCAGATGTCTCTCCCCAGTTGCCAGAGTAGCAGCCTGCATGACAGGGAATCCAAGCACACCTTCTTCCTGGATTTATTATCTGAGTAATTAACCATGCAGCACGGATCCTGACTCAGTCCTCCCTTCCCAGGCTCGTTTTTCCTCTGTATAACTCTGTGTGCTGTGCATGGTGCTGATAAGATGGCCCACCCTAAATGGGTAGAAATAAAATTGTCACTGGAAATCCTTTGGTGACTTGGAATATCAGGGGGGTCTCCTTCCTGGCCCTGGTGGTTGGTGCTCATCAGTTCCCAGGTGAAGGCTCTGGATGTCTGGCACTGCTGTCCCTGAGGATGGAGGGGATTGACCACCCTCTGCCTCCCTCCCACTGTGGCACAGCTCTTTTTCCTGGCAGGAAAATATTCCCTCCTTAACAAGAAATGGGGTGAAGGAAGTCAGGCACACTGGTCTGTGATGTACCCTCCCCAAAGCAATCACAGAACAGGACCATGGAATCATCAAGGTTGGGACAGATCTCCAAGATCATCAAATCCAACCCTTGACCAATGCATTTTCTAGTCAATTAAATCCGTTTTTTGTGTATCCAGTGCTAATCCATGTCCCTTCCTCCACCTCCAAGTCCCACTGCTCATGGAACTGTGTAATCACAGCACTCCCCACTCATTACCTGCCTGTGCCAAGACACAAAACCTTCATAAGATTCTCATTTGCCTCCGAGGTTTTTTGCCAGCAGAGGTTTGTTTTGCAGATAAATGGTTGCTATACAGCTCATGCTCACAAATTACAGCTCCTGACTTCCTGCTTGGCTGGGAATGGGTGGAGGATCCCAACTAAACTGATAATGAGATGCCAGTGGGTGGACGGGGAGGCAACATCTGCAGGTCTGATCTCATGTGCTGATCTCGTGTACTGGCAGGGACGTGGATGACACTTTGTTATTCCAGAAGGATCTCGAGGACATAAAATTCCGACAGCTGGAACCTGCTCTGGAGCGTCTGCGTTGTAAAAGTGCAGCTACTCCAGGGCTTTCTGGCATTAATAGGACAGGGGAAAAAAAAAATACTCTTAATTTTTATTTTTAATCCAATTAATTTAGAATGCAGCATGGGTGTGAGCAATGGGTGAAAAAGTTGCAAGCATGTACATACAAAAAAAAAAAAAAAAGAAATATATATATATATGTATCTCCATATAGATTCTGTATTTCACTCCAGCTGGATGGTTATAGACCATTACCTGAGAGTGAGACAAGCAAGAGTTTCCTTCGTGTGGATGAAAGACTATTCCACCTGGAACAAAAGCACTGCCAGAAAGGAAAACACGCTCTTGGCCATGTGAGTTAGATGGCCACCATCCATGAGCATGGTTCAAGTGCTCTGCACTATTCCAACACCTGGAAAAGCAGCTTGAGAGTCTTCCTCCAGCCTAAAGGGAAGAAAAAAAAACCTCCTTTGAGTGCCCAGGCAGTGAACAGCCTGGACTTCTGAAACAGAAATCTTGACAAAAGCTCCTTGTATTTCTGTAAGGGGAATAGTGAAAATGCAATAGCTCTAATGCATCTGTATTTTAGGAAAGCTTTCTGGGCCTCATCGCTCATTATTCACTTCAAAAATCACTTTGGTTGAAAGCTGGGAGATTGACTGGGCACACAAAATCAACAGTGCAGGGGGTGTGTGAGCAGGAATGGTGGAAGCAAAGTTTCTCAGGGATCTGAGGTGGTTCTGGTGGAATTTGAGGTTTTAGTTGTCTGGGTATTGTTGCATTGATGTTTCCAAAAATCCCCAAAACTGAGAAAATAAAAAGAATTAGTGAAATAAGGAAGACTATCTAAAGAAATATCTGTTGCTTCTCCCACCCTTTAAAACCCTCACTACCTTCAGCTTCTTCTTCTTCTTCTTCTTCTTCAGCTTCCCTACCCAGCCTCTTGCACTCTGTAATTTGGAAAACACTGATGTCATTGGAAGCATTAGCAGCAGTACTCATCGTGCTGCAGTTCATACAAGCTGTTATGCTTTTTGTACAGGCAGAGGCTTTAACCAGGAATTTCCACCTTTTTATTTCCCATTTTTTTTAAATATATAATTTTTTTCATTATTATTAGTTTTCCATATTGTGGAGGGATGGCTTCACAGAGGCTGTCAGAGACTTGCCAAGGTTCCCTTCGTCCCTGAGCCACCTTGGAGATCCAGGATAACAAGTGATGGGTGGGAAGGAGGAGGGAAAAGGGCTTCCAAGGGGAAAAGCTGGGACTCTTGCTGCCTCTCCCCAGGGAAAAAGGATTTTGCATGCTGAGAAGTGGCTGCTCACAGCACATATGGGATGTTCCTGGATTTCCAAGATGGGAATCAGAAATCTGCCTTGACCCGAGCCCCTGGTATCTTCCAGCAGGAGGGGGAAGGAGTTATTAATAGGAAAATACTGAACTCCCTGCAAATATTTTACTCCTCTGAGGTGCCAGTGACAGATCCTGTGTGGGATTTTGTGCATGAGGTGGTGGTTTGGTGATGGGAAGAAAAGAGTGAGTGATTTAAATATGGGTCACGCTGTGAAAAAAGGTTTAAGAAGATGGTGATGAATCAGTTTGCCAAAGCCTTTCTTAATTTACTGGGTTGGTTTTTGATGATAAATGGTCTCATCCAGGTTGGAAGAGGCACTTAAATGTGTGACTATTTTGGGATGTCCCACTCTGCACAGGGATTCAGGACCAGGCAGAGGAGAGGAATGGGATCTGCTGCATCCAGGGGTTAAACCAGAAAAGGACCTGACCCCTTCAGTCTTAAACTCCTGAAACGATGATTGATTTTCCTTAATACCCCAAAATTCTTTCTTCTTAATTTACTATGAATTTAACTCAAATAAAGAGCCCAATGGCAACACAGAGAGATTCTGGGATGGGACAATCATTCAGGTTTTTTAAAGCACTTTCCCGTCCTAACATTCTCTTTCCATCAGCTGAATCACAGATCCTTTATCTGCAGCAACCTCATTTACCTTTATTCCTCCTTCCTTCCTTATTTTGTTGAAATGTCAACAGCCATTTAGTCATAATAAGCTGTGATCCTGTGCAAAAAAATCAAAGATTAAAGTCTGACTCCTGTACACAAAGTAAAGGTCTAAGACCACATTGTGCTTTAGTTGCACAATCTAAGTTCTCAAAAGATGCTTTAATTTTCTGTTTTAGTTTTTTCTTGTGTGGCTTCTTTCTTTCTTTTTTTATTCTTTTTCTCTTTTTTTTTTTTTTTTTTTTTTTTTCTTTTGTGTAATTAACGTGGAAGTGATTCTTTTGTTTGAATAGTACTTGGCTTTTAGAACAAAAAACCATAGATGCACTACCCTGCTGTGAGAGAAAAGGGTTGAATTGGTATTTAAACGAGGACAATTTCTGCAGATCTTTCTGACTATTAGATGAGATGCAGTTTAATTTTCATTGCTCTAAATTAATCCTGGAGGAGGAGGAGGAGACCCTCCTTTAAAGGCAATAATAATGAAATTCTGGGGCTGATTCTGGGCTGGTATTAACACAGACTAATTCTGTCACAAAGAGTTACCTTGGCTGAGGAGCTGCCCCTGAAAGACTCTGGTTTGCTTCTCTGAGCTGTAATAGAAAAAGCAGAAAACCCCCTAAGCCAGGAGCGAGTCCAAAGAAATTACATAAATCATTAAGAGTGGAATGAATTGTTTCCTGTGACCTGCAGCCAGCCAGGAGTGTGGTGCTGGGGCTCTGCCACCCTGGTGACATCCCCACATGGACAAGTACCTTCTGTCCACACAGGAGAAGTGCAGGGAAGCTGAGGCAAAGCTGAGGAAAAGGAAAGAAATAAGGGAAGAGATGTGGATCTGTGGTATTTATCCTGCTTTGAAGCAAAATTAGCCCTGATTAAATTGTGATTAAATTGTGGATGTTGAGGTTTTTTCCAGCTGGGCTGGACACAGAGTGGTCAGAAATGTTTGTGGGGGCTGGTCTCTCCTCTCCCAGGATCCAAACCTGTTCCGTGGTGACTTTACATCTGCTGAAAGGAGGAAGGATCAGGATTGGGAAGTGTCCCGCATTTGCAGCTGTACCATTGTGATGTGCATTTAGAGGTTCCTGCCTCCTCGTGAATTCACACATTTTATCACAGTTAACCAGCTTTTCCTTTCCAGGTAGTGGATAATAAATAACTCCTACATCAAATAGGCCAGGGAAATATTGAGTAGAAGCGGCAGAAAAGTATCAGTTAAATCACAGGATCAAAGTTTTTAGATGTCAACAAACAAGCAGAAAGTCTACATTATGTAGTGGTCAGAAAAAAAGAAAAAAAAATTGCTGTAAGGAATGTATCAGTTCCTCTTGAGCTGTCCATCTACATCAGATCAATAGCCCTTCCAAGCATGGGACATTCAGGCTTTCAGCTTGAGAAATTGAAGTTCTCAAAATAAGTCAGGATTGTAACACAAGTCCATCATTGTGTGTCACAGAAATGAAATGAGTTGTCTCCTGTTCGATTGATGACTGACAGAAAGCTGGGAGGAAGAAAGGGGAAAATAAACGAGACATGGGTTCTTTCTTTTTTTTTTTTTTTTTTTTTTTTTTTTTAAGTTGTTGCCAACACTTCTGTCAAAAAAAAAGTTTCCAGCGAGGGATCTGCTTTCATTTCCATGGACATGCCTAGTTCCCATTACTGATAACAGGAGCTGGATGGTGAGGGCTGGGAGGGGGAATGTGCTGGGCACTGCTGCTATTCAGAGGAAGCACATGATGCAAGGAAAAAAAAAAAAGTAGATTGAGGATTTCTTACAAGAAAAAGTTCAAATATGTCCAGGGAACGTATGACTGGTAGCTCCTGATACTTTTAATTTAGCACTTTGTAATGACAAATGAGTAAACAGGCAGATATTTGGCCTGCTGAGATCCATGAACCTGAGTCTAGCAGAAGGGAGCCCACATCTGAATCCAGTTGCATGTTCAACCCATTAGTCTGGGATCTCAGCAGCAAGTCTGGGAAGTGATTGCACTTTTACAGCCCCAATAGCAACCAGGTACAAAATCTGGCTGGAGATGTAAGTTCAGGCTTCAATCCATCTTAAAACGAGGAGGGTGAAGCTGACAGATCCAGGGCTGGTCCTGCAGATGTTCCCTGACGTTCCAAACAACCATGCTGAAATGAACACAGAACTTCTCCTGTCAACTCTGCTCAGGGAAATAATGCACGAGGAGAATGAGCTGCAAATTTTTTTAGTTTTATCGGTGGAAAAGGCCCCCCCCCAGTGCTCACAAACAGGCTCACAAAATCAATGCCTGATGCAGTTACTAGCTGAGCAGCTTGTTGATGTTAAAGGAAATAACTTTGTTATCCAAAGTACAAGTGCTCCTCTATTATCCTGGCTTTCAAAGTGATTGAGCCTGAAACGCATTCTACCAGTGTATATGAGATACCCCTGCTACCTTGGAGACCAGGCAGCTTCAATACATTAAATATAGAAACTACAGTTTCCATTGCCTAGAGCAATAAAAAATGGAGACTGAAGCAATGGTTGCGCTTAAGTACCTGCTGGGAAACACTGAAACTGTGGTTCTAATCTTCCCAAAAAGTGGTGGGGCCTTGTTTTCACTGGGTTTTTCTGGCAGGAGTGGGGTTGGGTGGTTGTAAAGTAGTAGGAGCAACCTGCTTGCTGGAGCTGGATGCTGGAAGGAAAGGGCTGTGCTGCTTGGATCCTTCATTGTGGATCTTTCAGGGGTGTTGTTGAGGTTCTTTGAGCCTCACTTTGTTGTTCTGTAGGGTGGGGAGGAGCAGGCACACCTTGAGCTGCATCAGGACCCACCAGAGAAACTCTTTGGTGCCTCTGAATCAAAGCAGGTTTGAACCAGATGCACAAAAAGCTCCCATCAGGAGATGAGTAGGCAATACCAATGAAGGATCCTTCATTGTGGATCCTTCAGGGATGATACTGAGGTTCTTTGAGCCTCACTTTGTTGTTCTGTAGGGTGGGGAGGAGCAGCCACACCTTGAGCTGCAGCAGGACCCACCAGAGAAACTCTTTGGTGCCTCTGAATCAAAGCAAGTTTGAACCACATGGCACAAAAAGCTCCCATCAGGAGAGGAGTAGGCAATACCTGTCACCAAAAGGGATGATAAAACTGGATGTAGATTTTCTTGCTTGGAGGAAACGTGCTTGGATAATGTCAAGCGCACCTGGAAATTATAATGTTCCAAACGCATAAAGAAAAAATCCAGGTAATATAAAGCAAATATAAAAAATAATCTTAAAGGTCAATAAAATCAATCTGGGCAGAGATTTGATGGATCACATACTCCAAAACATGACAACATATAAGTGAAATAATAACTTTACATGTCTCTTCAAGAATTGTATTGCATCTGACACTGTTTTCAGACAGGGTGAAGCACACATAATTTACTGCATTCACTTAATTAAATAAAATTAAAATAAATTGAAATGGAGTCAACTGAAAAGCTGTTCCATTTTTTAGTCTGTCTTGTAAAAAATAAAAAAGTATTTGAACCAAGTAAATACAAATTATTCTGAAAATGTTTTCATGAAATAAAACCCTGTTTCACATTGGACAAGTTTTCAGCACATACTTCCAATGTTAATATTTTTATCATGTTATTTTTACAATTGCATTTGAATGGCATTTTAGGTTTACAATATTTCAAATGAAGAAATCAAAAGGGTTGATTATGAAAGTAGTCATACATTATGCTTCTGTTTTTTCAAATGTTCCTCTTGCTACTCCTCCTCCTGTTGCAGAATAAAAACGATGAACTGTAGATTGGCAAAAAAATTTACTGATTTCTGTGGGTTTACTGGGATAATCTGAAAGAAAATTACCTGGGATGAGCTGGAGTCTTTTGAGGAAGAGCAGAAAGTCCTTCACCTTGGGAAAAATTACTCTTCTAGATACTTTAAATCCGTTTTATTCACGATGCTACTGTAACTTTCAAAACACATTCCACGTTCCTGCAGAATTATTTTATCAGAAGAACATATTTTTACAATACATTTTAAAAAGTGACTTTTTAACCGAGCACAACACACCGCAGATGAATTGTCAACTGTCATTGGAAAGACGTTTTTTCTTCGTTTGCTTGGTTTTTTCCCCATGTGAAGTCATACAAGAAATAATGCCTTCTGGGGCATTCCACAGGAAAAAAAAAAAAAAAAAAAAAAAAAGAAAAGATAAACAATTGGAAGGGCCTTCAATCTTGTCATTCCCTGGTGTAGCAGAGTGAGAGCTGTGCACTGTCAGGGAAAACTCAATGCTCTGGGGACGATTAACTCCTTCCACCAAGGTCCATCCTAAACCACACCTGGGCAACCCTCACAGCTCTGCACGTGGGCATAACTAAAAATGAAATAAAACAAGTTTTTTGGTTGGGAACCTTGCACTTTTTGCAGCTCTGGGGTGGAATTCTTGACATGTGGTTATGCCCCAACTTGTACCTTGCAGAGAGATTTCTGTTGTGCCGGAGCGCGAGGCAGAGAGTGGGAGTTTTATGTCGAGAGAGGAGAGATGTATTCATGGTTTTCTCATGCTTGCCATGATGGGCTGCTTGTTTCTGAGCTGTTCAGCTACAGATTCCCTGCGTTCGACTTCAGACACCGCAGAAGAACAGCTGGGAAATCAGCGAAGCAGCAGAGCAGAGTGGTTACAATAGAAACAAAAAAACCCGAACAAAACAAAACAAAAAAACCTTATTGAAAGAAAACTGTCCGAGGCAGCCCCATGGTGCCCTTTCACACTGAGACACTGTCCCGGGGAACCCCCTGGGAAATGGCAAGACATATTTTTCCCTGATAACAATGTAAAAAAAAAGCACAAAAAGTACAGAGGGCAGCTCGTTGTGTCGCTCTGCTTTAGGAGAGCGCTGCGCTGAGATCGCGGCTTTAATAACGCCGCGCTCGTTCCTGGATGCAAATAAATGAATATACAGTAACCTAGCACAAATAAAAATAATGTCTAGTGTCTCATCCAGGACTTGTTTGTTAACTCCTGATGAGATGCTGTGTGTAGTCACGCTGCCCTGAGGAGTTTGTAATACCAGAGACTGAGCCCACAACGTTTCCTAAGCACCGCTGTGAACAGCCTGGTGGGACTGCAGTAATTGAGGTAACTGTGTTACTTCTGGGCTAGATGGTGCACCTCTTTCACCAGGCATTAAGCACTTAGGAGAGCAGCCCCATTCACTTTACTGATGGCTTTTAGATGGGAAAATGTATTACAATCACAGAGTTACCTACCCTTCAAAACTCAGCATACCGAGGACGAAATGGAGAAATCTAAGGGAGGTTCTCATAGAAAACAACCAACAAATGGACTATATATAAAGCTAATCTGTCCTCTTTTGGTGATTTTTCTCCCACTTGCAGACAATCAAGCCCAGTTTTGCCAGTGACTGTCAAAAGACTGTGTGTGAGTAGTTTTAAGCTGCAATAAATAGATATGAGTTCCAGCTAAATCCAGCCCTCTATAACATTACACCCCATTGTGGACGTGCCTCCAAAACACCTCCTGCTTGACAAAAAAATAAAAAAATAAAAATAAAAAAATAATTGCAGTGATGCCTGGACCCCTGATGTTGCCCAGGACTGTTCCATCCTGAGCAGGGGTTTATTTCCCATATTAAAAGTCAGCTTGTTGGCAGAGGAGTGCTGAGCGTGCAAATCCATTAGCCGTGCCTGTGTGCTGCTGAAATCCCAGCCCCTCTAATGCTCTGTCCTGGGCATCCTCCTTGGAAAAAAAAAATCATCCACAGTGCTGGTGACACCACTCTCATAGCCTAGCACACCCTTGTAGGAAATGATTGATCTTGTTTCTATGATTTAGGGACTAAAAAGGTGTTCTGGGAAGAATTCACCTGTAAATGTGACTTGTTTTTGTTTAAACAAACTCTGTGATGTGTTCCAGGTGTGGATCAGGGTAGTGGCTGGGGAAAGGTGTGTTCAGTGTGCAGGGAGAAGGTCTCCCAGCAGAAGGGCATTGAGCTCTTTAGCTTTGAGAAGAGCCCTGAGTTTGTGTTGTCTCCTTTGTGCCTTCAATGTTCACTTAGAATAATTTCTGTGAAGAAAGCAAAACTTTTTACAAATAGTTTCAAGATGTTTTTACGAACAGTTTTGAGGAATTTTTACAAATATGCTCATGACATTCCTAATTTGAGCCTAATAATTCATATCTTTTAAACTATTTTTCTTTGTGATTTATTGTTGTTGTTTTTGGTTTTTTTACCTATGTATATTTATTCTATTTATTCACATTGATGTTATGAAATAACCTGATTTTAAGTGATTTGTTTCAACTGTTAGACTATGGCACCTTTATTGGTAGTTGCAATCCTCTGTTCCTTGATGAATAATTTACTGATTAAAAGCAGTTATGCACACAATGGTTACATTTTTTTCAGGAGAAAAAAAAAGATCATCATCACTTCAGTGAGGGTCAGTGGAGAGAGAGGAGAGCTCTCACAGAGTCATTTATTCCATCAACTTTTCCAACCTTTTCCAACAATTTAGACCCTTCTTTAGGAAATCTCAAAGTTGTTCTTGACAAACTGCTACAGTTTCATCTCTGAGGTTCTGTGTTGTTTTTTTTTTTTTTTTGTTTTTTTTTTTGTTTTTTTTTTGTTTTTTTTTTGTTTTTTTTTTGTTTTGTTTTGTTTAGTTTTGTTTTGTTTTCCTGGAGTTAACAGTATTGAGGACAGACTTGCTGAGCTGGATGTTCTTTCACCTTTCCTGATTGCACCACCCTCATCCTTGGAGATTTTCAGGACCCGATCAGATCAGGTCAGGCCTCAGAGAAGTCTTCCCCTTTTCCTGGGGCTCCTTCCCAATGAATTTCCCTGTGATTTTATGATTTTTCCACTTGCCTAAGTGAGAGCTATTGCTCAGATGAGGAGCTAAATCTTAAGGCTTTGTTTACAGAACACAAGTCGGCATCCCCAGGAATGTGCCAGATTCTGAACCCTTAAATCTTGCAGTGCCCTGCAGGTGAGGATCTGGGATGGGCTCTCCAGCTGACACACCTCTGGCTGCTGTTTTTAAGTCTTCTTTGTATGTACATCAGTGTAAAATACTTAATTCTTTTGTAGCAACCTCTTTTTCTGGGAGACCTTTAGTCCTCCAGCGGATCAATTTGTCTTAAGGAATGTAATCTATATTTACTTTGCAGTAGGTACTGTAGCTCTCAACTCTGCTTTTTTAGCTGATTCAGCTGCAATCCAGCTCGCTTTGACCTCAGAAATATTCCCTGCTAACTGTCCTCCTGTTCACTCCAATTTGTACTGCCTAAATGCCTACTGCTGAGTGTCCCTCTGGCCATTCTGAAAGGTGTTTCATCACACTACAATAAACGTGAAATACTGATGCACTCAAAACAGCAAAAAAGGAGGGGGGGAGAAAAGCAGCTGGATATCGACATGGGACTGGACAGGGGCATTTATTACACTTTACTTTCATCCCATTGTCTACCTTTGCCAGAGGAGGGCTCTGAGACTCCCTGGTGGGCCAGGCAGGTCGATACGACACGGGAGTTAAATTAGTCCTCAAGTCAAGCACATATCTACCTTGGCTGGGATACCTCCAACCTGAAGTCCCTGGAAAATTTACATTTTTCCACTAAGTTAACCAATAACAGAGTGAAATGAGTGAGAAAAAAGCAGCTGTCTAGCCTGCATCTTGCTTCATTATCAAATGAATGTTTTCCAAACAGCAGCTTAGGTGCCTTACGAGAGAGTCAAACAGGCTGATGTACGAGATGTGGCCAGGATTTACCAGGTTTAATAAGTAAAAATAGTTTTTAAAAAAGTCAGTAAATACATAATAACATTTTTTGTTTATTCTGAAGGTGTTTTATCCCCTCCTCTTCTTTTTCTTCCAGTATCTAAACTGGCTTTATTGTTTGAGTGCACTCACAGAGCCCTTACTAATATAAGTGTTATATTAATTTGTCAATGTAGAACAAACTTGTTCAATTCAGAACCCTGATTTAGTGTCCTGGAGATCCCAGGTTGTCTTGGTGAGTTTCCACTCTTCCCTAAGCACTGAGGATTCCAACACATAGAAGACTGTTGGTATAACTCTGTGGAATCAGAAAAATAATTTTAAAGTGGCATCTTTGGTTGGAAGAGAGATGAAGGTGATTCAGAGCTGTCATGGCTGGAGAAAGGGGCCTGGGTTATCACCTCCTATATTCAAATGGCCACTTCATGGGTGGACAAACCTCTCAAAAAATGTTCAGAAAATAATTTGGTCCTACACAACAACCTCCAGCAAGCATTTAATGGAATCACAGAATGGTTTGGGTTGGAAGAAACCTTAAAGATTGTCTCACTTTAACTCCCCTACCATTGGCAGAGATCCTAAAATTACTGTCCTTTGTAAAACAACAAAAAAATTGTAATTGTGTACTAATAAAGTAGCAAATTTATTTGATTTGGACAAACAAGCAACAACAACAACAACAAAAAAATCCAACCCCCCAACCAATGCCTCTTCACGAAGTAAAATAAAGTCTTTCAATGAGGGTTATACTTTTTTATAATTATTTTGTAAGGTGAGGAGATATTTTATTCATCAGGAATGAAGGCACAGTGCAGGTACTTAATTTGTACGAACTGTCTTGCTTTATTATTTTAATAATCTGACAAATATTTCTCATCTGACAACTCCCTCCTTCAAGCTCAGGCCCTGCAAACAACCATGCCCAGATCTCTTCAAAAGCATTGCTTGCTTTATTTCCAAAAGAGCTCTTGCCTACCTATTTGCCAGTGGAGAAAAAATTATTTCAAAACATGAAGCAGGTAAACCTTAACCTGCCAGATGTCTTCTTCGTGTAAGCAATTTAAATTCAATTTGAGGCAGAAAAATACAGGCAACTTCTGGATCAATAGGCTGCATTCAGCAGAGCTGACACACAACACCTGATCCACCGCCAACCTGGCTGGGCTCTTCTTGCTGCTACCTGAGGGACTTTTCCCTGGCTTTTATCGGGTAAAATCTCTGAGGATTACAGGTACATAACGCTAATTAGGGCTGCTCTCTTTCCCCTCCCTTGGAGTGGCCTCTGTTTGTGCGACAGCCGCTCCAGTTTTGTGTTTCAGGGGGATAATTGTGGTGGCACACGCCAGCGAGGTAAATGATAGCCCTGCACAAACACACCCCCAGCATCTCGCAGGAGAAGAGGGTGATGAGATAATAGCTGCCACAAAAAGCTCACCTTGCTCACTTTCGGGGGGCTTTTTGTCATCTATCCGCCTTCAGAGCTGTAATTATGTGATTAGGAAAAGGAGAGGGCTGTAAACAAGCAGGAGATTCGCTCCTCCCCAGGCATGGGAAGTGATGCGTGTCAATCCCAAAGCTCCTCCAGGAATACCTGAGCATCACCAGCGTGTGGAAAGCTTTTGGAAATGTGTGACGTGCATGCACATCAATCCTGCCCTGAGTGCTCACAGCACGCCGGTTATTAGCAGCAAAAAAATCATCCTCCATTCACATGCGTTTAACCGGGGTTCAGAATGAAATTTAATCATTGCCCAGATTTGTAATAATTATTATTATATGTAGGGTTAAGTGCTGGAAAAATGGAGCTTTTATTTGCCATTTAACAATTCCCCTTTCTATCTGCGAGCTCTGATTCTACCATTATTGTGTTTCCTACAAATATCCCAGATACTTATAAATATTCTATTGCAATGAATTTTATATGACCCTTCAGTTCTAACAGCGGAAGCTGCATTTTGAACTTAACCTAAAATCCAGTGCAGTAAAGCCAATTTTTAAATGTAACCTTTCCACCAAGTGGTAAAGACAGTCATAAAGTCACTTATTATTGCTCAAGTCCCTCTTGACATATAATTAATCCATCTCAACCCCCATCCAAAAATCCAGAGACAGCAAATTTGCCCTTCCTGAATTTACAATTCATAGAGGCAGAGCGTTATCCAGCACTGGGTGCACACATTGCAGGAAAGGGAGCACAGATGAACATTTAGGAGCCACTCATCTCTCACTCTGTGTCAGCATGAGGGGAAAAATAACAATGACTGGGACAGAACCTCAGAATCCCTGTGAATGACTCAAAAATGTGTGGCCGTGGCACTTGAGGACACGGTGTGGTGGATGGTGTTGGGTTGATGGTTGGACTTGGGGCTCTTGGAGGTCTTTTCCAACCTTAATGATCCTGTGATCCAGATATGAGTGGAGGGGCCCCTTTTTTTTCATCATTATGAGAGCTCCTGACTGCCAGACTTCACACACACCATAGCGAAGTTGGGGGAATGGACCTCTGGAGACTGTCTAGTTCTGTTCTACACTTTGCCTGTCTGAGTGTGGAAAAACCTCCCCATGCAAATCTCTTTGAACTTCTGGAAATAAACGAATAAGGTCTTTTTGAGACATGGTGGTATTAAGTGGTTTTTTTCCACTGAACGATGCCATTGTCCTGTGGAAATATAAAGCAGTAGCAAGAAGGTGTCAAAATGGGATAAAATTAAATTATAAGATCCATTCCTCAACCTGGGCTTTGACCTTTGCGTGCACTCAGAAGAAAACACAAAATCTCTCCAAACCCAGAACTCGTGCAGCTCATTACAGCCCTGAGAGCATCCTTACAAATTGATGCTGTGTCTTCCAACATCAACCAAAAATTGTTGAGGGCCGCATTTATCTCCTGCTTTTTATAACGAGCCCAAACCAAAACTGTGAATTTCCCAGAGGGTGAGCAAGAGGGTAAGGATTAGAAATAGGCTATTTAAAAATAAAACCTAAAACTCCAAACAACTCTTCACCATTACATTTCCATACTCTGAAAATATTTTTTTTCTATGGTGTTGCCATCAAATGGTCATTACCTGCCCCTCTGCTTATCTTTAAAATCTTGTAGGAACAAGATATCAATATCACATGAAAATATGCTTAAGTAGACTCCAAATTGGGTATATCAAGAATAATTTAGTCCTCTCGTGTTTTCTTTCACAATAATCCTTTGCTATATGGCACTATCAAACCTATTATTGACTATAAAATTATTCAGTGTGTCACTGTTGCATCCACAAAATTATGACTCTGCTGTGCAATATCCTCATGATGAATCATCTTGTTTTATTGACCAACAATGCTGAAGTATAGAAAAATTAAGTTTGAAACGCTGCTCTATGTTTAGTGCCCAAATCAAGACAATTGTCATCATAGCTGAGATTTTTTTCCAAACCTCGAAATGATCGAGGTAAGGGACACGTGAGGCACAAGCTCTGCACATGGAAACTGTGTTAATTACACAGACCTGAAAGCCCTGTGGAAATTAACATGTGATCTTGTAATGATTTGCCGTATCATAACACGTATGCTCTGATCCAGCAAATCACTTAGGAAAGTGCTTAAGTTCAGCCTGTCATTTCAAATCAAGCTTCAAGGCCAACCTTGATGCTGTAATGACATAAGCGAATTAGCCTGGAGCCTTAATGTAGTCTCCTTTGTATGATTTCCTTTATTATTACAAAATAAACAAGGGGTAAGGATGATTTCTGAGGTAATTTCATGTGGTATTGCTCTGAACTGGCCACGGGTTTTGGCAGAACTGGAAATTTTAGAGCTGAGTTCATATATGATAGGACAAAGTGTAAAGGCCTTAAATAGAGAGCAGGTATGGATTAGATATTAGGAAGAGATTCTTCCTTGTGAGAGTGGTGGATTGAAAATATTTGGGTGAACTTTTAGTGGAATGGTAAAACTTGTCTTGGTATTGAGAATGTTGTCCCTGTAGTAGCCAACATTTTGAGTCAAAATCTGGGCAAAATGCAGACTTTTAAAAGCAAGTAAAACTGGTTTTTAGTGTTAATAAATGTTTCAGGAGAAGAGATTGTTGACCAATCCAAATTAATATAAAAAAACAATTATTGAGAATGCAGTCCTTCAACAATTTTCAACTTCTGTCTCGGTTCTGCACCTGACAATGCAACAGGCCTATCACTGCTGTGGTGTTTTAATATGAAAAATAACATATTAAATTATAAATATAAACATACTAAACCTATTTTCTTTGCCATCAATCTGAAAAATGACTGAATTGCTTATGCTGAATTTTTTTTCAAAAATTACCCCTGACATAAGCAGTCGGGATTCAGCCAGAGAAATTACAGGCCTCTGGAATCATAAGTGACAGAATCCAGGGTTTTATACTGGAAGGCATCAGACATCCCTACATACACACACAGGGAGAGAAGGAAAAAAAAAATAAAAAAAGGAAAACGGGAGGCAGAGGGAACATATGTTGGAGACAATCCTGCCTCCCGTAAAACTGCTGTTGAGTCAAGTAACCTGTTTAAAAACAATATATTCCTCTAACTACAAGCCACCTGGCTTGTAATTATAGTCCTCATTAGGAGCTGCTACAGGTCTTGAGTGATTAGTTATTGTTTATAAACTGTTCAACTGGAGACCACCTGTTTCCATACAGCGCCGCACCTTCGTCTTGCCTGGCTGCCTCCTGCCTATTAATAGAAAAGCACCTGTTTCCTGACAGGCCAGACCCAGAGATAAACCTGTGTGTCTGAAGCAGCTGGGGGAAAGGTCTTTGTGAAGGACACCCAGATCTGTTTGTTGCTATTAAGCTGTCGCCAGCCGAGGTTGGAGGGTCTGATGGAGTTGCCTCGCGTCTCTCGCAGTCCGCGTAGACTCCCCGGCATCTGATGTGGAGCTCTTGGAGAACGTTTTATAATTAGCCCTCCAGAGATTGGGAAATAAAAAACATGAGGTCTGAAAGCTGGCACTAATTGTTAAAGGAGTTAAACACTCCTGTATGCAAAGCAGGGGAGATGAAAGGGAAGGTGAGCGGCTCCGTGTGCAGAAGCGGGAGGTGAGGCATGAACGCCGCGCTCCTTAAATAAGCACAAGGATCACTGCCACCCCACTGGCAAAGGCAAAGAGGAGGCACTGGTTTTCTCAGGGCGATTCAGTCATGTAGACAGCAAACTCATGCTACAGTTGAAATATTTAGAGCCAAATTCTGCTCTGAGTCATGCTGGATTCAGCTGATTTGTTCCCAAACCTAAGCAGTGTAACTGAGACCAGAATTTGGCCCCTACACCCCCAAACTATTGTCATCCCATCACCAAATTTCATCTACGTCCATGAGTGGCAAATGACATCTTTATTTTTTTTTTTTTTTTTTAATCTTCCTACCTGGTTTTGAACTAGAAATGAGCTGTCTCCAAGGCTGTCAGTCTGGGAGAGTGGACACATGAGCAGAGAGGCAGAGCTGGAGGCACAAAGCCGGAGCGAGCTCTGCACAGAGGAGCTGCCTGTGTGCTCAGACAAGGAAGCAGCAGGCTGTGCTGTGTGAGGGGCACACCAAATCTTGCTTGGGCAGAGAGAAATGGGACCATTTGGCACTGGGATGGAGTCAGTTTTAAGGAATGCATCCGGTGTTTGCAGCGCTTGAAATCCCAGGTGGTGCAGAGGGAAATGGGAGCTGCCATCCTTTAATGTGATGGTGGGGGTTGCAACATTCCCAGGCTCCCAGAACCCCTTTCCCTGCTCTATTTTAAGCACTTGTGGCCATGCCTTGACCTTTATCCTGTGTAATATTTGCTGCTGTGGTTTTCAGTGGGCATCCCCCATCATCTGGAATTTTATGGGGGAACATCAAGTCTCCCTTTCCTCTTCCCTCTCCTTAGGAACCAAAAAGCTACCTCTGTATGTGACTTGGGAGTATTCCCCAGAAAAACAATATTTAGTTTCCTGATCAGCATTTTTTGGGATTGGCTGATCTTCCTTAAGGGCATGTTATTGCTCACAGGCAGTTGGTTTTGCTTACTCATTTATTGGATAACAGATAGTTTCCAAAATGAGACGGCACATCATGAAAAATTAGGGGATAACACAGTCTCAACATGAAGCCAGGAAAGTTTTCCATATTAAGACACAGTGGCATGATGAACAACCCAGTCACCACCCTGTGTTCCCACATAGCAAATGTTAGGCACCTGTGCATAGCAGTGAATCATCTTATCAGTTGGTTATTCACGGCTGAACATGTTCCCAGCCCTATTTCTCAGTGTTTGACCATCCCCAAAGCTTCTTTGCTCCCTGCTCTTTCTCAGGAACAAACAAAAAAACCTTCCACTTTATGTGAAACATAAAAACTTACACTTTATGGGAAATAAACATGGCTAAAACCAACAGATTGATGCAGCTGAACTGAGATGTACATACTTATCTGTTCAATATTTAAATTATAACAGCAATCCCCAGCATTATTTCAAAGATCCTGTAAATCCTCACCCCCTGCAGATCCTCAGGATGGGCAACATCAAACCTGTCCCTCTAAAGTCCCCCAAGTACACGGGGCCACCAAAGGATTTACACACAATTGGCAGAGCAAATGACAAATAACTTGGTATCTTAGAAATTCAGCTGTGGAACTGAGTTTTTTGGGATGTACAAGATTCTTATTCTCTATGTTTTTGTTGGTTTTACAGCTGTAGGTGCGCTCAAACCTATGAAAACAACAAAGAAGGTCGTTATTCATTGCAAAATGCAGGTACACTCCAAATGGCTCATGGTGATAGCAATCACAGGTTTGTGTTTTAAATACGTTTGCCTGAAGTAAAACATCAAGTGAAAGGAGCATTGTTTGATAAATAACTGGAACAACAGATTGTGTGAAAAATAATCATATCAAACCCTTGCCTAAAGAAAAACCCCATGGAAATCACCCTCTGAGCATATTTCCCAAGCATAAATGCTTTTTAGATTCTTAAGGGATTTATCAATTTCCCCTTTCAAACATAGGAAACACTTGTTGCAGTGACAACATCATCATGCCGGAACAGTGGTAAATACATAAATAAACAGTAATAGTTACCTCTCTATTGTCCTACTACAGGTTTTCTGCTGATGTTTGTGTAGATATTTATACAATTCAGTGTCTTGCAAAAAGAGTGCATAAAAGCCCAAACCCAACAAAAGACTGAAGGTTTACAGAGCAGCACAGAGGGGTCTCTTTTTAAAGTGACTAACCCTGTTGATTTCAATACGAATTTGGAAAATAATCAAAAGTTGTCTGTTGTGGAGAACTGGCAATAGGATCTGCAGGAAGCCCAGATCTTCCTTGCCCAGTGGGTTTCCACATGTTTGGAGAAACCAGAACTTTCTGCAGCTGGCACAACCTTTCTCTTTGACACCTTTTTCTTGCTGTTTCTTTTTTAAAGGTGTTAAAGAAATATGACTGTAATAACCACTGACAAAAATCTCTGGGCTTGAACTGAAGTGGGAAATCACAGAGGTTACTTATTTCCTCATGCTTTTACCGTTTGTTCTCTTTTCTCGAGGAAGTTGAAAGACCTGAAATTCAAACTTAATAAGGCCCCATGCCGTTTCTAAGAGTATTTACAACACGCAAAAAAAAAAAAAAATAAGCCAGCACATTTCTTATATTTAAATTTGTTTTCAGTCATCTAGAGCTATTACACAGTAGGCCGTCCCCAAACCTTTTGTAACAAGCAGTAAATGTTTCTCAGACAAGGGGAAGAGTGATGTGTTCAACTGCAGCTGCTTGAGCCCAGGGAAGCGACAAAACATTGGAGTGCGCGCGCTCCCCACATCCCGGTTTGTTTCAACATCATGGAAAAAGGAGCTGCCTCCAGCCCGTGGCACATGCTGCAGACGTGTGTGTGGGGTGGCAGCCTGTGGGATGCCCCACAGGGGGTGGCAGCAGCTTCCTTTGACAGCTGGAGCTCTGTGGTGCCGTGGAACAGACAATGACCTCGGGTTTTATTAACCACAGTCGCTTCCCATTTTTTCAAGGCTCTGCCCTAAACCCCCTTTGGTTCAGTGGGAAGATTTCCATTCCTAGCGGTGAGGAGTGAGGGTGATTCCACTGAGCGCCAGTTGTGCAACACATGCTCTAGACACCACCACCAGGAGTTCAGTTCTAATTCTGGTCCCTGTCTAATAGCTTGGTGTGTCATGCAGCAAAACAACTCCGGTCCTGGAAATTCTCTGGAAGCAGCGGCAGGGCCACGGAGGCAAAGCCAGTTTTCAGTGTAATTTGTGTGTGTGATAACCAAGGAACATGTCCTCATATATCCTAAATAAACAGTAAGCCTTGCCAGTGAATCTGCCTTTTGAATCCCTTCTCCTTCTGGAGAGACTTTATCATCTGAAGCAATCAGGCATGGAAGGAATGTCTGAAGGCCTCAGTGACACTCATTAGTGGTTTTTGGATGGCATATTGGGGAAAACTAGTTTTGTTTTGTTTAAATTCCTTTTGCAAGCAAACATTAGCACCTACAAACTCCAAATACACCCAACGTCCATCAGAGAGTCTCTGGAACGCCAATGAGACATTTCGTCCAGTGCTCCTCTGAGTCATTGTAAAAATAACCCCACCAAGAACAGCTGACCAGACTCACTTTCATGTCAATCTTTTCTTTTATTAATTTTTTTTAATTTATTTTCCTTTAAAAAAAACAACTAGAAATTGAATTTAAATGGAAACGCATAGATCGAGGAGGGATTTTAGATTGACGATCCAAGTCATTATTTAAAAAAAAAACCATAACCTGAAATATGTAGAGACACATTCGCCATGGAAACCCTGGAAACAACACCAACATGAATCATGTTGGAAGTGAGTGGGCACAGAGAGGTTTGGAGGGTCCTGGTTGCCAGCCTGGGCCGAGTGGGAGCTGCTCTCTGTCCTCACGGGTCACTCCACACTGCAGGATCACTGTGGCCAAGGTGGCATCACCACGTCCATGACATCTGGGGAAGGCACAGTGGGGAGTTATGGGGCAAAATGTGCCTGTCCTCAGCTGCTGTGCTGCCAGCAGCGATCATTTCATCTCATAATATCATGTTTTTTAATTGACCACGTGAACCTCCAGCCACTGGGCATTTATGCAGCTGCAACTGGGCTGTGTGTAAGTGAATTCCTTTGAGAAGAGTAAAGAACGTCCCAAAAATAGCTTCTAACAGACATTTTTTAATTTCTTCCTGCGTTTGCTGCCTCGTTTTCTGGGTTTCTCTCCTCTTCTTCGCTGTTGGCCAAGATGAGTTTTGAAAAACTTTGACTGCTTTCTTAGTTCTCGTGTTTTTTCCGGATGAACAAGGCTGAGAACTCCTTGCAAGAATCTCTTTAGTAGCTGTTTGCATTTTTTTTTTTAGCTTATGTTCACTCTCAGGATAAGTCTCACAAACAGTTTGAGGGTAAAATTGTTATAATTCCTGTTTGAACTTTTATCCTACTGGAAAAGATAAGTGACTGAAAGTCTTAAGAAAAAAACAGGGAAAATAATCTTAGAAAATGTCCTTTATCTTTCCACTCGGTTTTGTTTTTTCTTTATATATATATATATATATATATATATAATTTTTTTTTTTTCAGAAATCTAGATTTTAGGTACACATAAGAAGAACAGTCTCTATTTTTCAGTTTCTCTGAGTTAGGGTCTGACCCATGGCGTGGCAGTCTTTCCACCAGGGAAGGACATACAGTTAAATAATCCTTTTAAAAGACATTTCAGAGAGAAAGAATAACCTCCACCACCAAAGCAGGAGCTGAAAGAACCCTCAGGTTATGAGGATGAGGCATCTTATTGAGGAGAGCAGTATAAGTTCTGAATTCCTATAAGCTTCTCTACATGTGATAAATTTACTTTGAAGTCTCTTTAAGCATATCCTAATAGGCGTTAAAACTGGAATCATCTGAATTTCAGCCTTTATAGGTAAAGTCAGTGTTCATTTAGAGCACATAAACACAGTAAGGTAAACATAAATCAGTTTTGGACATGTGTTTACTGCATCAGCTGCTTCAGACTCTCCTGGTGGTTTCAGCCAGAATATGTAACTCTGTATTTACTCCAGTAGTTCCTGATGGGTGATGACTTGCACAGCCTTGGTTGGTCACTGTGGTGTGAAATACCCTAAAATTTCCTGTGAAAATGCTCTTTATGCTCAGCAAAGAGTATCTGTCTGAGACAGATTACTCTGTTTAACTATATTTAGCTGGAGAAAGGTTACCTTAAATAAATTCAAAAATATTCCTTCCATTGTCTCTCTAGAGGTGGGTAGGAATTCTTCTCATTGAGCTGTTGCCAACAAAATGTAGCCCTTTCTGGAAAGGCTTAGGGCCCAAAAGCTGCTGATACCCTCTCTGAATGGGAGAATAAATACCATTTCTTACAAATTATATATTCATTTTTGCAGGCTGTGGTCTTTATGGAGGCTTTTCCCAGTTATGCCCCAAATTATCTGGTCCATTAAAAAAAAAAAAAAAAATCGCATTAGGCATTCCTTACTTGTCTCCATGAGATTATATGATGCATGCCACGATTTTCCTGAAGGTGCTCACATTTCTGATTGGTTTATTAAGTTGTGTTTATTGTAGGTACTCTGGTATAATGTTTTATCTTAATTAGTATTTTTATACCCACTATATTAAGTACGTATGTGGGCAGGTTTTTATGCTGCACGTCTTCCTAGTGCAACTGAGGTTTAGTGTTTTGCTTTAAGAAGGAAGAATTATAACCAATTTAAAAGTAATTACAGGCACATTTTGCTTCAAAAACAAACTATGTTGCATTAACATGAGACAATATTTTAGGCTGAAATCCATAAGTTTTTAGTCTGATAAGGCCCCTGTTGAGCTGTGCATGATATCAACCTACCTTAAATTAGGATTAACTTGTCTTCTTAGGATAAAATCTAACCTTTATTTTTTCCTCACAGAAATAAATCTTCTTCTTGGGCATTCATTGAAGAAAGAATTATTTAATCCATCTCTTTTTAAAATTAGATGTTTTGTTAATATAAGACTGAAAAAATAATATGCAGTTCTAGATTAATTATTTTGCATTTTTTTTTTATATGGGGCAAAATTCTCATGCTCAAGGAAGTATTTAATTTCTTGAGTAAGACCCTTAAAATCAGATCCAGTAGGAGTAGCAGAGCATTAAAACATTGTTTGGTTTTTTTGTCATGAGGAAATCAGAGTTTGTGCTTCTTCGTTCTTCATGGCGGATATTCAAATAATGAAATGGCTACTGGGTAATATTATTTTTTGCAACTTTATTCTGGAAATATCTTTTAGCTTAAATACATATATATATATATTTAAATTTAAGATACATATTTGTGTTTTGTATAGAGACGAGATTTTTTTTAATCTGATACTTTCCTGGTAAAAAAAGCTTAGAAAACTACAATACTTTTCACTTTACTTTCCTCATTTTCTACATCTGTAAATGAAGTTTCTGCCTGCTTTGAGCAACTCCAATCTTGGATCATCCCAACGAGTTAAATGGAATTACCTTCAGTCAGAAAAAAAGAGAAGTAATTGGATGATTTGCCCTTATTTTTAAGTTCTGGTTCTGACATGGGCTGCTCGAGCTGGGCATTTGGATTCAGCAAAGGTTGGTGCAGGAGCACTTTAGGTGGTGAGTTTGCAATTCTGCTCTCAAGGAGGAGAGAGCTGTAAATTACCCACCACTGAGTTGCTGAGTCACTTGAATACTTCAGACTCCTCTAAATGCAAGATCCAATGGGGCTGCTGAATTATCCTAGGCTGTTTTTCAGAAGATCCTTGTGTCACAACTCATTCTGAATATGATTTTTTTTTTTTCGGTCTGGATAAGTATTTAATTTGAGATTTCCGTAGCGAAGAGAATTGAGTCGAGACATTTTAAGTGCTTCTTCGTCTATCATTAGAGACACCGAGTGACACAGGAAAAGATAATGAACATAGAAAGAGCCCCCAAAGCACTTTTAGATCGTTTCCTGAGAGTCAGCAGGCCAATATTGACTTTGATTAAGCACTCACTTCGGTCCCATTAGTTTGGCAAACTGTGAAACAGAAGCGAGCGTCCTTTCCAAGTTGGTTTTGCATAAACTCTTTTACAACTTCACTTCTGAGTTTCTTTAGAGCATCTCTGTTGTTTTGTTTTCTACTTTTTTTCTTCCTTTCCTCCTCAAGAAAGATATTTATTTAAGTCTTTTGAGGACTCCATAATCTGAACCTCATGTAAGGATTTATGGTGTGAACCAGTGACACTTAACAATCTTGTTTTGTGCCCCAAAACTGCAGAGGAGAGCAAGGATACATATTTCCTCCTCAGGAGTTCGTGTGTCTGAAATTTATTTGCCAGATATTGAATTAAAGGACTACTTTCTGGATTTATTTTCAGGAGTAGATGAATATTATGGTATTATGGGTATAGAGAGCTCTGAAATTGTCTGCCATTTGTCGGGGAACAGCTCTTTCCCTTGAGCGTCTTTGGTGTGAGCTTGAGTCCTGGCCATTGGTGTGTAACTATCAGGAAAGATCCATGGGAAACTCAACAGAACCTGTGTAGGCTTTTTATTGTAAGATCCACAAATGCATTTTTAACTTTTTTTTCCTCTCTCAACAATAATTTAAAACAGGCAGTGGGCTCTTGTCTCTTTATGTGTAGAGCTGGAGACACTGTGACAAGCCTCGAGGTTCTGTTGGGTTTTGGGTGTTGATAGAAGAGGAGCTGACTGCAGCTGGGCCATCAGGAGGTTTTTCCCAACCTAAATGATTCTGTGATCATTTAGGGACCCTGAAGAAATCCAGTGAGTGCAGACAGAGCCTGTTCATAGTCTGAAAGCAGATTCGTAGAGTTGGGGCACTCATTACAGAGATGAGGGATCTTGCAAATGTTTCCCTTGGCCATGAGGGAACTCTTTCTCTGTTTTGACTAGACACTCTTCACTGATTTATGTACTCAGTAAATCTCTCTGGGCCATGAGTGGTCTCAAAGGTACCCAGAGAGTTTTCTACTGTAACTTTCTGTCCTTTCTAGCTTCTTTCAGGTTGAGAAAATCCTCATCATTACTTTTCAATGTTTTTATTTCTAGCACACAAGAAGAAAAATCACGTTACACATAAATGAACAAAAAGGGTACAAAAGGATTAATTCACTATTTCTTAACATTCTTCAAGCCAATTAGCAATAGGTCTGAAGAACAGACATCTGACAGATTGGCTATAATTGGCAGCATTTTCTGTGGCAGGTTGCTACCACTCTTCTGCTTCACCTGGAAAGTCTTTAAAGAGGTTACATCCCTGAGCTGACATTGCAACAGTCCAGCATCACATCCATCATCCTTTCTGTTCAAACGGATTTCATTTTAGGAATAACCTACAAATTATTTCAACATTCTTGGCACTTTGTGCCACCAGAAATTAATATATTGCTAAATATTTTATAATCAAACAATGTATTATCCTAAATAAAAAGGAGGAAAGTAGGTTATTTCTTATCCTAGCATTATAATCAGGAGTATTGTAAGGGTGGATTAATTAGCTGAGCCGAGGTGCTGAGTCCAAGGTATTGCTAGATAATTTTTTTTATCTCAGCATCTTGTTTTCCAAGCCTTAAAGGTAATCCAAATTAAGGTTTACATTCCTAGTGTACAGCACACACAGGCACGAGCACAGCGACACAGAGTGTAGGCACACATGGATTTCTACATGAATTTGACATTGATTTCTGGGGTAAACAAATGGTTTTAAGTCTTTACTTGCCCAAAGCTAGATCATAATATTCTGCATTTCAAAGTGCCCAAGTACCTTTAAAGTGATGGCTGCAGAGTCCCCCAAGGCATAAAGCAGATAAAACCTTCTTTTAAAAGTATTTTGCTCACCTTTGTGAAAAAAAAAAAAAAAAAAAAAAAAAAAAAAAAAGAACTTGGGGTTTATTGAGTGCAGGAAAGGCTCATTCCCATAGTAACCAATGCACGGCTGATATTGATCAGCAGAGTCAAAGGCAGAACCCACTGACAGGAATAAAGAGCGACTATTCCTTATCCTCATATGTATTCTTCCCGGAGTTCTGTAGGTAACCGATACCACGGGCGTGGAGCAGGAGCTGCAGAGCCTTTGGTCGCGTCGTTAACACACACCAGGGCTCCTCACACAGAAGAAAAGCTCTGAGTACGCCTGATTTTTCACCAGATCCTGCAGTCTTTTCTCTGGCAAAACTCCCTGTGATTTTTAGGACTTCCCTTCAGTAAGGTGTGTGCAAAATTCATCCCTTTGTCTTGGCCGAGCATGGCCTTTGAAATCTCTTTAATGCTTTATTTTCTGCCTCAATTAATGAGACCTTAAAGGTGTTTAAATATCCCCTCCTTTGTTCTCCACACTTGTGGCAGGTGTGAGATCTGATAAATTAACATTTGCAATCACGCCTGATCGCCCTTTAATGATTTCATTAGGTGTTAAATTTAAGGCTCAGCATCCTTTTTATGTTAGGCATTCATTTTTGAACTGCATGGCTTCACAGAGAAGATCTCTGAAACCAAGAGCTCATGACTTGTTAGCATTCAGCACAATGCATGTAACATACCTTAAATCCTCATCACGATTAGATCATTCCCAGAATTGACAAGTCTATAAAAATGAAGAAAGGAGACCTGAGAGAGCTGTGCAAGGA
The DNA here is from genome assembly GCF_965231275.1 of Zosterops lateralis. Lineage (NCBI taxonomy): Eukaryota > Metazoa > Chordata > Aves > Passeriformes > Zosteropidae > Zosterops > Zosterops lateralis. The sequence continues at coordinate 35,672,264 of NC_139767.1, read as the reverse complement.
GAGATATTTTGTAGAACATGATATCACATAATAAAGAATAAATTCTCTCAAGTCTGATAGTTTTACAAGGTTTTACATACTCCTAGGCAGGTAATAATCTTCCTTAGTTTTTTTTTTTGTTTGTTTGTTTTTTTTTTTTTTTTTTTTTTTTTTTTCTGGACCTGCAAGGAGCCTTAACATATTTTTTTTTCCTGACAAAAACTGTTAGATAACAAGTGAGCCAAAATTAAATAACCCCAAAAGTCTTCCTCTCTAATCCCTTCTGTGCATGCTTAATGTTTCATTCTCCCACTTCAATTATGCCATCTGCATTATGTCTTTTCGCTCCCAACTCGGAGAGTTGTTAAAAGGAAAAGCCTCTTTGAGAGTGTCACAGCTCCATTATGCAGGCCTATACCTGTGCTGGCAGCATGCTCTTCTTCTCACCTCATATTGCCTTTTGCCTGGGAAGGAGATCCCCGCCGTGCACATCAAACTGGAAACTGAAATGAAATTAAGCTGGTATGCAGGAGGTGGAGTAGGTTGTGATAAATGAGCAGAGGAGGCTCCGGGAAGAGTTTTTAACTTAGTTCCTTGGGCTGAGAAATCACCAGGCTCAAAGCCCAGTTGTAGAGGTTGAAATCTTAGCCCCCCCAAAAAAAATCAATAGTGGGGTTTGACTCTGGATCTTTAATAATGAAGGTAGCCTGATTTCCACAGATGCTGGGAACACACAGATGTCACTGGCTCCAGTTGCACATTCAGATGTCAAATTACAGGCAGGGATTTCCAGCCATTAGGTTCAGACCTCTTCATTTCCTGTTGCAATCCATCTCTGCACAAGGTGTCATCAAGACTTTTTCCGGGATCTTGGCTGAACAGCAGATACAACTGGGCATTTTTAGGAGACCATATTGGATTTCCAGTGGGATCAATTCCTCAGACTGATAATGAGTAATGCCAGGCTTTTGGAAATTCTTGGAAAATTCTTAACTTTTGGAGAACCAGCTCAGTAAAATTCACCAATGAGTTTATGATTATTTGAAGAAGGTCACTTCTTCAAATATATTCATTGAGAAATAATCAAAGCGCAAGTTTTGGAAAGGTGTTTTACATTTGCACCTTTTACGACCACCAATGTAGGCAGCAGTTTGTCCTCTGTTTCATATCTTTTCATTAAAACCTGTTTTTGGTTTATTTCTAGCTTACAACTCTAACACATAATATCTCAGCCTGACACCCCATATGATTTGAAAATTTTAGGGGGAGAAAAAAAAAATCCCATGCATAATACACATTTATAAACATACATATACTGCAGATTAAATCGTGCACTGGAATGCAGAGCCATTTTTTCTCAGACTGACTTACAGAGCTGCGCTCTGGAGGCAATTTTATGTTTAGTCTAAAATGGCTGCAATATTCGACGCAGAAAACTGCTGCTTACAGCCTTCGCAGTCCCCCATCTCCCCAACAAAAAAAAAAATTATCACCAGGGGCTTAGTTTGCAGGGTTTTTTGGATGTTTCTGAAACCTTGGCTGGGTGTCCCACCACATTATCACGACAGACCCAGCACCCGCTGAGGAGTGATCTGGGCACAACGGGACCAGCTCGAGCATTTGCGCGACAGTCGGAAAGGTTCTGGAGAAGGATGTGCTGACACAAAATGCTGTCCTGGGGACCTTCAGTGCCATTATCTTTAAATGATCCATAATCATTAGGAAGCTCTCCTGGCGCTACTAGGATGAGTTTCTTGGAGGAAAAAGAAGTCTCCTGTGTAATCCAGTGCTGTCGTTTAAAGCTCGCTTTCGCTTCTGGAGCCCCGAGAAGTTTTTTAAGTTTGAATGGTTTCGTTTGATGCGTCCTGCAGTAGGGGCTGTCAGCTCCCTCCCCTTTTCAGAACGGTTTGAAAAGCCATCAAAATGGTTCTTGCAATTCTAAAAAGTATTAGCTGAGTGATGGGATGTTTACATTTTACAGCTGACAGCTCAGAAGTAAAATTAGAGTAAAATCTGAATGATACTTTTCTGTTATGAACATTTTAAATATTTTTCATCTTATTCTGTCAAAACCTGTTTGGATGCAGAAGCACAAAGAAAATTTGATCCAGAAGAAGAGTTGTTTGAGTGTTGGCATTTAGGATAAAATAGCAATCCAGGGGCCTGGAATTTCCCAGCAGCCATTAGAGACCTACCAGCATTTCCAGAGATGTGGCCAACAAAGTACAAATTCCACAGAGAAATCCATCAGAGCTGTGCATGGCAGAAATCCTTACTGTAGCCACAGGTGGATTTGAGAGCTGTGCTGAAAATTCTGCAAGAGAAGAAGAAAGGGGATAGGGGATTCTGGGGAATGCTTCTGCCCAGCTCCCAGAATGGTCATATTGGATGGTGTGACACAGGGAGCTGGAGCATGAAGTTGGATGGGATGGGGCTCAGAGCAACACAGTCTAATGGAAGGTTTCCCTGCCCTTGGAATGGGATTGGAACTGGATGATCTTTAAGGTTCATTTCAACCCAAATCCAACCCATTGAGTCCATGAGGCAGCATGGGAATTGTTCTGAGACATTCAAGCTACCAAAATTCAATGGGAGGGAAGTGTCTTTACCCACCAGCAAAGAAGAAAGGACAGCACAAAAAGCAGCTCCTGAACTGCTAATGGATCAAATTGTTGTTGTCGAGGCAAATTTATTTCATCCATGGTGGTTGGACCATATCTGGCCTTTTTTGTCTTTCCAGACATCTTTAGTGTCCTACAGCAACTTACCAGCTCATAGGTTCACCTGGGATTTTAGAAAACCTCATAGGAAACAGATCATGCAAATCACAGCAAAGAAAACTCTTTTCTCTTCTCTTCTCTTCTCTGCCTGAAAGCTAATTTTCAAGTCCATCCTTTCATGTGCTTTACGGGAGATTAAAATGAAATTAGTTCAGGAAGGATACTGCTCAAGATCATTTTAAGATTTTCCAAAGCTCACCAGCTTGTTGACCTGCAAACCACCTTTAGCTGGACAGATGGCAAGTAACAAATTGATCTCAGCCAATAAAAATCTGTCGGAACAATCTGCTGTTGGCAGGTGTCAGATAATTATCTCAATGAATAGATAAGCAAAGTAATAAGCAAATTAGAAGCTTCCATTGTAAATAACAGGAGGAATTTTATTTATTTATTGCATGCAGGGCCTTGATCATCTGCTAAAAAAACTTAAAAAAACCAACACAAACCTTGTTTGATATAATAGGAAACTCATGAAAACTTGTGTGGGTTGAAGGTGGTGTTACCAACACTAAGTTTTTTTGCTTTTCAGCACTTTGACTCCTCTATACTGCTTCAAATCTCCAAGAAATACTTGGCTGAGATGTGGCGAAAGTCCATGTCAGAGCAGTTGTGTGATATATTGTTGTGGTTGCAGTTATTTTTTATATGAACAAGCTGTCAGAAGCCTATTTGCAAACCTGGACCTCCCTGCCCTGGGCACGCTCATAAAAAGATGGTCTCTGTCCCAAAACTCTCACCCTGAAATAGAAGACAAGAAGATATAAATTGGGTGTTGATGGGCCAAAGAGAAAAGTGCTGTGCTCAGAAAGGAAATCCCAGAAAATACTGCAGCAGGATGGTGGGTAGACACAGGCAAGGGCTTGGCAGTGCTGGGGAAATGGCTGGACTCGATGATTTTAGAGGTCTTTTCCAACCTAAATGATTCCCTGTGATTTTAAGACCATTTGGGACACCACGGAGAAGAAATGTGTGAGTGTTTGCATTGAGATTTGGGAATATTTAACATCTTTGTGAGACGTTTGGGTTTTTATATTATTGGCATCAGTGTGAATGCATATGTAGTACAAGGGATTGGATAGAAAGTGGCATTGTTTCTTTTTTTGCCTTTTTAAATGTCCCTTTGGTACCTCTGGGGCTGGGTGTGACATTCTCAGACACAGAATCTCTCCAAAATGGGCTGAAAAAAGTTGTTCTGGCTGACAAAAGGCACATTACAAGTTAAGGATTCAGGTTGGATAGGGATTGGAGCAACCTGGTCTAGTGGAAGGTGTCTCTGGCCATGGCAGGGACTGGAATATGATAAACCTCAAGGTCCTTTCCAACTCAAACCATTCTAGGATTCTGTGATCATCTAACTTGTACGTGCTGGGATTATTTCCTGGGGCTTTTTTAAAACTTTCTGAAGAGATATTTTCAAAGCTCAGTGCATTTCTTCTCAGAAATCCTCAGAGTGCCAAATTCAGTGAATGGATGCCTTATTGATACCAAGAGGAGACTAGAATTTTAAATATTTATCTTAATTACACCCGTTAATGAGGTAAAACTGTAGCAGACACACCTGTAAGAGGAGTTTGATGGTAGCATAGCTCGTATTCCTGAGTTCTGCCAAGCAAAGGCCGGATTCATTCCTCTCCTTGCTTTTTTTGCTGGAGTTACACCTTGCATTAACAAGGATCATTAAATCTCTGCTTTTAGGGCATTGAAATTTAGGGCAATTGATGTGTTTCAGGGTGGGATAGGCCTTTCTGCAAAGGGAACTGGGGTTGCCTGCCCTGTGATAACACCCTGCACATCCTGAGCAGCAGCCAGCAGGGATCAGCAACCATTCCTTCCCTATTTTCTCCTGTAGGAAACTTTCTAAAGCAGCACAGAACAACAGACTTTCATGTAGGACTTATTGCTGGGCAAGAGATGAAAGTCTGAGAAATCAAAGCCACAAAGAATATTTCAGATTAAAAACCGAGTTTAAATGGTGGTGTGAGTTTACCTTTCTGTTCTGTGTTTCATCTGACTTTGCAGGGCTGTACTGAACCCAAGCCTCACTGTGCCTCTGGGTCAGGTTGTGTCTGCTCCTTGGTGTTCCCTCAGAGTTTGGTTTGCTTTCTCAGGGGTGGGTCAGGACCAAAAATGGACTTTTTTAGGAGCAGCCAGGGGGTAAATCAGGATAGTCCCTCCTGCAGGCAGCCTGGTCTCTGCAGGGGCTGAAGAGTGATGAACAGCATGGAATCACGTAGGGGAGGATGATGCCTCTTCCCAGCACTTTGCAAAAAAAAGTAGGGAAAGAGGACACTTCCTCATCAGCCTCTACACCCCCAGGGAGAGGATTTGATGTTAACAGGAGCCCAGCAGGATGTGGCCAGGGATGTGATCCTCATTTAGGAGAGCAGAGATGTGCAGTGCACTTCAGAGATCTGCTGCCCATCCCTGCCTTCCCCTGCTCACCCTGGAGAATTTCCTCCCACACCGTTCACATTTCAGCCAGAGGTGTTCACTGCAGGAGGGTTGTCCTACGTAAATCAGAATTAATTACTCTATTAACCCAGGCATTCAGTTCCTATTACTCAAGATGCTGCAAGGCAAGAGCATAAGGAGGGACACTTCAGCTTGAACCAAGCAACCAGGGTACAGGTGGCCATGGAAAATTTGGATTTGAGTGTTCTGTTTTCCCAAGGGTTGACCTCTCAAAATGAATACTAAATTTGCTTTTTTTTTTCTTTTTTCCTTCTGATAAATAGAAGCCTATATTCACTTAGACACCTTATTTCCTCTGGTTTCAATGGGGAGTTAGAAATCCATGGTTCCTAAATATTTTTTTGAACATTCTACTTGCTGCTGTGGCTTTCTTCTGTTGAAAGTTGGACTTGATGATCCTGGAGGTCCTTACTAACCTTAATGATTCTATAATTTTATGTTTTCTTTACAGTGAGATGCCTGGGCCAGGCTCATCAAAATTATTAGCAATTAGAGCCACCACATCTTGGCATTTTTTTTGTGCTGGCAAACTATTTTTAAGGCAGTGTTTTCTGGATAAATGGTGGAAAGAACATTTTGTGACTCCTGCTTCAAAAAAAGGAAGCACAGAACAGTTGCTTAAAATAATAAATGGAAAGCCACAACTGGGGATAGGCGCATTTTTGTTCCAATGTTGAACCCGTTTCTTTCAAAAGACAAGAGTAATTCAGAAGGAAGATCTATAAAATAATAAGCTGCATAAAGCTGCTTTAAGATGTGGATCTGGCCCATGCCATGCAGTAGAAATGGGTTGGTTTTTTTTGAAGACCTGGACCATTCTATCCCCATAATTTTTAGTCTCAAGGAAAAAGCATTTTCCCAGCTCCTAATTGAGAACCATTTGTAAACAAAATTCAAGTTGTAACTTAGTGCATTGACTATTCCTTTAGTGTTTGGAACAATCTGCTTGTGACACTCATTTCTTGGTTTTTTCTGAACTGAGTTCTTAGGGGAGGTCACTTCAGTAAAAACGATACCAAAGATTGACACAGGAAATCAAAAATTATTCCGATACGTGTTTCTGTGTAGTCAGGGCAATGCCATCTCAATTCCCAAAATCGTGTTTAAACAAAAAGTTCAAAGCTCCTTTCAACTCGCTGCAGATTTTACTGCATATTCTTAATAAACCCTCTTCATCTGCTCCTGTGGAAATGGGAGCTTTCAAGCAATGTAAACCTAGCAGAAAGCCTTGATATTTTTTACTTCCTTCTTTCCTTACCAGCACTGCTATTATCACATGGTGTGTTCCACATGATAAGCCATTCATTAAAGCATCACCTACTGTTTTTTTCCTCCTCACTACCAGCTAGAACATGATCTGTCTCTGCAGGAAGACATTGGACCTCTGACCTCTTTTGTAGCTATTCCAGGCAAATATAATAAACAGGGTTCAGCGAGTTTGTGTAAATCTCTGATTATGTTTACTCTGAAATCCAAGTGTTCATCTCAGGCAGAAAAATTAAGGCTGATTTTCAAATATTATGTACAAACTCTAGCTACTAAAGCATTCCATAATGAGCACTTTGGCAATTTAAAGCAAATTAGGGTTCCCACTAGGCAGGAAAGATATACAGTATAGTCAAGTAAAGATTGTATGGTGTTTGATGAAAAATAGGCACGCAGGAAAACACTTTACAGGCTCCTGGCTCCAGATGAATGAGGAGATCCTGTGCTAGTGCACTTCATTACTGAAACTTTGCATTGTTCCTCACTTCTGAAAGCTTGGGCTCAGCCTGCTAATGATTTCTGCTGCAGCTTGAGTAAACGTCCCCCTGGAGAACCACCTGTTGTGGCAGTACGTGCCCTCCTGCTCTGGCAGTGGATGGGATATTTGGGATGTTGTAAAATGGCAATGGAGAGATTGGTGTAGCAGTGGAATTCGGCACTGTTGGGTTGATGTGACCACTCTCACCTGCTGGAAAACACTGAAAATGCCAAATTTCCCTCAGCTGCAGCAGTAGAAGGAGCTGTATGATGGATCTCTGCTCAGGACAGGACGTTTCTCAGCACAAGGCAGTGCATTACATCCTTCCAGGTGACGATATTTCATAGAGACTTCATCTGGGAGGATGAAGGGAGAAAGAGACCCCTGCCATTAATCTCAGCAGCAACTGGGTGTTCAGTCCCCCAGCTACATGTGTGGGGTCTGAATTCATCTCCTGAAGAGGAAAAGGGATTTGTATTGGTCCTGGGAATCCAAAAAGAGATGGAGAAGGGTAGTGTGGCTGTGTTGTTTTGCTGTTTGTGTAATAAAAACTCATACAGGTGGAGAATTTCTCCATTCTGTTTTACCATTTCTGGATTAAATTTATCTCATTTTGGGTTAGTTCTTCACAGGTTGGGTAGTAGGTTTTGTATCTACCAGCTACAGGACAATTATATTTTTACAGAATTAATAGATATCGTCTATCGGTGCTGTTCTCAGGGTAAGGTGGAAGAAAAAAAGCCGAAAATAAAATAAAAAAGAGCCCAAATGAATGAGGTGTCTGGCACTAAACAATACACCTCATTATGCATTCTCTAAAAGCACTGAAGTTAAAGATCATCTGGCTTCTCTTGATTATTATTTTTACCTAAGAAAATGTGCTTTCTCTTGAAACTCAATGAAGATGAGCATGTGAAAAGTAGAAAATTACCATTTTAGCTTATGAAATAGGAATTTGGAACATAAAGTGGTTTTGGAATCGTAATCTTTACATGCAGACTTAAGTTTGACATTGCTATTTTCTTTGAAAAAGACTCACAGAACTGGTAGGTTCTGCTGTATCTTACACAGTGATAGAGTGAGATTTTTAACAACTTATTTCTCCTTTCACCCTGACTAAAAACTTACCCTCATCGGTGACTGTAGCTGCAATTTAGTGGCTTTTTCTCTAAATTCCTGAATTCACAAATTTAGTTTGATTTAATTTCACCAGTCCTCTTCCTTCAAGGGTGACTAAACCAGCAGAATATCGAAATCCGTGCAATTAATTATTTTCTCTTTCCCAATGGGATTTCTAGATGATATTACTGATTTAAAGTTACAAGTGGCTTAAAAAATTTTTACTTTAGAAAAGCTGAACATGAAAGTATGGGCTTAGAATCTGAGCAAAAGCACCTGATGAAATCAGATGTTTTAATTTCCTTGAATTTTGAGAGGAAATATTGGTCAGAACGTTGCCATGGTTGGAATTATTTGTGTTGTAGAAGGAGAAAGAGAGGACAACTGGGATTTGAAGAGTTTTGTGATACGTTTAAGGGAACTCTCTGATTTCCAGAAGCTCTGGGAAGAGAAATTAGTTATCAGCATTTCATGGAGTCATTTCAACAGGTTTGGTCTTTTTGGGTGTGTTAAGGATTTATTTATTTTTTTTTTTTTTTTTGCATACCTCAGCTAAAGCTTTGAAATTTCCACAGAGCATTGTTAGGGAAGAAGATGATTAATTATTTATGGTGGAGATAGGAACAGAGTCTGCTTCCACCAGGATTCAGGGGAGGGGTGTGGATTCAGGATTCAGTAGAGGGGTAAACCCTGTAAGAGTGTTGTGTTGGGTGAATATGGGTGGGAGAAGCTGAATCATTATTAATTGCAAATTGATCAGTTTGGATTTTTTTTTCCCCCCATGAATTATTCATGAACAGATCCAAACTTCTGTGAATATATTCAGTATTCACCTAACAGTTGGGATGAACAACTTTCAGAAACTAGTGATTGACAGTGAACCTTCTGGTACACTATTTAAACAATATTGATTCATGGGCTTGCTAATATGTTTGTCTTTATCGTAAAACTTGAGCAGACCCTCTCTGTTGGCAGAAGCACACAAAGAGCTGCTTGGGTGACCTCCCCACCCTGGATAAAACACATTGTACTTCACCACACTGCAACATCTGCCCTCAAAAATTGCACTGAAGTATGAAAGGAAAAGATCATAATCAGAGAACCAGAGAATCCCAGAATGGTTTGGGTTGGGAGGGACCTGAAGGATCATCTCATTCCACACCCTGACTTGGGCAGGGACATCTTCCACCATCCCAGGTTGTTCCAATCCCCATCCAGCCTGGCCTTGGACACTACCAGAGATGGAGAAATGATGCTTGACCAAATCAGCCCCTCACATAGAATTTATACCCGTACTTCAGATGGAAAAATTGCCCTCTTCTTGTCTTACTGTAAAGCAGGAGCATTAAACACTCTTTTCCTTGCTTTCTGCTTTTTAGACTTTTCAAATCTTCATGCACTTTACAAAAAGTATCAACTCAATCAGCACAGAACACTCACTAAAATACTCCAGGGATGAAACGCTGACTCAGATCCTTGCCTACTCTAATGACAAGCAGTAAGACAAGTTTGTCCCTAAATTCAACTTTGCAGAATTTTATGCAGGTCCTCAATGTTGGGGTTTTTTTAGCCCACAACTTTTTGGATCCTAATACTGATTCTGAAACAAAAAGTGAAAAAATATGAAGCAGAGTCTCCACACTCAGTCAAAACCTCCAGCCCTTAGTGTTGTGTTGACTCAAACCATGCTGGAATTGTTGTCAGAGCTGCAGAGAGAAAAGGTCCACCAGAAAATGTGAATGCCAACGCAAAACGAGTGTTAAAACAGGCAGATTGATAGGTTTCCCTAAAAAAGAGGAAAATAAACCCCCAGCAGCTGGACTCTGTCTCTACACTGAGCCCATAACTAACTAGCTGAGGACACAAGAGTTGTTTTTTAAATGAAAGATTATAAGTGTGAGAATATAGCAGGGATCTAATGGCCAAGGACTCCAGAGTGGACTGAGGTACCAAGTGCTGGTGCTACACAGTGGGAAATCTGTTCCCACCCTGCTTTTTGGAATGCCTTGCTGCACACAACAGCTTTAAACCAGCCTTTTGTCTCCCAGATAATCACAGATAATAATGAATAGTCTTTAGTAAGTTGATAGAGTAGGATGCTCACCGTACATCTTAGGAATTAGGGTGATTTTTAGAGGGAAAACTTGATGGTTTGAGGTGGTTTGCTCTTGAATGTCTGACTTCTCCTCCAGCTCCTGAATCTCCCAGTGCTCCTCAGCCCTCTGGCTGTGGGAGACAATTCCTTCTCGGTGTGTCTGCCACAAATTTGGGATCTGATGGAGGGAGATGTGTGGGAAGCTTTGACAGAGCAACTGATGGCTGTAAAAAGCAAATGTCTCTGCTGCAGAAGGTGGGTTTGGCACCAGGATGGTCACTGTCTCTCTGGAGTCCTCTGCCCAGCAGCTCCAAGAGTTTGTGTGGCAGGAGAGCAGCAGCAGAGATAATTTGCAGAGAAATAAAATGATTATTGTTGCACTGCTGGAGACAAGACAAGTGGGGTTATCAGATAAAAGCATTTGGATAATGTGCAGAGCAAGGGTGGCCTCAGGAGAAGGGTGAGGACACAGAAGGATGGTGAGGACACAAGAGGGCACCGTGTTCAGAAATTTGCTTTCTGTAAATTAACTAAACACCCTTTTGCATTTTGTGAAGGAAAATTAATATGCATAAAGAGTTCCTTGGTTAAGGCTGTATCTCCTCACTTTACTGTTCAGATTTAGTTGAAAATCTTTACCCTTTTTTTTCTCAAAAATATCAAAACTTTTCCCAGTCAAGTCTTGAGGTAAGGCAACTGATTCAGAGGGGGATGCAGCAAAGATCAGGGCAAGCTGGAAAAGGGAAGTTCCATCTGACTGAGATGCCAGATGTGATGTATCTTCAGGTTTCAATTTCCTGAGGTTTTTGATGGGGTTTTTTTGGTTGGTTTTTTTCCTTTCCCTTTTCCCTTTTCCCTTCCCTTTTCCTTTTTTTTCCTCCTGAAGGAGGTAGGACATAATCCACAGTAAACCAGAGAAATACCACAGAATTCCCTTTTTCCAGCTGCCATACTGCCAGACGTTTTTAAAACACACTAAATTATTTAGGATTGCAAACCCCAACATGAAGAGAAAAGAACAGCAGTAAAGCTTAATGTGTACCTTTAGTAAAAATTAACTTAATGCAAAAAATTAAAAATTAAATTCTGTTGATACGTCATTACTAGCGGTGAATTTTACTTACCTGAGCCAACCCAAGATGAATACTTGGCCAGCCTTCCAAGAGCTTGCCTTTCTGGAAGCAGAATTGTCTTCTCTGTGTGCCTCCCCATGCAGAGATCTGTGACATCTTCCATCAAGGCACAAACAGGGGGACTTGATTATAATCATGTGTGGAAAGATCACCTGGAGGTGGAATGCAGCAAGGAAGGAACCTCAGGGCTTCCATACAAGTTATCTGCCAGCAATACAAATTATCTGGCAACAAAAGAGAAGTAGAATCAGGGGCAGCTATCTGCTCCCTTTGTACAAAAAGTGAAAATGTTGGATAATTTTCCAGCAGGAACCCCACGTGTGTGCAGGGGTTGGTATTTACCTGCCTCTTTGGGAAGTGTTCCATTGGAATTAAAATTCCCAGTATTTTGTATTTTCTCATTTCAGCAAATCCCATTCCCAGTGTTCCGCTGATGTCACACGCTAAAGCCGGAGCACCTTTGATCTCATTCTAAGCCCTGGAATAACGAGGAGACATCAGTCAGCCCAGCTTTGCTTTAAAAGGGAGATAGCACACAGTACCTGTGCTCAGTGTCATAATGCTCACAAAATATGAATGAAAAATCATTTACCTCTTCCCCATTATTATTTGTCAAAAGCTTGCCTGCACAGAGAAGCTTTAGGAAAATATCTTTAATTGTATTTTGCACCCAGCACTTCTTATTTTGAACCTCTGGCTTTTTTAAGTTCTCATTCACCCTATATTATAATCATAATAATCATGGTAATAATAATAATAATTACCAAAGGAAAATTTCTTTGAATAGTAAATTTTAGCCTCCTGGGACTGTCAATTGTGGATGGGCTCGTGATTGATCAGAATATTACACAATGGCGTGGTGTAATTCTTTAGTGTGATGTTGTAAAATGGAGTATTGCTTCTGTTATTTTATCCAGTTTGCTTTTATATGACAGGGTTTATTGTGCGTTATGTTGTAGCTCATTCCTCTGTTCACAATGCCTACTGATGTGTAATTATGACTTGTCTGAACTGTAAGAAGGAGCAGTAAGTGAAAGAAAATCTGCAAGCACACTTGATTTATGAGCCCTGATACTATATTACAGTCCTAATCTGCCTGCTTAACTTAGCTTCAGGCAAACTTACTGTATAACATGCTTACGATTAGCACTGCAGCAAGTTGTAGAAGATTTACTCTGTTGGAGCTGGGAGACTTTTTTTTTTTTTTTTTTTTTTTTAATGATTTAGTCATTATTTCAGTTACAGGTATGGCAATAAATTATTCCCCATATAAAGACCCTGTGTCAAGGAACAGCAATTGCTAAAAGGCTTTTTATACAGTAACAAAGAACAGTGCTTGGAGTGTTTTCCTCGCACAAAACATCTTAATGTTATTGGTCATTTTTTTTTTTTTTTATGATGAAACTTCTTTACACATTCTTCTCACATTCATACAATTTGTTTTATTATACTGCAGCTTTTGTAGCTCAGTACAATCTGCTTATTATAAGAATGTCTATTTGGACCCAGTGAATCTCATATTTTCAATAGTGGCCCGAAATAGAAATTACTATGGATGTGCAAATGAAAGGAAGGCCATAAAGCAATGACCTAATGTCAGGAAGAAAAGATGTAAGGAGATTTGCATTTTTTTTTTAATCACCATTCATGAAGACAGATGCATTCGTTCACTCCTGGTGAAACTATAGCATATTCAGAGCAGCCACTTTGGGTAAACTAGAGGGGCACATTATTACCCTCAAATAATAAGGATCAGTGTTGATCATTCAGGGCCTAGTTTGGGGCTCATTGAAATCACTGCCTGGCTTGCCATTTGACTTCCCTGGAATCCCTATTATACAGTATTCACTGGCAAATAAGCAAGGGATCTAAAGCTTGATCCAAGTAAAGGCTCCCATCAGTTAAATGGGTGGCAATCTTTTTTTTTTTTTTTTTTTTTTTTTTTTTTTTTTTTTTTTTTTTTTTTTTCTGAACAGAACTGCTTGCTTGAGTCAAGATAGGTGTTCTCACCAGGATTTTTTTAACTGGTCTTTAGAATGTTGGTTTCTTTCCTGGGGTTTATTAGCAGTAGTTTTTGGGTTTTTTTTTAAATTAAAATTCATGTCGTAGAAGTGAGAACCAGAAGAGACGAACAAACACAAAATATACATTTACAGTGGATGAAATGTTATCAAAATAGCTCTATGGGAACATTTTCTAGGTAAACTTTCCTTTGTTTTTAATTATTTTTAAAATTTATTACCTTTTTTCTTCATTAACACTGACAGTGTGAATTCTAAATGTTATTGTTCTCCTTTGAAAACATCTCCTTACACCTTCCTCAAAGCCTGCTATGATTACCAGTGAAAGAAGGACTTTCCAAGACAGACTGCACTCTCTAAGTAATTTGGTATTTGGGGCATTGCAATAGCAAAGCAGAAAGGTTTCTGAGGGGTGCAATGGAACTGCAACCATATATGAACAGTGGACAATAATATCCTTTAATTAGAAGCAACAGTATTTTCAAGCTTTTACTGCTTCAGCCAAGCTCCCATAAACAATGAGCTTTTTTATAGTATAACAATAAAGCCTTTTAATTTCTTGGGTTTTATCTTCTACCAAAAAAAAAAAAAAAAAAAAAAAAAAAAAAAAAAAAAAAAAAAAAAAAAGAAGACCTCTGCTACCCATTATAGACTCACCAAGGAGTTGGCTTTCCTACAGCTGGGCTCACAAATGTGATCCTGAGCAGAAAGCCAAATCTGCAAGTGGAGATGTGTGGTGACCACAACCCAGTGGCATCATTTTCCCTCATGTCCTTTGGTAACACAGGCCATTTGCAAGGGCAGAACTCACAGCCCGGGTCTCCAAGTGATGGTCATCATGTTACAGCCATCATCTGCAAGTATTTGTTGATGCTATTGACTGAACAAAAGGTTTATGAGGCAGAAGATGTATTTTTCTAAATGCTGCTGTGCTACCTATAACCTAATTAACTTTACTTTAGCCAGCTGAGTATACCTGGAAACCAAATATATCATGTGGCAATTAGCTTTCCTCCTTCTGGCTTAGTACACTTAAGTTGTTTATTGAAAAGGTTAAATATTGATTGAAAATGGATAATAGAACCATATTACAGTTGTATGCTAAATGGCAGAAGTTCCCTGTAAAACATTTCCAGTTACCCCACAGTAATGCAGTTAGAGAGCAGCAATCTGCTGCTGAAGCACCCAGGCAATAAAAAAAAAAGAAGAAAAAAAAAATCAGAGAAGAAAAAAAAAAAAAAAAATAAATCACCCACAACGCAGCCGTTCTTGTCGGCACGCTGAATTCACACAAACATGTTGGGAAGTTCAGTCATTAATTATCACGATGTTGAAATAATATAATAAAAATAATAATTGCTTGTGAAGCGATCTGCTGCCTCCCTCCTCCTCCTCCTCCTGATGGAGGCTCCTCTCTGTCTCTCCCTTTCTCCCTTGCCATGGGAAGCCACACAGACAAAGTATCAAGTGATCACATAGCATGAACTACAGCCCCAGGCAAAGCTTGTTATTTTACTTGAAACGGTGATGCATTTAGGACCCAGAAACTGTCAATAATTTTTTCTGACTTCCAGGGGATAAAAATTCCAATTACGGGACCTTTACTGTGAAGCTGCATAGTCCAGCGCCACATATTAATATTACAGAACATCCTTAGCACCCATCAGCTCAGTTTTATCTGTAGTTTAGATCAAAATTGAGTGGATCTGTGAGATTAAGCTGATTTAGTCTAATTGTTGCTTGTTCTGAAAAGTGGAAAGTGTATCTTGAAAAAAGCTGGTTGAAGCTCTGTGGACAGTAACACAATTTGACTTGGCATCCTTCAGCCAGTTGGCTTCAATAAGTCTGAGAATATACATTCAAGGGCCTTTGGCCATTTTTCTCCCTGTATTTTTTTCTATAAATCATGGGTTTATGTTTCCTAAGTCATCACAGCAAAGACCTTTACTGAAGGAATGGGTCGAGGAAGTGTTTTGTAGGCTCAGTCCCTTCATTTCTGAGATGTGGGAGATGAATTCAAAAGTGTAGAGAAGTGTGCAGAAAAAAAAAAAAAATTATCTGTTCTTGTGCTCTACCCCCGGGGAATCACAGTGGAGATTAAAAAATAGACAGAGGAAGCGTGAAAAAATTAACCTTGCAGGGCATGTCCTCAGTGAGGGGCCACGGGGAGGTTCAGTGGCGGGGTGGGATCAGAGGAGAAACCACACAGCTGCCATGGAAATCCTTGGGAAAAGGAGGTTGGGGATGGAGCTTTGCATTCCTCTGGTGGTTCTCTGCTCACCTGCGAGGAGCAGTGTGGTTTTCTGTCCTCACCTCGCAGCAGCAAAGCACGCCAACATTATTCCTGGTGCTCTCCCACCACGCTCTCCCATCTGTGCCACTCCTGGGGAGTGAGAAAGTGATGATATAACTCGATTTAATACCACAATAACGTAACCACACCAGAGTGAGTTCCTCCCACTCTGCTCTTCTCCACTTTTCTCCTCCATCAGCTGGAGACTTACATCTCTGACTCTCATATTTTTATATATATCTGAGGTCTTATTTTTCTTCTTCTCTTTTTTTTTTTTTTTTTTTTTTTAACCCCCTTTTCCCTTTAAATAACGCTGCTGTGCTCACGTGGCATTATTGGTTGCTAATAGCCCAGTGCCAATACATCTCTCAGGGATGGACAGATGCACACATGAGGCTGCACAAGGCATAGCTAACAAATGTGTTTATTATTGACAGAATAAGAACTGCCACGCTGGAAGATTAAAAGTTGACTGCCTGAGGTTCCCCCCTCCGGTTAACAGTTCACAGCTTTGTTATTTCAGGTCAGAGACAAACTAAGCCTAAAGATGTAAAGCTGTGTCTGAGTGGACAGAGAGGTGAGGCTGCAGCAACAGCAATACAGGATTAGTTCTGCTCGTTGTCTTGCTAGTTTTGCAAAGGCACCCTGGGATGAAATTATGATAAAAAATGTTTTTCACAATATGCATTTTCTGAAAATCTCATACTCGTTACCCAGCGTTTTCAGGTATAAATATCAAATACATAATTGCACAGTGTTTGCTTCCTCTTAGAAACTGAATTGTTGTAGCTGTGTAGGTGTAAGAGTGTACAAGAGACACAATTTGTGGGGGTAAACAATACCTCAGCACTATATTTGCTGATAGCCTTCTTTATTTTAGCATAAGGTGGGTTGGTTGGTTGTTTTGTTGCGGCTCCCTAATTTTTCTTTGGATCTAATTTACCTTGGATGCCTTAGGATTATGTATAAATAACTCCATATGATTAGTGCAACATCTTCCATTCATTTGGCTCAGTGAAAGTGGATGTTGTGCATTTACAAAAGGTTCCCAAATCAGTAATTACCTGTGGAGGCAAGATTAAAGTGGCTTTTGTTATTTAATATTTCTTTTCCCTGCACTACCGAATCAAAGTTTAATAGAAATAATAATCAGACATATCTGCTATAGTGTTACAAAGAAAATAACAAAAATCTTTGTGGTGTGAGAGAGACACAAAATAATACACCAGTTAAGTACTGAAATCCAAATATAAATAGGAAGAGACAAGAGAACATGTAAGATGTATGAGCTTTGATACACAGGTTGAGCTTTTTTGTTTGATCGGGAAATTATTTTAGCAGTTTTCCTGTATTGTTTGGAAGCCTTGGAATTTGGGGAGGTACTGAGGTCTGTGCATTTTAATTTTTCACAAGGAGTAGAGCAACCTCAGAACCATCAGAAATGCTGTGCATTTTATTTTTCGTACGACTGCTAAAAAAGGTGTCTTCACAATGGTTAATTATTAACCTTTCCTTGTGTATAATGGCATTATCTTAAAAAAAAAAAAAATAGGAAAAGGAAAGAGAAAGAGAAAAGGGAATAGAATTTTTTTTCTGTGTTATCTCCTTGGTTGGATGGTTTGGGTAATGAGGATCCAAAATGAACCTCCTGCAATTCTATACCTTATCGAGCCTAAACCTCGACACTGCGTGAAATATTTCGAAAGCCTCCCGTGATCCAACTTCAATGCTGCTGAAATATGTTGGGCAAACACGTCCCCCTACCTTCCTGCATCTTGCCAAATGAACTGCAGCATTCCAATATGGTGCCACATGTGCATGGAAGCCTGTAGCACTTCTAACAGGTGCTGCCGGAACGCGCTCCGCGGAGATATCAGCAGGAAGGTCATCTGCGACAGCAAGCACCCAAAATATCAGTGAAATTTGCAACAAACGCCCCAAAGTATCAGTGCAAGGTTACCTCTGCACTGCCAGGGTGCTGGGGCATCAAAAAAATTGCTGTGTTATTTTCCTGGAGGAAGGTTTGGAGTGAAGTTAGTGAGGATGTACGAGGGAGAACACGAGAAGTGATAAAAGGGATTATGACACCCTCAGAAGGGCATCGCTTTGAATTGAACAAATTGGACAGAGAATGAGCTGCTGCTCTGCATCTTCTTGCATGAAAATTTGTTTCCTCCAAGACAACAGAGTTAAAACCATAAAATATGGAAGAAACGTAAAATACAGACCATATCCTAACCATAAAGAATGGTGGAGCTCAGGCTCTTTGATGAGGGCAAAGGTATTTTGTAGGATTATCATTGCATTTTGCATTTTTTTTTCAGGGTGGGGAAAAAAAAAAACAAAACTAAACACAACCCAACAAACATTGCCTCCGTTTAGGCTGGGACTCCGGCAATCTGTCCTCTGCATCGTTCTTGGCCTTTGTCTGACATTTATGGTCTTATGTTTATCATGGTGAGCAGAGACCCAGTTTGCTCCCTCTCCTCTCCCTGCCACTCCTAATGTGGCATCTGAAGCTGTTAAAATTGTAATTAACGGGGCTGCATTTCCCTGGGATTGATTCCCACGAAGGGGCTTTAGCAGATTTCCTTGCAAACTGCTACCGTGCAGCCCAACAATGCATGGAGGCACTTTATATCTTATTTGTGTTTAAAAGTCAGATATTTTGTTCTGGATAAACTTCAGAAATGCTCTTCAATTCTCAGTGAGGCAAGCATTTCAATTTTCTGCAATATTAGCAAGGGTAACTAATGATGGCTAATTTTTGCCTGTAGTATTTCCCTCAATCTGCTTGTGCACTTTCAGTTACTCTGGCAGCAGCAGCATTTGTACATTTTCTGGTCACTAAACACTCAAGTACAATTGTAAGTGATCAGTTTACAGTTGGCCAACAAAAGAGCTGCGGGAATGTCTACAAGAAAAAGAAATTTGAATAAATATGCATGTGTATAGCCCATGTTCTGTGGGCAAGAGAGAAGGACAGAGGACAACTCAAATATAATTTAGCTATATCAAAAGATGTCTTGAAAAAGAAGTTAATGTTTTTATCCTGCCTTAAGAAGGTCTAGGATAAATCCAAACCACACAGATTTTGAAAATACATTAGTGTGTTTTTTCATGTTGAAAGTTAAACCTCTTCATCCATTTTGTCTCTGGTTATTATTTCCTTCATATTTTTTTAAAATAAATTCAAACTATAGGTTTAAAACAGAGGCAATTTGATTTATACATCAGAATAACACCATTTGATGAGCACATTTGAAAAGTATCTAGTTCAAAGAGAATAATGAAGAAGATAGGAAGAGATGGGAAAATAACATTTTAAAAATACACAATTGTAAAACTGGATGAGAGTCCTTTCACTGAGAATACCTCAAAAGTGGGAGGCTTCAACATAACTTGTTAATCTCTCCAACTCCTGGGCTATTCAGAAGGACTGAACATAAATGGCAAGGAAATATTCTTAAATTAAGAGGCAGCTCACTTGTGCCCTTACTAATTAATATTTCCCTTTGAAATCTAATTATTGTCTAGCATTTTGGACGGTGCTGTTTGTGATGGATTGGCAAGAACAGTTCAAATTAAATCAGAACTCTGTGGAGACAGTTCAACAGCTCGTGTCACAGGGAAGCTTTGGCTAGAAATCTCACATCCTGCAGAAGATATTTCTCTGTTTCTCCGTGAAGAGGTGTCATCGTTGGTGACACCGCTCCGCAGACATAATGCCACAGAAACAGGGGGGATGCACTGTGGGATTTGCATGTTTTATACCAAAAATCATCTGAAATGTGGGGAAACCTGCACAGCTCCGTGCCTCGATCAGATCAGATCAGCGTGTACTAAAAGGGAAATCCCTCACTTTAAGTATCACGATATTAAAGGCTGAATTATGGCTTTTGCAGGGCCCCGGGGGGAGAGGGGCCGTGCTGGAGGCTCTGCAAAGAGCCAAGGTGCTCAGATATCCTCCAGGGACACTGGCAAAGGCACTTAGGAGCTGTATCTCTCCAGCACAGAGATGCTGAAACAGATCCTTTTCCTCAGCACCACCTTCCTTGGCACTGGATACCTCTGGCAGAATTTGGACCCCGAGTCTTTCCTCGTTTCCTCATGGCCAGGGGGAGTGATTTCAGTGTCAGTCGTTATTAATCCTCTTTATAAGTGTGCAGAATATTCCTCGGCCCATCCCTCCTCTCCCTGTCTCAGGGCATTAGGAGACACACACACACAGGCTGCTGCCCCTGCCCCTGCCAGCCATGATCCTGTGTGCTGCAAAACGCCTCTTCTCCCCCTCTCTGCCACCTCCAATAGCTTCTGAGTGCAGGAAAGACATCCTGACTGCGTGGATTTGTAAAGGCAGGAGGCAGAATGCTTTGCTTTCATCATCTGTTGTTGTGCGTGGAAGGCACCATGTCTGATCCTTAGTGTCAAGGCCGTAACCTCAGCGGGTAAATCTGTGTGGGTTCCCAGAATTGGGGCTGCAGCCATGGCTGGCAGGTGGTCCTGCCTTCCTTTCCCACCTCTTGATGCTGATGACTCTGATTTCCTGCTGAAACAGCAGAAAAAGGTGAAAATGTAATGCTTTAAGCACTACATTTAAGCAAATATGCACATATGTGTATTAGGGATGAGAGGAATGAATCATAGTTCACAGAATGGTTTGGGTTGGAAGAGATTTTAAATATTTTCTTGTATCACTCCCTGCCATGGGCAGGGACACCTTCCACTGTCCCAGGCTGGTCTAAGCCCCATCCAGCCTGGCCTTGGACACTTCCAGGGATCCAGGGGCAGCCACAGCTTCTCTGGGCACCCTGTGCCAGGGCCTGCCCACCCTCCAGCCAGGAATTCCTTCCCAATATCCCACCTAACCCTGTCCTCCAGCAGTGGGAAGCCAATTCCCTTATCCTTTATCTGGACCCACTCCAACAGGTTCGTACCATGAAGCACCAGTAGTTCCAACCTCTCTTATAAAGCAGTGCAATGTTATAGATGACACTGAAGGTACCAATAATATTTGGAGGTGAATTTTATTTTACTCTTAGAAGTCAATTTGCTCTAGGGACTTTGAGATCTCTGGGCAGCCATGGCACAAGCACTGAGATCACCCCAGACCTCCTGACTCCAACCCACTGCCTCCACCCACAGCACCAAAGTTTGTTGTTAAATCTCAGTTTCTTCACAAAAGAGCTGTTCATCTGGGATATAATGCAGGATCTATCTTTGAGTGTATTTTCATGCATTGTTCAAAGAGCTGCAGCCCAGTCAGCACGTTTCCAGAGAAACACAAAGTTGTTCCTAATCTGATGAGGGAATTTCTCTGTCGAAGTCCAGGCCAGAGAGTTTGGTGAGTCACCAGAAAGTGCTTCTCTCAGCAGCAATAATTCACCCTTAGCCATTGTTTTGGAACACATGGCACTACAAGAAAATGAGAACCATCATTTTAACTCCATATATTTTTACTGAAATAATTCTGTTGCATGTTTTCAGTCATGACTCTTGGAAATGTGAGCAAGTGGTGAGTTGGTGCCAATTCTGTGAATCCCATGTCTCGATCAACCTGGAATTACAAAGATATTATTTATCTCTTCAGGGGAAAAAGTCAAAAGTATTTCTGAAACTTCTGAAACAAAAATCAGAATTCAGGTTTAATTTGGAGAAACAATCAGGGATCTGTGAGCTTACCTAGAGCTCTTGAATCCAAAAGCTCATTGAGTAGGTTTTCTTTAGACACTGTCAGCAGTTCACTAGAGCTCAGAGGAGGGGAATGGATGTTATGTCTTGGAATTCTTGGATTTGATTGGCAACATAAAATTGTCAGAAACAAAGCAAGAAATAAAGCACAAACATTTTAGAACCTCAGTCTACCTGGACCTTAAAAATACCTGAAGATCAGGAGGCTGGATGTGCTTTGCAGCTCAGTTGCTGATTTTAGCTCAGTTGGGAAGGATGAGAATATTTGCAGATGAATTTGTGGTTGGGATGAAGTCAGCAATTCCTTGCCCAAATGGCTGGAGCAACTTCCTGTGAGCAAAGCAAAGGGAAGGGAAAGCCCCAGGTAGATCCCAGCTCAGATTTCCTTCTCTGACTCCAACTGGAGAAGGAAAAAGATCTTCCTTCAAAAAGATCTTCCTTCCTCTGTCACAGCAGATCACAGAATATTCCCTCTCCTGTTTCCACTTGACCCAAGGAACAGAAGGAAGTCAGATGCGTGAAAATCTGCCCTGGCTCAACCAGCAGATGAAATCTGTGGTGAGGAAAAGATCCAGAGAGGAGAAACTACAAGACTGAATTGTCTCACTGGTGCATCCTCCAGCATCATTCACAGGAAGCAAATGTTAGCTAATGGAATGGGAATATTATTGTGAAATGATGATTTTATTGGAAGTTGACTCATGTAGGAAATTCCCACAGTACACTTTCACTTTCCCAGGGCCAGGAGAACCCACAGAACATATAAATCCTTTTCCTGAGAAAACACAATCAACTACAAACAGACCTTTAAAATCAGAATAAATATTTAAAACCAAATTAAAATCTCCTTTTATCTGTTTTCTCCTTGTAGGTCAGCACTTCCAAATCAGTTGAACATCACTATACATTGAATATAGGATAATGTATATAAATAGATTGGCAATTAGAATGAAGGGAAATGCTCATATTTGGTGGTGTTACAAATGAGGTCATGGCTATTTTTTGAGGTTTCTCCTAATAAAATTGTACATTTGCCTTTCAAAAATGTTAGTAAAAAGATTATAGGAAAAACTATATAAATAGGGTGTTTTTGCAGTCTTATAGTATATTCTGAATTTTGACATAATTTGAAATTTGTCCTTTTTTATTTATTTCTTTGGGGTTTTTTTTCCCCTCGTCTCTATTGTTGTTTTATGCTTGATGGTTGATTTGCACATAAATTCCTTCTGCTATGTTGAAAGTCACACAGGATCCGGCCCTTAGGGGAAATATTCACAAGAGATTTGATAAAATATTGGTTTATATTTAACTGATTTTTCCACAGCAGCAAAGAAATACTATGTCATTATGGTAGTTTTAATTTTCTCTATTAGATAATTGATAAAGATGGGGGGGAAATGAGATCCTCAAATTTAGCCCATCTACCAAGAAATGTTTCTAAAAATCCTAGAAGACAAGGAACATATTTCATGCTTTTATATGTAAATTAATCAAAACATCATTCTGAAAATAAAAAAATAGATAAATACTGAAGTTGTTGGCCAACCAAGTATACCTTGTGATCTTTGAATATTTATTCTTGCAGTGGTAGAATTTAATTGTTGGTGGAAGGGAAAAAAAAAAACAAAAAAAAAAAAACGAGGAAATAAAGCTTGTGCCAAAATTTGCATTTATAGCATTTCTGATGCCTTTAGTGTGGGAGGACCTTTGCTCTGCTTTGGGATCTCATGTGGGCATGGTATCTAACACAAAAAAATATTGTTGGAAGGTGAATATAGAGAAAAGAGAATATTTTTGCAGTGATTACTGTTCTGTAATCAGAGATTCAGCTGCCTGTGAGAAAATCTGAGGTATCTAATGGGGACTTTGGGCTACCAAATATCTCAAATAAATGAGGATTTTTCTGAAGCTGAAGGCTACTCAGAGGGATATAGACAGGGATTTCAAACTGTCTCCTATCCAAATGAACTACTTTTAATGGAAATTTAATCCTTCATTCACAATAGCATCTTTTTAGGAGGAGGAGGAAGAAATAGAAAAGAAGCTTTAGACAAAAATACCAAAACAACCAAGCCACAAAAATCAGGATTCCCTCTTACATCCAGGCTGCAAACATATCTGCACTGGCTTTTAGTTGGAAAGTAATCTGGCATAAAGAAACCAATAAATGGTGGGTTTCCAGTGGCTTCCACCTGTTAAAGAGTTGCAAGACAGCAGTAGCCTTTTCAAAGCCATTAATAATGCAGAAGGTCAATATCTAAACAGATATATTGAATTACAGTCTGTATCATTATAATAGCCAGACTTTTTGTATCACAGGTGATTTTTTTTCCCCTGCCATTTGACCCTTTCAAGCTAATTAAAATACACGGTTTATTTTTTTTTATAATGTTATCAAAAAAATACTATTGTGCTGTTTATCCCAGTGGTTACACTCCTCAAAATGGATTAAAAAAAAAAAAAAAAAGACACTACCCACTGCAGCAAAGTGTATATTGATTTTTATTAACTTTGCAGCTCCAGTCACTCAGCAAAACTCCCCAAACACCAGAAAATCAAAAAAAAGCTAACCCAAAAGTCTTTCTCAAAGAGTATTTTCACAACAGTGAGAATATTTCACAAAAGTTGGGGTTTTTTTCTTCAGATTATGATCAGTTTCTGTGAGTTTAGAGGTATAAAATGTATAGAAACATTAGGAGTTCAGTGTTTGTGCTCCGCAGTGATCTGCAATATTTCAATATTACTATCATTCCATTGCTGAACAGGTTAAAAATAAGGCAGTGCCTACATTTGCTGTTATGCATTTCCCCCTTATGTTTTAAAATCCATAGTAATATCAAATCCCAAAGCCATGAAATCTGCTGTCGGCGTCTCCCATTGACATTTTCTGTTTGCGTAGAGGAAAATCAGGTCAAACCGAGCCACTAACAGCATCACAGCCCTGTTTCTGCAAAATATTTTGTCACTACAGAATGTGGTGATTTCGGTGCATGTGTTCCAGTTTTCTGAATTTAGTGATTGATCTCAGGGTGTTTGAGAGATGAAGCTTTGCTGTCTGAGACCTTAAAAAACACTGACTGCAAAGGTTTAATCCAAACCCTGTTGCCTTCACTGGTAATAGAATCAGACCCTAAACACGGATCAAATAAAGTTGAGTGACTTATGTCAACAGGGAGGGATCCCTGATAGTCTTCAAAATAACAGAGAAGCAGAACCCCTGAAATTTAAGGGAAAAAAAAAATTAAATTATATTAAATTCTCTTCTACTCGGAACTGCAATTGTAGTATGGAGTTACTTCAAAATCAACTCATTTTCCTTTTCAGCTAACTTATTTGGTTTAATTAGCAGCAAACACTCCACTGATTCTTGTCCAACAAAGGAAAATTCCATAGTTCAAATCTCTCTGAAGGAAAATCCCGTTCATTTAAATGTAGGAATTACAGTTGCAAAACGGAGCAATTTTCCTTAACAATCTGTGAGCCAAAAAGTCCTTATTGGAAGTAAAACTGCCTTTGAGTGGAAGATTATTTTTCCCAAACCACTCTGCCTGTTAGCCAGGGATAGACATAGAAATTTCCTTTGGAAAGTACCTTCTAAAGGGGTACTGAAAAATCCATGATGATGATGATGATGATGGTTATTATCGTTATAATTCATAATATTAATAGCAATGATGAGAGGGGGCAATTCTGATTTGGCTAAACAGGAAAAATGTATCTAAAAATATAAAGGGGCATCAGTTCTGTGCTTTTGGAAGATGGAGAGAATTGGCAATAAGGAGGTAAAGTCAGACACCACAACTTTACACGAATCCTGTGATTCAGGTCATGGATTAAAGAGGATAAAAAGGCAGAAGACAAGAAATGTTCCTGTTTCTCTGGCTCTGCTCGGCCCAGCCCATCACGTGTGTGACATGAACATTCAAACCCTCTGAATTCTGAACACTCTCACCAACCGGCCAGCTCGAGTACGGCGTGTGACACTTTCTCAGATTCCTACTGACATGCAGAGATTGCCAAAAATATCATGTCCGACTTTGCACAAAGCTCCACAGGCACAGAAATATTTATTATAAAACGTTTGTCTTCAGAGGAGAGGACTGGGCTCCAGGAGAGAGGGCTTTTTATGGTCCAGATTTCCCTGTCAAAGATTATGCCGTCTCACAAAACGTGTGCTGAGCCTCTTTGGCAAAGCCTTTTTTCCCTTCATATTTGATGTTTGCTTAGTTTTGTTTGTTTGCTTGGTTTTATTGCTGTCAGTGTTATTTCTGGTGACTACATGACTCAGAGGGACTAGAAATAAAATTAGAGACTTTCACCTCTAGGTCAACAGTTTCATTCTGGCCCAGGATACAGGGACCTATGTAAAATAACTCATTGATCTCACTCCAGTTCCCAGTTGGCAAGTGTGCATATCACAAACTCTATCATTAAAAAGGGCAATAAATTGTCATCCTTTGCAGCAGTCCCAGAAGTGAGCTCAGTGTTTGCATTGGCCTTGCTGCTGCATCACCCTCTCCAGGAGGGTGTGTGAGGAGCTGGGGGGTCCTGGAGGTGGGTTTTTCCTTTCTCCTTCCTGCTCTCTCTCCTGGGGGGCTGGAATTTGCAGTGCAGCCTCCCAAATAAAGAAGGACACCTTTCAGCCAGGTAATCAGATGTAATCTCATAACCATACACTGCTTGCTGGCCAAGGCTGTGTGTTCCAGAGGATGTGACCTTGATCTGTATCGGATTTCTTCTCTCCCCACTAAACACCATTTGCGTTTCTCTCTCATCACAGGCATTCCAAATAAATTGCCAAATTCATGGAGGAAAAAGTGTGCAGAAACACAAGGAATTGGGTAGCTCCATCTTTAAAATTACCTGTTTGACCTGCTGCTCCCAGAGCCCAGCTCTGAGATAACAGCTCTCTCCCCCACTGAGATCAGAGCCTGGATCTCTTTCCTCAAATGAAACACAGACAAAAAAATTGCATTGCTGTGATCCATAGCAGTAACAAACACTCCTGGTTCTACAGAAACATTGGTGTGGGGGAGCTATTATATTTCATTTTTGGCATTATTATTGATCCTAACAGGTGTTTTGAACTGAAGACCCCCATGGCTTACAGGAGTCTGTACAAACCCTCAGTTTAAACTACAACAGAGACATCACTGGAGTTCACAAAAGAGCAATCCAACCTTTTTTGTAGATCCCTGGACACTTGTAATCCTCCATTCTCCAGCCCATCACGAAAGCCAGGAGCGTTTAGCCCGGGATCTCAGCAGCACAACCGAGTTAATTTAATTTATTTCTCTTCCCTCTCCTGTGCTGCAGGTTCATAACCACTTTCCCCTCGTGTTTGGAGCGTGGCTGTGTGCAGGTAGGACTGAGCCCTCCCTGCTCCCACTGGATCTGGGATCGTTTGTCTTCCGTGATCCAGGCTGGCTGCACAGCACACGACAGCACACAGTGACAGTAATTTGCACTGATCTGCCCCCACTGCTAGTCCTGCTGCTACAAATAGCAATTGATTATAATGCTGTAGTGTTATTGACTGTCACTATGAACACAAGCTTTATTTCATTTTTAAAGTAACCACGCCGCAGATTTACTTAGCAGACGTGGAGCGGTAACGGCAGTAAAAAAAAATAAAAAGAGATAAAAAAAAAAAATAATAAAAGGAACAAAATCAAAACAATTTGAGGCGGGGAGGAGACAGAGGCAGCATTGCATAAAAACACCGGGAAAATTAATTAATGTTACCAGATGATTGTGATGCTGCAGATGAGCAGAAAAGCTGTAGAGGGTGTGAAGGGATGAATCTGTCGGTATTTAAAAAAAAATAAAAATGCAGATTTACATCACCTGAGGATCTTGCCTGAAGCCTTCAGGTTGTGGAAATCTCTCAAATCCATCAGAAGGTAGAGAAAAAAAAATAAGTGAGCCTATAAAAATCATCATTGTAGTTATTGTGAAAATCTGATTGTGCTGAGGCAGCAGAATGCATTAATGCTGCGCTGGATTTGCCCCTTCCTCTGCCTCTCCCTCCCCTCCATTCAGGATGCAGTTTTTGATCCAGGTTGTTAAAAGAGATCCTATTTCATACATCCCGACGTTCTCTTTCTGAATCTCATGTTCTTAGAGCATTAATCTGCAGGATTGTCCCTAGAGTCCATTTGAGATGGGCGCAGAAATTTAGTTCAGGTAATTATCCTTTCTTTTCAAGTGAATTAAGAATCCAGGAATTCCTGCTTATCTGACAGAAGTGTAGATTTCCTTCCTTAATGCCTGTCACCTGCGAGACAAGTCACACAGGTAAAGCTCAAACTGTGCCTTTGTGCCCCATCTAAAGTGGATTTTGGATGTCTCTGTGGAGTAATGCTCCAAGGACGTTATAGTTCAGAGAAAATGGTAATGTCTGTGTATAAAATGTGAATTACTTTAATAGGCTTTGGCAGCACAAGTCTCAACAAGACGATCCACCCCTGCTAATCTAGAGCATACAGGTTTTCTCTTTTTTTTTTTTTTTTTTTTTTTTTTTTTTTTTTTTTTTTTTTTTTTTTTTTTTTTTTATTAAAAATCTGAATATAATTTCTCTAAGCTGCAATTTATAATGCTAACGTTTAACCTTCATTAAGGAGGGGAAGAAAGCTTCTAAGCCAGTCCGTTGAGCTGTTGGAGAACTGTCTTAACATTGAAATTCTGATTTAGAGATAGGCACAATCCATCTGCTTTGCATACCTTTGCCCTTTAAACCAGTATTTGTGATATAAAAAAGTACACAGCTTGCAGAGTAGCTGGTAAGTCTCCTATCCATGATTTTTGGAAGTTTTTTTCTCCTTTTTTTTTTTTTTTTTTTTTTTTTTTTTGCATGTATGTGCAAAGTCAGATTTGTTTCCTTCCCTCCTTTAGGCAAGACAGCTTCTGTATCCTCAAAAAAAAACTATCTTTGTGTGGAATCACTGGTGTGGTGGTGGTGGTGATGTTGCTTATAGCAGCACTGAATATGGAAGATTTATCATATTTTGTGGTTTAGGTTCTACTTAGCCATTTTATGTGTCTTTATTTAAAACAAACTGCCTAAAGGTTGTCTGTTTTATTGAAAAAAATGAGAGAGTAGGGATGGCTGCACCTCAGATGATTCACAAATCCTGCTTTTGCTGACTCTGGGGGGTTTTCGTGGGATTCTCTTTTAGTTTCTTTACGATTTGCTTTTTACTTTGCAATGCTTTGATTGAGATGAGGCGGTGATTTTGTGGGGCATGGTAGTGATCACAAAATCCACTCTTCATCCCTTGAATGCCTATTGCTCCCTGTGGCCCATGGAGCTCCTACATGAGCAGATCACAGGATCCTGCAGAAGATGTCCTGGCTCCCATCCTAAACTGGGGAGCAAATCTTTATGCAGCTGTAAACCAGCCACGACCATAAAAAAATTTCATGGTCCTGCCTTTTGAAGAATTACTTCTTGTGAGTGTAATATGGTGAAAATGAGAGGAGGGGGGCAGAAAAGCTGCATTTGAGGGGTTTTATTTATATATGCATTTCAAACAGAGGGATCTTTTTTTAAAAAAAAAGGAAATTACAGGTATCACTCATTTTACAACTCTTCCACAGCTCAAATTAAAGCTTAAGCAGCTATGTATTTATCAATTAGCATTATTTCTCTATCCCTGTCTGACTCTCTGTATTGTTGTAACTCCATCAAATAGTCATTTGCTTTTTTTATGGTAATAATCCCTTCAAATTCACTCCTTTCATCTGGATCCCTGTATGTTATTTGTTGTTCTGCTAAATCCCTATTACAGAGGCCTAGGAGTTCCAACGGCCTGATGAATAATTAGAAATGTTTTATCCCTAAGCTTCAAAAGGGTGCTAGAAATAATTATAAGCAAACATTTTATGTAGCATTCCGTATCAATCCTATCCCAGCTTTATGTTATTTGTGCTTCAGATAGGGAGGAGAGAGGGAGATCCTGGTTTCCATCACCCACAGCCTAAAAGGGGATGAACACCTTGCTGTTGCTGGAGTTTTTGGCTTCCCTCTCCCCTCTGTTCTTGCTGGTGGGATGCTCAGCACATCCCAGGCACCTCTCATTTTATAGGAGTGTGGTTAATTACTGGCCAAACATAATTAACTTTGATATTTTATCATCAAATTCCCCCTGCTCTCTCAGCAGCAGCGTGACCTACAGACCTCCACAAGGGGTGAAAAATGCCACGTCAAACTGGACAAGAAAGCTTGAATTTTGCAAAGTGAAAGTTGGTTATTTAGTCCAGACTAGATGTGTCAGTGCAGCCTCATTCCCAAGCAAATTCTGGGAGCTGTAGCAGCTCTAGCTGTCCTTCAGCAGACCAGACTCACGCCACAAAAGTTTTTTACACAGAAGGCAAGGAGAGAGAGCTGCATCTCGAAAGCCTACAAAACTAATTGGAACACACCCAATGTCATTACATTTGACAGCATTTTGAGAAATACCCAATCACTTTGTCATCAATTTTCAATTTTGTCAAGAGAAAGTAGCTTTTCATTGGCAAACAACCTGCTGTCCCCACAGTATTTGTGAAAGTGTCCTGGCAGAGAGTAGTGTCATCTCCAAGAACATTTTTCAGGCTCACTTTCTCTATAAAACTTTTATTGAGGAGTTTAAAAAAAAAAAAAAAATCCTTGAAAATTGTGTTAAGATGAAGGGTGTTCATCCTGAAGATACCAAACCCAGTTATGGCCCAGTATAACAAAGGACATAAATACATGATTAACTTTAAACTTGTCAACGATCCTTCTAGGTTTCCGCTAAAACCAGCACAAGTTTTGGTGATAAGGAATTTTATCTGTTCACTTCAAAGACACTGTGAAAGTTTAATGTTGAAAAAGAATGAATTGACGTTAAAAAGAGAGAAAAGAATTTGTATTTATCAATCAATGTGATGAGGATCCATGTGTGAAAAGCAAAGAACAATGTGCTCAGGGGTAGCATAGTGATACCTTCCTACCAATCTGCTGCTCCTTTTGTCTCCTTCCCTCTGAGGTGAATTCATTCATCCTTGCTCTTACTTTTCCAGAACAAAAGACAGTCTGATTCAGGGCCTGATTTGCTGGAGATCTATATTTTTAATCTATTTCTGTATTTTTATCAATTTGTTTCCTTTGAGAGTAGATCCCTAATTTTGCCATTGCCACACCTGCATGTTGTGAAGCCGTGGTGTGATGAAATATGTGAGAAGGAAAACCAGATTTATTAGAGGTGGCTTTCAGTGTTTGCAACACATGGGCTCTGTAAGAACTGGTGGCAGAATTTTGACTGGAACAGCAGAGAAGAGCAGGGAGTTTACCAAAAACCATTTATCTCAACTGGTGGACTCTCCCTAGACCACGGACAGCACTGCAGAGTGTTTCTGACAGTAATGAGGGAATTCCACAAAGAAAACCTTAATAGACACTGGGAGATCCAAAAATCAATTCTGCCCATCCTTGGAAGTGTCCAAGGCCAGGTTGGACGGGATTTGGGGCCACTTGGTCCAGCAGAAGGTGTCCCAGCCCATTGCAGGAAATGGAAAGAGAGGTGCCTTTCAATATTGCCCTTTTTGCTCATGGTGGGAAATTGTGATGTTTCCTGGTGGTCTCTTCCTCACCTCTGGAGGTAAAATTCAGACTAAAGTTGCAATGAGTTATTTCAAACCCTTTCTTCC
This sequence comes from Zosterops lateralis, assembly GCF_965231275.1. NCBI lineage: Eukaryota > Metazoa > Chordata > Aves > Passeriformes > Zosteropidae > Zosterops > Zosterops lateralis. The sequence goes on along the minus strand of NC_139767.1, from coordinate 35,641,265 downwards.
ACTGAACAGGCAACAGGGGAATGATTTGGAATACTGAAAAAACACTGTAAGAACCCAATAGATGGTTAAAATGACAGGTTGTAGAATCTACAGTTTTTCAGTTTGGAGTTGACTCCTCTCTGACTTTGCCCCTCCAAAAAATAACTTTAAAAATTATATTGTTTGGAAATATTGCAAACCCACCAAACTCTATTTTGTGTGCATCAAAAAGCTTGCTGGCTTTTTTTTTTTTTGATTAATATGCACATCATGTGTGCTCCCAACTTTCATCACTGCTTAAATACTGTACAAGCATCGTAAATAACCTGCCTATTCAAGTTTTATCTTGTCCACTTTACATTGCACTGCTCTTGTACAGGAAATGGATTGTATTTAGTATTGATGGCTCTGTATGTGTCATTTAATCGTCCCTATTGATTGGATTTCATCAGAGTGGGGGGCTTGGACAGAGGCTTTGATTATACTGTAAGGGAGTCTTTGCAGTTTTCTGTTACTCAACACCATATCAATGCACCTTCTGGTGTGATATCACTTTCACGATCAATACCTGGAAAGAAAATAAAAAAGAGGCCTCCAGGAAAGGAAAGGGGAAAAAAAAAAAATCCCTGAATCAGCCTCTAATTCTCTTTCTGCACATAGATTAAACCTCTGCAACTCAAAGACCATTTATTGTGTGGTTTTACATAAGAAACAGGGTGGGAGGGGGGAAAGAAAAAACCTGAAAGAGTCTCCATGGGTTGTTTGTTTAATTTCTACATCATTTTTTATTTATAAGCGTCAACTCTTCCTTCCAGTGTCCCTGGCTGGTGTTTGATGGTGTGTAATTTTTAACAGTTACATGTCATGTCTCAGTTAACTGTTTCCCTTGATCTAATGACAGTGCTATAAACGTATTATTTGATCAAATGGATGCATAGGGGGCATTCTGCTTTTCAATGTTATTTCTGCTGAGAGTAGAGCTCTCAAAGAACATCCTAAAACTGACCCTGTCCCACAGTGGCTTGACCTCATCCTCACTCCAGAGCCACTCTGATTTTGTTCTCCTCCATCCCAGCCTCCCAACACCAACCCTTAGGAGCCAGGCAGCAGGAAACAATAATTCCCTGAGGAATATTAACACACAGCAGATGGGTATTTCATGGTGCTGGTGAGAGGGTTTCCCCATCTGGGCATCCTCAGCTGAGATGCAGGCGCTGACGTGCTCGTAAATCCAGCTCTGGGGTGGATGACAGGAAACATCGTTCTGGGTTGTATTGGAGTGGGGAGAACATTCATAGCTGCTCCAGAGTTGTTTGTACTCTGGTTCCCTTCATTCATTGTCCTGAGATGAAATGGAGTTTATGGGCTATTTATGGGCTTCTCATTTTTTCCAGGATGGTGACCCTTTAACTGAGATACAACCAATATTTAAAAACTATAATGGTTGTAGCTTATTTTTAAGGGAAAGTGGATTTATGACTTGTTTTTTTGGAGTAGTGAGGGTGTCACCAATGAAGTCTCTATGGATAAGGATGCGTGGTGCTCTGGGAGAATGGGAATATACAGGTTGACCCTTAACATAGAGAATGGTACAGAGGAAAAATTAGTTACTCTTGGTCTAGATTGCAGTGACAATTTAAAACTTCTGACACAGACCTTGGCTAAGTTTTCTTGGTCCTTCCAGATGAGTGACCAATGGTTTCTTAGGAATAACTGCTTTTTAACATGTGTATTCCTGGAGAGATCAGTGCATTTCTGTGGACACAGAGCTAACCTGACACTCTGCTTCTGTGTAGAAGTACTTGTTCTTTGACTCCTTAAAACAGAGCAAAGGGATTTGTGTTCAATGGGAAAAACTGTGACAAACACAAAAAAATACATGCATTGTGTACATAACATCCATCAGAGAGTGTTACAAAGCCAGGTGTGCCTCTTTCTGCTGACAGACACCCCCAAATCTGCCCAGCAAAGACACAGGCACAGAAACCAGTGGGGGACTGACCATACAATCCACATTTCTTTGCTCCATCAAACACCCTCAGAGACCCTTTGAGTTTAATAAGCAAGAAAAGGCAGAAACTGTCAAGAACAAACTGTTTCCTTAGCTGGAGTGACGAGGAAGGTCTTGAGCTGGTGGCACTGTCCTGTGTGCCAGAGGAGAGCCAGCAGCATGTCAGTGGGACAATCTGAGCCTCAGCGTGGAGGAGAGAGCCAGAGAAGGCTGCCTAAAGTGACAGGTATTTACCCAAAAGGGTACAGACGGATGCAAGCATCTGAGCTGCTAGACTTGAAGGCTCCTCAGTCTAAAAAACAAAAGTATGGTGTTAGGAAAGTGCAGTGCCTGAACAGATGTAACTTACTCATAAAAAGAAGTGCCTGTAGGCTTCCTACCAAAGCCAGAAGTGACTTCTAGCCCTGAAAAGACCTCCACTGTGACAACTGGCATTTTCAAATGTATTTTCTCTGCCTCTCTGTTGCTGCATTTCTCTATCTGAATAGTTGCATTAATGTATTTCTGGCAAAACTTGTAGAGAAACAGCAGTTTTAATGTAGGAACTGCCAAACATTAATGAAAACTTAATATTCTTGATTATATATAGGTATTTGCAAGAAAAGATGGATATGAAGAGTTACACCAAATAGGGAATGGGTTTGTTCTGGCCTGTCCCATCACTGAATTTTGACAGTGAGCTTTCTTGGGAACAAACCCCAATAATCTTTGTCACTTGTCATGTGCCCTCCAAATATGTGCTTGAACACCTTCAGAGTTAAGGAAACAGGTAAAACCTCAACAAAATGGCAAAATTAAAACTGAGTTTAAATTAAATTTAAAATAAATATGGATTAAATAGGATTAAAATTTTTGATATAAAAGTGAAAGAAATAGAAATGCATTCCAAATCAGAGCCATATTTATTTGAATGTGATCGTGATATTTGAAGATTTTTGATAAAATAACCGTTGCATCATGAACACCCAAACAACTTTGTGTCACTAGGTAATAATAATATTAATAATAATAATAATATACTTTATGACGCTCAATATAGGCTTCTTCTTTCACTTAATTTTTCAAAGTTAACTTAATTATAATGACAATTAGACTGGATCAGCCCACCCAAAAATAACTATTAACCAACTGGACTGTTGCATCTCGTTGGGCATGGCACTTGACAGGAGAGAGCCATGACCATCAGGGACAATGACCAGCGTAGAGAGAGTGGATAGAGGTTCATTAGAAATAATTAATTTGGCAAGTTTAGACAATAACTTCAGAACCTTATTTAATTCTCCTTGGAAGTAGTAGAAAGCACTGAAATGTTTACTGAAAGCAACACTGAGCTGCACATTCCTGTGTGTTCTCCTGGGTGATCTGTCTTTTGCTGGACACCCCTTGGCCCACTGCAGCTGATCCACATTCTCGTGCTGGATTCTGCAAATTCCTCTCTTATGGGGCTGCTGAGACCAAAAGCCCCCCCAGTAATTACCAGATGGAAATGATGCTCACTCAGAACCAACCTGTGCCACGTTCGAGCTGGTGACCTAAAGGTGAAAAGCTTTGATTCCCATTAATAACACTTTGAGCCTCTCTGACCTCCAGGATGTGATTAAAAGCCCATTAAATTCCTTCAGTAGCTTTGGCTCATATTGTTTGCGTTTTACATTATTGTTGTGCATTGTCTGATCACCTAATTATATTATTTGATTAATTTAAGGCGCGAGCGTTTTTTTCTGTTTCGCGTTCGCGAATTCACCGAGAGCTAAGAGCTCTCTCCATCCAGGAAACATCTTTTTTTTTTTCTCTACAGCGAGTGAAGGAGCTGCTTTCCTTTGTCTCATGGCTCAGAATAACAAATGTCAAAGCTGGGAACCTGGTAATTTGGCAATTTTAGACAATCTCCCCATAACCACGTTTCAGTACACCTTTGAAGCGGTGGAAGTTCAAAGGCTCCGCGAGGGCGAGCGTTGCTTTGCCTGTTGCCATGAGTCATTTGGAGTAATTGGTCCTGTCTGATGTATGTTTTGAACTGAGGAAGTAGTGCTTTATTACCACAATCAGATACAGGTTTTTTTTTTAAGCTGAGGAAGTGGAGTTTTCCTCACAGATGTAGATGTCTGCTTGATAAGGCAGAAAACAGACAGATGTGCCTCTCTGCACTGGGGAAGAGGTGTGGAGAAGGAGCAAACACAAGAGCTGAGAAAATTCCATGAAGCTGCATGAGAGGGGATTTGGAAGCCTTCCCAGTAAGAAAAATTCTCAAAAGCAAGAAAACTTGCCTTTTAGAGAGAATAAATACTTAAAGTTTTATGTATCAAACAAGTATGCCTATCATTGGGTTTGCAAGTGCTCAGACTGAAATCAGATTAAGCAATCTGAAGGTATTTTTAAACAATGTCACCTAATTTTAAGCTCAACATCAGGAGTCTGATATTCCATTTCCCATAAACATATGCTCTCTAACAGTTCTAAAAGTTAGGGGGGATTTAAAATTCAATATTATAAGGTATCATTGCACGTTAAGGTGGTTTTTGGAATAATAGCATGTAAGATTAAAGCCCAGGATTTATGTTTGCTCTTATCAGTGACTAATGCCTGATGTGCTCTGAGGAAGTACCTCTCTCTTGTAAATATTTTACTAAAATTAGAAAAAGAAAAGCCCTGCCAGAACCACATCTATGCTTTTGGATATGCATAAGAGCATCCCACAGAGCTGCATGGAGTCTCTGCTCCCTGAAGTGTTGAGTTGTGACCCCAGCCTGGGGCTCGCCAGCTCCTGGAGGCACAAACCTTGTGCTCAGATGTGCTGAGCTCAGTCCATCCATCCATGTGTGCCACAGACAGGAGTGGGAGAGCAGTTTTTTGGCACTGGGAGGATTTTCCTTCCTCAATACTCTTTTAAATTGTTCCTGGTGGATCTGCATTGTGCTGTATCCAGTGGACACTTCAGGGCTGGTCTCCTCTTGGGACAGTGACAGTGGTGATGGTGGGTGTGCACATTATTCATCACTGAGAAGGACCTTTTTTTAATTCCCCAGCCAGAGAAATCTTGAGGAGGAATCTCTGCTCCCACTGCTGCATTGCAGAGGCCAGAGAAACACAGTAAAACTCTGAATAGCGATAGAGAATATCCATTTCAGTTTGTGAGTGGTGTCCAGAGCAGATTAAGGAAAGAAAGACTCGTATTTCAAAGGCAAGGAAGACCCTGGATGTGCTGGTGTGTGCTTTTGAGAGGAAAGCCAGTGCAGCAAGAGTGGTACACTCAGGTATTTTGTAGCACCTTTTTTTTTCCTTCTTGCAGGTGGTGACAGAGTATAGAAGTGGCTCGAGTCCAGCCAGTCTCAATAGATCAACTGCTTTTATCAGTTTTACGATACCACATTTACTTAATATCACGTGGAACAACGTAAATGCCTGCTAGGAAAGGCTGGGCTGCTGCTCAGCTGACAAATGAGCTGCCCAACATGCTCTATCTCCTCTGCACCCCTGTGTATTTACCTGCACCTCCACCTCAGCCATCATTTTTCTCTTTCCCATCTGGGCTCTGGTTGCTTTGGCCAAGTGACACCTTCACAAATCAAAGGGTTGCATGTACAAACTTTCCTGGCCAGAGAGGCAAGAAGTTTTGCAGCAGGGAAAAAAGAACATACGTGGGCAAGGATTTGGAAAGGAGAACTCAGGACCTGGGCTGACCTTCATGTTCACTGCAGCCAATGCTAAGTCATCTTTTTTACTCTTTAAGAGCTTTGGCCAGTGCTCTGGGCTTAGTTTTCATCCGGGTGAGTGTAAGAAACTCTTAGCTCAGCCTGCATTTTGTCCACGCAAATATTCAGATATAAATATTTGAAGATCTTTCCTCCTTTAAATTAATTTTCAGTTTTGTAGTAGATCAATGGTAAGGGAACAAAATGATCATAGCAGAGATTGTGGAGAGATGGGCACTGATAGCTTTGATGATGTCTCCAGTGTTTTTTGACTGTTGAAAACATCACATTTCCATTTAATCTAATGAAACGGGGTCTGATCTCATCCCCTATTTGTGCCCATCACAAAGCTGTCACACATTTTGATACAATAAGGATATTCTTATGATCAGTGAAATTGCCAAACCAAATTATGGGGACGGTGGGTTAACCCAGTCTCCTGACCTCTCTGAGAACTGCCACACATAAGCACAAAAACCTTCTTGCTCTGCAGCAACAGGGGCTTCTCCTTCTTTATATGCTTTATGCATTGTAAAGGGAATCATTACTTATTGATAGGTTTTATTCCACTTTTTTTCGTTTTAAATTTATCTTTAAGTTTTTAAGCACTTTGGCTCAGTAATTTTTTTTTTTGTGTGTGTGCTTTTTTTTTTTTTTTTTTTTTTTTTTTTTTTTTTTTTTTGTTTGTTTTGTTTTGTTTTGTTTTGTTTTTGTTTTTGTTTTTGTTTTTTCACAGAAATGGGTAATTCAATTTTTTATCCAGGAGAACACCATGAACACGGTTAAAGGGGCAGAAGTGCAGCAGTTTGGCAGAGCAACTCCACAAGCTCCACAGTTTGCTCACATTTCTCCTGGCAGGGCGTGAGCATCCTAAGAAAAGGAAAACCTCACTAATAACTTACAAAGTAAGTTGGTGAATTAAAAAAAAAAAAAAAAATCACCACATTTGGCTTCTTCCAACCCAAACTGTATTATTATTATTAAAAATTACAATTTCACCTTTTCTACAGAATGAACCCAACATCCAGATGTGGGCACAGGCTCCACCAGCACTCCCCTAAGCCAGCAGGGATCCTTGTATTGCAAAAATAGAATCACATTTCAGGCTTGAGTCCATTACACAGCAGCAGTTCCTGTTGAGAGCATCTCCCGGCATCCAGTTCAGTGATTTCAAAAGAAAAAAAAAAAAACAAAAAAACCCTCTGTGGCACTGATTAATGGAAAGGCCTGGATATACTGGTGGATCTGGAAAGCATCTCATAATCTTTGACAGACAAGATGTTTCTTATTCTGATGGGATTTGATCATTGTTTATGAGATTATGTGAGTGACATAGCATCGCTGTTATTTTTATCCTGGCATTACAGCTGGTCTAATAATTTGGATAATAAAGTTACTTATTTTGGCAATAAATCATCAAATGTATCCAGAGTTCTTATCAACATTTTCATTTATTAATATTCCTTGTCAGAATTCTTATCAATATTTTTCCACATTTGTTTTCCTTTTAGAAATCCTCTGATTTAAACTTGTATTAAACTTGTATTAATGCAAAACAGTTGATTTATTTAAAAGGGTGACATCATTTAACTCCAGTCTGTAGAGGTTTGCACTTTGCCTGAATTAAAGTGTTCACACTGACTTCAACAAGGATATTTCCACTTTATCAAGTGCCTGTTTAAAATACTTTTTTTTTTAAATTATACACCAGATTTTTATTTTTTATCTCCATAGGTACTTATACCTGTGTTTGAATCTGTGTCGTCATACACTTGTATTCTTCATTTTCCCATGTAGTTTCTGCCTATTTGTCCTTTCCATTTCCACAGGAGAATCATAGAATTGTTAAGGTTGGGAAAGACCCCATAGCTTATCAAGTTCTGCTTTCTAAACACCTATTTGAGGGAAATATTTACATTAATTTTAGTTTTATTATTAAGAATGTTGTTTAAGAAAAACAAACAAACAAAAAAAAAAGGAATAAAAGTAACTGAAAATTATAATAACTTGAAATAACCTATCTCAAAATTTCTGAAAAATAGGAAAACTCCAAGGCAGAACAATCTCTCTGATAGTTGGATGGGTGAGTAACACATTTTTTCTGGGAAGGGAGAATGCAAACCCATCCTGAGGTTACAGGAGGTGGGATAAAAAAACCCAGAACTGACTCTACCAGAGATCAAGACCAGCTACCTACTACCAGTAGTAAATCAGATTTCAAGGAAAGCTGAGGACACACCTGAAATAATGAATTTTTTCTTCTTGAAACAATTATCAGCACAGGAAAATGAAGACACATTCAGTGGAACAGACCATTGCAGGCTGAACATGATCGATTCTATGTGGAGAGTTAATAATTTATCATTAAGGAACAAACTGAGAAAGAATTTATGCTGTCACTTCATGCAGTGGGGATAAAAGGAGATACTTATTTAATCCTGTTTTTGCAACAATAAAATTTGGGTTCATTTACAACAGCAGTTCATTCAGTGGAGGTGTCTGCTCCATAAAGGGAGGGAAGGCAAAGAGGGAACCATGGAGCAAATATAATTGTCTTGAAAGCTGTGGTTTAACAGAAACAAGCCTGGAAAAGCTTCCTTGAGCCACTGAGTTAAGCCCAGCCCCTCCTTCTCTCACTGTATAAAATTCTCACCAGAGCTCACTCTGAAAGAACTGGATGTAAATATAAATCTTCAGCTGAAATACAGCAGAAGTTCTACAAACCCCAGCATGTTCACATCTGTCACAGCCACTTCACATTACGATTTTCAGAAACTTGTGCTACAGCTCAGCCATCAGATTTGATTTTCCTATCACCTTGAACACCTAAAAAGATTTTGGAGGCTTTTTTTTTTTTTAAATCATAAATCAATTTAAGTCCTGTTGGTTGAGCCCTGATCTGGCTCGTATTTAAGCATGTGCTAAACTTCACCCATATAGACAACCCCAGAATTGACAGCAGGGCTTCAAAATGCCATTTTGTGCCTCTGAATATCGAAAAAAAAACCAAAAAAACAAAAAAAAAACACCACCATGGCTGGTTTAAAAATATCCATCAGCCTAACCAATACAGCACAATGCAAAGTGTGTCAGTCCACTGACAGAGAGGAAAAATAGATGGGGAGCATCACTCTCAGTGAGCAGGGGGGACAATCAGAAGGAATAATGGCATTGCAGGTATGGGAATATTTGTATTTGCTCCTGGTGAGGGTGGCTGTGACACCCAGCTCGTCCTCAGTGCTGTGACAGCAGGGCATGGAGCTGGAATCCAGGAAACAATTCCCAGTGATACCCACAGGTAAAAATTATGAAAACATATTCAGCAGTTGCAATTCCTTCAGTCTATCGGCTACATAAAAGGCATTTATAAAAGAAGCCTAAATACATATTTAACCAATTGACCAGAATGGCACTGAAGGAGTTTTAACATATTTTGAAAAATTGCCTAAATACATATTTACCCAATAGACTGGAACAGCTGCTTCAGAGTCTCTCTGGTCTCTTGGGTCTGTAATACGTGTTTTTAAAATCTGCCTGGCCATATATTTACCCAATAGACCAGAACAGCTATTAAGTAAATAATGCACATTATATAACTGTCAATGTTTTGGGGTTTATTTTTTTTTTTCCATCCCTTTTAAAAATAATAGCATAAAACAAATTTTAAAAGGTAAAAATTTAAATACGAGGTATTTATCAAGATTGTGAAAGGTCTGGAGTCTGAGGCTGGTGTATGTATGTCACATTGTAGAAGATATCTCAGATCACCAGAGTGCTTTTGTGTGTGTGTTTAAAGTACAGGGCACTGTCAAGTACATCAGAGCCTGAGGTGCTTAATATAGAAGATAGAACAGCAGTTGGGAGTTGGAAAGGTCTGGCAGAAGAGAGGGGAGGGAAAAGAAGGGAAGATATGAATCATAAATTCCCAGGAAGGATGGGTAAATCAAGCAGTTGATTTTGAGAAAGCCTAAAGATAGTACATGAAACACTGAAAAAAAAAATAAAAAATAAAAAAGAGGGAGAGAGTTGGCATCATGACATCTGACACCTGCATATCAATACCTCAATATACTCCACAGAAGGACAAATTGTGCTCTGCCTCCCAAACTTGCCTTAAAAGAAAATCAGTGCTGATTGTTGAACTATTAAGGATTGACCTTTTCTTAGAATGATACAGCTTACCAGGATAATGTCTCCTTAAACCTTTATATATGTTTTCAACCATCAAATTAATTACAATTCATAATGTGTTCTAATTGAGATTTTTTTCCTCCATAAAATATTTAAATTATGAAATCACACTCATGGAGGTATTGATTTCTTTTTGATCTGAGCACATTTCAGACTGTTTTGAAATAGTGAAAATAGTGAATCTGTGTTGCCTTCACTGCCTGTCCAGCAACATAGTAAAGGAAAAGTTGTCTTCAAAATTAATGCTGTTGCTTCTACAGTCATGAAAAGATGGGAAGTGGTGAATGAAAATTTTACTACAGGCAGGTTTTTTCCATAGAAAAAGTTTCTATTTCCTGGCCTTGTTTTTCAGTGAATTTTCTTTGTCATCTTGTTTATCTGGTTGGTCAGCAGACACAAACAAGTTGGCACAGGGCAAAACACAGCCCATGACAGGTGGAAGAGGTCCTGCAACACCTTGGATTAATGTTCTTCCTGGTAATCCCTATAGGTGAGAAATGAGGAAAGATGGATGGATGGATGGATGGATGGATGGATGGATGGATGGATGGATGGATGGATGGAGGGATGGAGGGACGGATGGATGGATGGATGGAGAGATGGATGGATGGATGAATGGACAGATGGATGGAGGGATGGATGGAGGGATGGATGGAGGGATGGATGGATGGATGGATGACCCTCCTGCCCTGATTTTACAGTCTATCACTACAGGAGCTGTTGGGTGCAGTGGAGGTAGTAATGGTGAGGACAATACAACAGAGGAACTTCAGGACACTTCATCTTTCCTTTATTTTTACTTCAGCTTTGATAGTCTAGCCCATAAAAGAAAGATGAGCACCAAAACCATTGCTGCTCATCAGTATCACTAGAGAGCCTTTTGGCTATTCACAGTTTTTACTCATTAAACCCTTATCAGCCAAAGCTCACCCCTTCATTTATTTAGTGAACTACTGAATGTCATTAATGACATAACCTTGGCCTTGGACACTTCCAGGGATCCAGGGGCAGCCACAGTTTCTCTGGGTACCCTGTGCCAGGGGCCCACCACCCTCACAGGGAAGGATTTTTCCAACTATTTTTCCAGTCATTATCAACTTCATGTAGGCTTTGAAATGGCAGCTGATGAGTGAAAGCCTCTACATCCCATTATTACCCTCTACTCTACAGTTTCCTGAGCTTTTTAACTGAGTCTACTACACCAGGAAGAGTAAAATGAAGGTAACAGTAATCAGTGGGTCTCTCTTACCCATAAAGTTTAGAATAAATATATATTTATATCTAGTCATGCATTTGTTAAAGTAGGGCATTACTTTTGTTGTACCATTTCCAAACTCGCTATTCACTATTTAGCAGCCTTCCTGCAAGACACAAAATCCATTGTGCAATAATTTCTAGCAGACTGCAGGAGTGTAAAAGTAGACAGTGTTTCCTTCAAAAATGGAATCATCTTTCACAGATGTAGATGTGTACTTGTTATGCCAAGATGAGACAGATGTGGCTCTATTCACTCAGGGACAGGTGCGGAGGAAGAAGAGATAAAACATTTGTAGAAAGTGTAAGCAACTGCATTGCTGTTGTTAAATAAATAAACATTCTGCCAAAATGAAAAAAAAAAAAAAAAAAAAAAAAAAAGAAAAAAAGTTTATTTGCTTTTTTTTTTTCCAGAATGTTTATTTTAAGCCGCAGCTTAGCTGTGATTTATTCAGATTTATGTTCCCGTATCAATTTAAATTTATAATATGCATTCTATATATAAACATCTGTTTGTATGTATAATCTGGGGAAGGTGCATTGGCACGTAGGGGTGTAAATGCACACACACATTTTTCATGGAAAATGGGCTCACGGGCACGTGCAGGCAGCTAATCAGGTGAAGAATGGGAAAATATTTTATTAATATAATGAGGCTTTGTGTGTGCACGAGCAGGAGGTGGGAGGGAGAAGAGAAGCAGATGCTTGTGTTGCCTAACACGGATTAAGCCAGTTCAAGCTCCAAATTGCAGGAGAAAAGGCTAATTGCCCTTTGACCACATGGACACTAACAGGAAACCTCCGTGCAGGGACATCCTTGGGGAAAGGGTAAAATGGTTTGGGCCATATGAAAGAGCTTAAAGCTGGTGAAAAAGTTGGCTCCTGATCTCAGAGCTCAGGAGTGGCTGTGGAACAGAGACAAGAGTGATGCTGGGGGTCATCATGGGGAGGGAGCACAGTGCAGAGCAGGGACAGGAGGTGGTTCAGGTATTGGGAGATTTATTGTGTTTATTACTATTTTATCTGTCTGTTTAGTTTTGTTTCATCAGGAACACCAGGGCTTGCTTAGACAGAAAATGCGGGAATGCATGACAGGAACAAAGTCAAAAGCCACTTCAGTGAAGGAACAGTGGGCAGGTCACAACATCAGCCTGTCCTCTAACCAGAGGGAATCTCCATGCCTGAGCTGGAGACACCAAAATCACTGCCCTGCCCTTGGGGACTGCTGTGCTTACCTCATGCCTGGGCTGGGGAGCCATCAATGAGTACTAAGTGATGAGAGCAGGAATGATTCTGTGTTTTGGTGAATACATGGTTCTCCTGGCTGCTACTGTAGAGTTAAGAGGCTGGGGCCAAGTTTCTTTGGTCCACGAGGAGAATTCATAGCAGTCATTTAAAAAATGTGTGAGGCAGGGCCTGTCCTGCAAGGGAAGGCAGCTCACCCCGTGCTGACCTCCTCTCCCCCTGAGCACAGACCTGCTGCTCCCTGGCCATCTCCTCCTTGCCAAGAAGATCCCTCTGGACCACTGATTTTTTGGCATTCAGGGGATTTCAGGCTCTCCACGTGAGGTCACCGAGCAGGCGGGGCTCAGGCGGCAGTGGGAGCCTGGAGATATTTATCCCTGGATTTTTCTGCATCACTTTAGAGAGCCCTGAAAAATTGCTCCTCGATGGAGAGCCCTCAGATCCCCTGGATAGGACTGGCTGGGTCCATATTGCCTGTTTGGTGCCCAGTTTGAGGCTCATTTGCAGTTGGGTTTTTTAAGGAGGTTGATTCCAGGGATTGGAGGGTGCCCAGGGATTGTTGGGTGCCCAGGACCTCATTCCTCCCAAAGGCAGCAAGAGAGAGGAAAAGTGCAGACAAGAGGAGAGGCAGTGCCATAAAGCCTGGATGAAGCTGGATTACTTTCCTCTGAAATATTTAAGGGAGCCAGGGGAGGGAGGAAAGCAGGGACACGACAGCAGAGGCAACTGGAAGGAGGAGTGAGGATCCACAGCTGTGAGGAGGACTGGGAAGAGGAGGGGGAGGAGAGGCAGAGGGAGAAGGATGATGTGATTTAAAAAAAAAAAAAAAAAAAAAAATTAATCGCAGCTCCAGAACAGGAATCAGGGTGGGAATCAGCAGCTGGGAGAAGGGAAGAAAATGGAAAATATTTTTCATTTGAGATATGTTTCTTCAATGGCGAGAAGGGGGAGTTGGCAGCTGGGCACTGCAGAGGGGTCCCTGGTCAGAGGAGGAATATTTTGGGCAGAGCTCACTCTGCAGTCAGCTGGGCTCCACGCAGGGGTCGGAGCAGGTGGGGGACTCTGTGGCCAACACGAGGTGTCACTGCCAAGGGCTGTCAGGCTCCAACACTCCTGTATTCCCCCTCTCTGCAGCACAGCTACAGACGGGCTTTATTTCAGTGTCAGGACAAGGAGCAAGAGGCATATTTGAAAGGAAAGTCAAGTGACTTTTACATTTCTGCAAACTTGTCAGCTTAAAGCTTTCTCTTTTTCCTTCCTCTGGCTCTTAAGGGAGGGAGGGTGGAGAAAAAAATAGCAAGTTTGTTCAGCATGTGAGGGTTGGTTTGTTGTGATTTTTATTTTTTTTTTTTTTTATCCTGTCTTTTCTAGCTGGACCAGTGAATCCAGCTTAACAAAAACATTTCCCTTTGTAGGCTGAACATTCAAAGACTTCACTCCTTTAAGTCTAAATGTGAGTTGCTACTTTGTTTGAATGCCAGGAATCATATGATTAAAAAAAAAAATCCAGTTAACAGAGGCATGATATAAATTCTCATGAAGTCACGAGGAGCAATGACTTTTCAGTGAAATTTCTCTTTTTTTTTTTTCACATGTCCAGCATGTTATATATGGGACTTGCCATGTGTGTCAGCAGGAAGAGGAGGAACCAGCCCCTGCTTTTGCTCCCCAGTGAAGCTGAGAGCACCAAATATGTCACAACAATATTGTTACTTCCTTTACATTTATATTTTCTAACACCCAAGCACTGATTTGCTCCTTATTTAAGCAACATTTTCTTGATAAATTAAAAAAGCAGCAATAGCCATTACTGCAGGCTATATACAGCCTCTAATATCACTTAAGCATATTACAGAATATAATATCTGGTACTTAACGACTAACTTGCATATGAAAGCTCACATAATGTCTCATAAAACCCTTAAAATGGCTTCAGTTTAAGAGTCTCTTTAAAAAAAAAAAAACACCTTCAGGGAATATTGTAAATGAAGTAGCACTCCAGCCTTAGAAAAAAAAAATTCACACACTTGCAGAAATTTTTAATATAAATTGAACACATTAAAAATTAATTTTGCATGACCATTTCGCATTGCAGTGCCAATGCATAGTTAAGATAAGGCCTTAATTCTTCTTTGTTTAAAGTAACATGGAAACATCTCTCTCTCCCTCTCCCTCCACATTAGCTGGACATAATTATAATTTTCATTAATCAGAAACTGGAACTCTGTCCTCTGATAATGACAACCCTGGCTGGACATCAATGAAAAACCCTACCTGTGTCACTGAAGAAACTTGCTGTAAACTTGTAGGAAAGTCATTACAGGAAGGTGTGACCTCATAATTAAAGGAGGCTACACAAAGCATTCCTCACATATGCCAGCCAGGGAGAGGGACTGGGTTTGCTGGAAAAATAGATGTTCTCTTCTGTGACACTCTCCTGGTGGAAATCTCGTAGGTTCTCTGGTGACATCAGCTGCCAGCTTGGAAGGCTCAGCTGACACAAATGCTGGCAACAGCAGAGACACCCAGCCAGGCAGCAGTTTGTGTCACCGTGCTCCTCTTGCCTGGCGTGTATATATAGAAAAGACCTTCAGAGATTTTCCTCTTCTTTTCCAGCTTTTGGGTTGGACTCGTGGCCAGTGTTTTACAGCGAGGAATCCCCTCAGCAACCCCAGACATTGACTGATGCCTTTTGCCCACCTGGAGCAGCTCTGATGGACACCATCAGAGTCCAAATCCATTTGGGAGTCTAAATCTTTCTGATGTCTCCACACCATGGCAGGGAACAAGATTTTTCATATTCTTACTTCTTTATAAGATGCCCAAGATATATATTTTTTCCTTTTATTTTCCCAAATGCATTGTAAAATCATAAAACCCGAGAATTGTTTGCTATGGGATAGACCTTAAAGACCATCTTTGCTCCAACACCTTCTGCCAGATCAGGTTGCTCCCAGCCCCATCCAACCTGGCCTTGAGCACTTGTATTTGATATTCACTTGATATTTTATCTCTTCATTCTTTTATTTACCTGCAGCTAAACCAGGTTTCTAATCCAATTCTGAAAGCTTGCTTGCTTGCTATAAACTCTTTAATAGTGTGTCTGCCTGCTATAACAATGCTTATTTGTGCTATTAACACTTTAATAAATACATCTTCAGGTCAAATATTCAGGAACTTTACATTTGCATTAAAGATGCTACAAAAGCAAAATTATTTGCCACATGTCACTCATCATGGATGGATTTTGATCACTAGAGCTCTGGTTCTACATTTCTTTGCAAATTAAAATAAATAGTTCCACTCAAACCAACAAATGCCATCTTTGGCCCAAAGTGTCTCAGAAATTGCTGTGACTTCTAAAATATCTCAGTGTTCTAAATGGTTCTGAAATATCTAAGTGTTCTAAATGGCTGAACTTGGAAAAAAAAGTCACAAGGAGCTGCTTGTGACGGAAGCAGACAGAGCTAGTGAGAACAGAGCTACAAAGTGCCTTCTTTAATATGTGGAGCTAAATGTTCCCACATTTTCCAGGGATTTTAATCGAGAAAATATCACAGCCTTCCACCAATGTGCACAGAGGTAGCAAAGCTGTGTTGAGTTTCTTTTACTTCTCCTTTGTAGATGGAGAACAGGAGAAAATGGTTGAGTAAAGCAACAGCAATGTCTTTGTAAAGTTTTCCTGTCATGCTTAATTCTGCTGAGTATTTTTTCCATGCTTTGGGTTTGCTGGTGTTTGTTTTTTTTTTTCCTTTGGAAAACAGACAGAAACTTCCAAAGGTCGTTCTGGAAACTCATGGACCTGTGCAGAGCTCCTGCTGGCTTTACCTTCAGAAGAGCACACACAAGAAAATGAGCAGGGGCATTTCCTCCTGCCTCTCCCTATCACATCTTTAATCTCTTTGTGTGGTTTCTGCCTGTGGCTTTCCAAGGATGCATCAGCACCTGCAGTTCCAGACCATAAAAGAGAAGCTTCAAGGTAGCCTGGTGAGGTTCGTGAGCCATCCTCACCACATGTCTGACAGGCTGTTTGAAATAATACCTGTTTTCACAGTGAACCCTCACCTTTTAGCCTAGAGAGCTGCTTAAAGAAGAAAACAACTTTTCTGAGGCTTCAAGCAGCTCAGGGTGGGGACTTCTGGCTGTGTGTTTCATGTGAGGTGTGGGGACAGACAGAGCTGCATGGTCTATAAAGAGATTTTTTAGACCATGGAGTTGTTGAACACTTGGAGGACTGTAGTGAAGGACTTTGAAACAAATTTTGAGGAGGTTATCCCAAAGTGAGGGAGGAAACTGAACGGGGATGATAGAAGTGAACAGGAGAGGAGAAGAAGCCTCTCACCAATCTGCCCAACACAGAGAGAGCTTGGGGCTCACCTCCCTCATCCACACACTGACCTGAGGGCTGAGCACCAGGCAAGAAGTGGGAGTCAGTGCACTCTCTCAGGGTGGTGAACAGATTGATTTATATTTTCTCTACATGGGACAAAAAAATCCAAACAAAACCCAGGTCAAACATATAAAACATTTCTGAAAAATACGTATTGTTCGTGTTTCCATGTGTTAAATTTGATGCCGAGGCATTGTCTTTGCACTCAGTTTTCAGCTCCTGCCACGATCTCTGCATCACTCATCAAATTTCCCACTTGGAAACTGGATTTTTTTAGAATTTTTCTCATCTGCCCAAAGGCTTTAGTCTCTCCACTAAATCTACTGCTGATCTCTTTGACGTGGTAAACACACTCATCTTCTCACAGGGCTGGTGGGTCTGTGTCTGCAGAAGCACAGAGGAGGATGTGTAAGTTAGAGAGCTCAGCCTGGGAACTTTTGTGCTGTTCTTACGGGATAGATTCTTCCTTCCTTTCTCCCACAAAGCTGTAAGAGAATAAAAAGAAATTACCTTTCATTGCAAGTCGATTTGTGGGATGTAATGGCATAATTTAGAAAGGAATATTGCAGACAGTGAGACCACTTGGATTAGAAATCTTGAATCAGTTTGTAGGGCTATATATTTCCATAATGCTGTGTTTTGTTGTGTGGGGAATTTAATAAGAGATGTAAATCTGCAAACTGCAATGGTATCACCATAAAACATAAAAGATTCATGTATTATAAATAGGTATGACAAATAAATTATTTATGTGAATGTATATCTGTGTGTGCGTGTGTGTATACATGAGCTCACGTTCACTTTCCTTTTTGAAATAATTAGTGGCAAAGTCTTTTATTGTGCATTGCCCTATGACCTGTGCAAGAGCTTTAATGACTTTTCATACAAAGAGCTGAAGGTAGAGCCTGCTCTGTGCTGAACTGGAGCGTCTCAGACTCATTAACGTGAGGATCATCACAGGGCATGTACAGAACAAAAAAATAATCTCAGCCCAAAGAGGCTGAGGATCATTCTGGAAGCATCCAGGTACCACCCAAGAGCTCCAATCCAGCAGCGTGCAACGATGCAAAGGATTTCACAGGCTCCCTACATCACTGCTCAAAACATTTCTGCAGGTAAACCTGAATCCCATCAACCTGCTGCTCGTGCTGTGGCATATTTTGGCAGCTGCGGTGACAAATGATGACTCCTGTTCCCAGCCCTGACTGACAACATCCCGCCCGGTGTGTCAGCTCCTCCAGGAGCATGTGCATTACTCATTGCATGAAGTCACACCAACTCTACAGGAGGCACTTGCAGCTCCAGATCTCTCCTCAGGAACCTGTGCCATCTATAGATAGCTGGCTACACAACGGCCTATTTTTAAGCCGGGGTGGGACACTTCTAAATTAAGGCATGAGTAAAACGAAATTGTAGGAGAGCTCCAGAACATTAGAGAGAGAGAAAAAAATAAAAAAATAAAAAAAATCCTGTGTGACTTCAGTTGTGTTATTAACTTTTCCACTCTTGCTGCAGAAGTTGTTTCTGTCAATATTTTACTTTAACGGTGCTGAACGGGAGGAAGGAGCAGGGTCCAAGCAGATGGCTGTCAGCAAACTGATGACGGCAGTTGAGAATTAGTGTCCAAATACAGTATTTAAAACTTGCTACAGTACATAGTTTCCTGCATATGCATGCCAAAATAAATCTGGTTTGGAGAACCTTTCAGGATCTTAATTTTATTTTTATTTGGAGCTTATTCTATTAAGAATAGGCAAACAGGCACTGTACCTTAGCTTAGCAGGGGGAGGTGGATCCATGGAGCACTCAGTGCAGAGCTGGATGAACCACAGAGACCTTTCCCACCTTTATTCACTCCAGCTATTGACTTCCTGATCATCACTAAGCACCAGAACGAATGCTAACATTGATAATATAAATAGTATTAATTTGTGCCCATTTTTGCCTACCTCATGCACACGCACTGTTAAAATCCTTCCATCTCACACCAGCTGTGTTTTCTCCCCTCCAGATAATCTTCCTGAAGGAGCTGGTGAGGGATGAGTACCATCAGATGGGGAATGTCTGATGTCAGGCTTTAGATAATTCGAGGCATCTGAACCAGATGCATTTTTAGCAGGGCAGGACAGCAGCAGGTAGTGGCTGCTCCACTCTGCACACATCTTTTGGTGTAGAAGTGTGACTAATCTGTTGGTTTGGGTACCTGGCTGCAGCGGGGTCAGAGCAGGGGCAGCCTGTCTCTGCTGCACCGAATTAGAGGCTTACATTCATTATCTCCCAATACCTCATTAAAACGACTTTAATGTGGTGAACATTTGATGGTAGACAAAAGCTTTAATCTTGTGAATATCAAACACACCTGTGTTACATTTCCTCTTGCAAGCAGTTAGCAGAAACAGGTTAACAAGCTATTTTAACTCCTTAATCTGCTGAATTTGTGTGGAAACCAGACTTTCACCAGTCACCTGAGTTTGAACTCGAAAAAAAAAAAAAAATCCCGCATACACCCCTAATTTATCAAGCTCTTTTTTCAAACTCTGCCTGCTCTAGACACTTTTAATCATCTGTTTAATTTTGCACCTTTTTTTTATCCTGATATATTATATGCAGGTTATACTTAAGGCCCAGATTTGCCCTATTTTTCTTCCTCATCTGACCTAGATTCAAATTTACACACTGTGAAATAGCTAATAAATCCCCATTAAGGTTGTAAAAGGTGAAGGTTCAACCAATGTGCAAGTCATCAAGTTCTAATGTAAAACTGAATGAGCCTTGATATTAGCAGCAGTCTCAAAAAGTGAGGCTGAAAGGCTCTACAGGTTTTCAGCTTTTTTATGGCAGCCTGTGCTTAAAGCCCCTCACCTCTGACAACACTGTTAAGCCAGCAGTGACAACAACTGGCCTTAAGAACAGTAGGAAAAAATAAACAGACACTTCCCAAAAAGAAACATAAGTGGTTCTCTTTTTGCACCAAAATTCTTCCCCTAAGATATGTTTTATACTCCACACATTCTGAATATTTTGCTGCAAAAAAACACAGCTCAATAGGTATTTTCAAGTAAATATTGCAACCTCTAAATGCAAAAATTCATATGAAAACCCTCATAAAATATATTTCTTTTATGCATCTCACGTGTCGGTGCTGCCCTGCTGAAATGGGGGGTTTTGCTTTGCTGTTGAAGTGTTGGAAAAGTGGTTTGTCAGTCCAACTGGAGAGTGCTGCTTTCTTTTTTTTTCCACTAGCCATAGATAGCATTACAATGATTTACAGAGACACGCTGAAAGTAAATTATGTTGTAAATGCCTGTCCCTCGGGTCGACAAAGAATCACAGGGAAAAAATGCAAAAAGTTTGAAATTCCCAACAGCAAAGGTTGACAGGAAAATATGGTGTTGTTTTTCTATGAGTAAAAGTAACTTTTATGTTGTGTTTTCCCATGAGAAATTATAAACTTTCAAAGGAATTTTAGTCTCTTGTATGCACACATAAGAGCAATTTATCTGGTACTGCCCCAGTGAAAACACTGTTAAGACTTTAAAGCTGTTAGAACTATGGCTGAACTTCATCTAGGCTGCTACTACTTATTTGTTCTTGCTGCCTCTTCTTGTCAAAACATTTACTCAGACTTCGAAGAGTTGCAAGTTGGCAACGTGTTAATAATATTAGAATGCATTTGTGTCGGCCATGTGGCCGCAATATTTAAGTAAATTCATCACTTATTTAATGAATAATGAATTCACGAGAGTAGCTATGGAGACGTGGAACCATATGTAGTAAATTAAATGGGAACTTGTCAACGTACAGTAACAGGGAATGTCACCAAAGGAGTTGTGTCTGTTTTATAGCAGTGGTGATGCTCTCACGCCCAGCCTGGGGTGGATTCCTGACTAGGTATAGGACAGCCACATTTTCTTCACACCTAAGCTGCAGCAGTGATTTCTAACAGGTGCGGTAATAAAGTGAGAATTTACAAGAGCTCCTCGTCGGTGTGTGCAGGAAAGGTGGAAGGATCTCAAGTTATTCAGTCTGTAAATTACTTAGCAGCATTTTGAAAAGGAATGTAGAGAGCTGCAGAAGTTGTGGAATTTTTTTTATTTTTTTTTTCTTTATGATGGGAAAATGTCACCAAGGAAAGGGGGGTGGGTGTTACTCAGCTCAGCTCTCATCTGCCCTAGAGCATAATGAAAACTCCAGATATCAAGGATGATTTCCAAGATAATTAATGGGGAAAATCAGACCTGAAGAACAGTAAAGGATATACAAGAAGCTCATTAACACAAAATCAAGAAAAAGAGGGTGGTGCAAAGGGTCAGAAAGGTAAGTCCATCCTCCTGTTTGATTTCAGAGCCACAAGCTGTCATCTGGACATCATGTCAGTACTCACCAACCTAAGAGGGAGACTATTTAATTCCAACCCCCTTCCATGGGTTGGGACACTTCTACTATCCCAGCTTGCTCCAAGCCCCATCCAACCTGACCTCAGACACTTTCAGGGACGTAGCTTCCATCCCTGATTTCACAATATGCAGATAAACTGTGTTTAGAGGTTCCACTGACCAAAAAGTGCAAGAAACCTAATGATTAATAGGAGTGATGAGCCATGTGTGGCTTCGGATTAGCAAGAACCTGATCTTTGGTTATGCACACGACTAAAATGTTTCACCTACCTGAAAAAACATCTCTGGTGCAATCCTGTCAGCTAAGGAATTCAGGCTCTTCCAGTGAAACCATCAAAAATTGAGGGAACTTCACATTTTGTGCTTAAGTGTTGTGTTTAAATGGAAATATCCTGCTGTTGATGTAGCTGAGGGTCCTTTTTGTCTGCACATGGATATAGTTTACTGCAGTCAATAAGAACAGATAAGACAGCATATACAACACAAACACTGGAAAGCAGATAACACAGGAAAAGAGATAATTGTTAGAAAACTAGGGCAGAACTCATAAAGATTGCAGCCATCTTTGTTTGAAATACATTAGAACACCACATCCAGCTAAATCCTGGCTTAAAATAATGTTTATGCTTAGGACATCCCCTGAGGTTTCAGAAATTTTTAAAGCTCTAAAACACTTAAAGACAGGCAGCATTTCAGGTCAGAGACAGTTCCAGTCTTGTCACACTTCAGGCATGAGGCTCATCTTCCCAGCAAGTTTCTTCTTGAAGAACTCACTTTTACTACCAAGCCTAACAACAGATTCCCACCATGAGTAACTACTCGCTGCCTCTCCACACTGAGTAACACAGATCCCACCTTCACAAAGACAGAAGCCACTCAACTGGCCCATTTTATGAACTTGACTGCTGAGACCTTCCCAAGGCTCATTCCAGCGTAATTTTGGGGATCCATGTCACACCTACAGAAGTTTCCTGTTGTTTTTTCAGCCGCGTTAGATCCCGTCACGTCGCGTCATGTTGAGTGGCATTATTGCCTTCAGAAATGATGGGATAGAGCCTGACTTGATGTGTTGTGAGTGATGTGACACGCTGTGACATATGTCATAAAATCATTGTCACCCATCAAAAAAAAAGTGACAGATCAAATTCAAACAAATCTCGCCATATACTTTTAGTGGCTACCCAATCAACTAAAAACAAATATTTCAAATTGTGAGCCAAAAGCGTGGGAGTGTGACTCATTTTTGGTCAGTCCTCACATGCCTAACTTGGCATTTTGCATTTCTTCCACTTTCCTTCACACTGTATTATCCAGTTGGTGGGGAGGAAACTTGTTCAGTTCATTTATATTATTCAGTCTGCATATTTGTCAGACCATTACTTCTAAATATGTTCTCCTAGTCCTTTTCACGAATTGTCCCCATTTACCTTCTCTTTCTTGATGCATTTGATTTAATATCATGTTATGAAAGTAATAATGTACAGAAAAGGTTGAATTTGTCATCCTGCAACGTTGTACAAGCCAAACTATCAAGAACAAGGAGATAATTTTCTGTAATTCTACATCTGAAGAACACACTATCTATTCAAAAGCATCACACTGCTTTATTTCCAGGCTACATATCTGCTCATTAAACATTTCTAATAAGGAATGTAAGATAGAGGGAGAAAATAAAAATCACTTTTGCCCTTGTAAATGAATCGCTGCCTCTCTGACTAAACCAATATCAGTGTGGGAATAAACCCAAACAGCTTTTCAAGACTGGAGTTGAGACAACTGGCAGCAGGCAGTGAGTGGTACCAGAGCATTACCATTGCTCTAATATTCATGGAGTCAGGGAGTGAATTTCCAAATCTCCCCATGTCCAAAGGGGGAATGCAGGGATGTGAAGGATGATGTGGGTGCAATCCATGGCTGTGATCACATAAGGGAACCCCGAAATGTCATAAAATCCCACTCGGATCTGCTGTCACTACTGCTGCTTGTATGGAAAATTAACACATTTAATTAACTGCCTGACCAAGGCAGCTGTTACCTTATATAAAACCTTGAACATCGATGCCTGGCATGTCCCATTAGGTGTTCCAGTGTGCCAGTGGCATAAGACTGATTATCCTTCTGTACCAAATGGCACAGCAGGACTCCTCTTGCAGCACGCTCAAGTCAAGATCTTCCTTAAATTCTTCATGGGGCATAATGATGCTCCAGCCCAAATTGCTTAATAATGTTGTCTTTCAGGACAGCCAAGAAGATACACCATGCACAGAAAAACATGTCCTGGCCAAAGCAACTCCTTTCTCTGCCTTTGTTCCTGACATCTGAAAGTGTTGCTGCTGTCTGGGCTGCGGAAGCGTTTGGTGTGTGATTTTCATTGGAATACTACAAGCACTATTTTATTTATATTCCATTTCTATCATTTATGGCAGATGGTTACTTGCCTTAAATTTTTAAATAATGTCTTGGCTGCAGAATTTCAAATTAAAAGTAAACTCCCAAAGTCGGAGGAAAGGGTAAGTTTGGTTATTTTTTTAAAAGTTGGTTGGTGGATTTTTAAATTTTTTTTTTATTTATTTTTTGTGGTGTTCATCCTGTACATACAAGTTTGCCTGCATGTGAGCATCCAGATTTATACACATTTTTTCCCTGGAAATACTTTTCTCCTATAAATTTGCATGCATATAGTCTTCAAAAATTAAACATTGAAAGGTAAACCTTTTCTTAAGAGCTGAAATAGTTACAAGTTATTTCATTATAGAGGAAAAATTTTGCACACATCTGAACGTTTTCTAAATGAAATTCAAATTTTAAATAAAGATTTGGAATGGAGCAACCTCTAGACAGGGAGAATTTCTGCTCAATGTTTTTGCTCTTAATTGTCTTTCCAATCCCCTTTTTATGCTGTGATAGTCATGAAAGTGTTGCATTTAAAGAGTTCAAACTACACAGAAAAGGACAGGACAAGCTGTCACAGCCCTGTTCATTTCAGCAGAAAAATTCAATTTTAATATTTGGCCATTGAGCAACACCAACCTTGCACACAGCATTTTCTACCACGGGTTTCAAATCATTCCTAGAGAAATAGACCCAAATCCTGCAAACACTTAGGTGTGTGTAACTACACACATGGGAATAATCCCATTTAACTGATGGGATTACTCTTGTGCATAAAGTTAAGCACGTGTGTAAGTGCTGGCTGGAGCTGGGCCTGAAGGAGAAGAAAGGATTTTTGAACCATTGGTACAGTGGGTGTGAATGTTCACATTCCACTTACGTGGCTTTAAATGCTCCTCTCTGATTCAAAAGTTTTGAAGGAAGAATTTTTCCCTCTTTTCCATCAAGCCAGTATGTTCTAGAACCCTGTGAGAACCATCCATTGTCACAGCACAAGGACCACTTATAAGGAGGTCTCCATAAAGCCAAGCAAAACTCACAAATAACCTGAGACTTGTGTTGTGTTCCCTGCCCTCAGTCTTCTCACAGATCCTTTCAGATTTGCTAATTTATGTAAACAAATTCAAATCTACAAGTTGGAAACTGTACATGGCTGTTATTCACGTGTTTGGGTTTTTTGGGTTTTTTTTTCTTGGTAATCTCAGGTGAAAGGATTCTTGGACTAGATATTTGAAAATGTAAAGAAGTAAATAGAAACAGGAGTTATGAACCCAGCTTAAAAAAGAGATCCATATGTAAAGAAAAAAAGAGTTCATCTAAGGTAGAGGGTGCAAAATTTCCTTGTGTAGGAAGGAGATGGTTTAGCCAAAAAATATTTTGGGAAAAGAGCAAAAATAGAGACAATACAATTCTCTGCTTGGAAAGTCTTATTTTCTGTCCAGGGAACAGCTATGGGATCCATCAACTTCGTGTCAGATAAGGAGAAATCTTCTTGCCTAAAGCTCCTCTTCCCTACCATGCTCCCAGTCAAGTTCCCTGCACATTGGGTTAGGAAAAGTTCAATAATGGGAAAGAAAAATCTTCAGGTACAAAACATCTGACAACAATATCTTGGGGACAAAAAAGGGAAGAATTTTTATAACTAAGTTTCCAACCAGAGGAAAGTCTAAGAAATCCCAGATGACTATTCCCACTGAAGTTCACAGTACCTAATCCTGGATATATATTCTCAGCCAGGATTTCAACACTTCAGCTCTCAGGGCTCTTCAGAGATGTATTTTCACAAACAAGGGAAGATCTGCACGTCAAATTCCCAGTTCTGTATTTGGGTGATGTTAAGGACATCTCCTTCATCCTCCACAGATCAAGAACTGGTAACTGACTGGAGCAGACTGGAGAAACTCAGCTTATCCTTCGACCATTTTGTTATGATTTCACAGAATGAACTGACAATTTATACCACAGCTTCTCAGATCCTCTGGCTCCTGGAAAAAGCTGTATATTTAAAATAAAAGCAAAGTTATTAATGTTTAATTGAATCACTCAGGTCAAAAAGATCATTAAGATCATCAGGCCCATCATTAGACCATGTCCCTCACTGTCACATCGACACATATTTTAAATTCCTCTGGGGATGGGGACTCCACCACTGCCCTGGGCAGTGCCAGGGCTGGACAGCCTTTTCAGTGAAGAAATTTTCCCTGGTACCCAATCTAAACTTCCCTTGATGCAACTTGAGGTCATTCCTCTTGTCCTACTGCTTGATCCTGAGGAGGAGACACAAAGCCTCACCTGGCTGCACCCTCCTGATGCTATTGTAGATCACAACGACTTTATGAGGCTGAAAATGACTCCTTTATTTTTGGGATGTGTCTCCCTTTTATACTATTTTACACAGAACAATTTGATTGGTGAAACAAAGATAAACCTCTTCACTCACACTGGTCAGAGCAGAGGGACATCAAGAAGTCCCTCCTAGGGAAAGGAATGAAAACAAAGTTAGAGTTACAAAAACATGTCTCTTGTTTACAGAAAATTCCCTGGGAAAAGAATTTCAGAAAACCAAAACATCTCAGGCACTAAACCAGGTCTACACCCTCCTGCCAGGGACTTTTAGAGAGACAGAAGGTCCCCCCTGAGCCTCCTTTTCTCCAGCCACTTCTGGAGCTCCAGATCCTCCCCCAGCTCCACAGCCCTTCTTTGGAGATACTGCTATGAAATATCAAATAGAAACACTTCTGTGTACGTATGAATTCAAACAGAACTACTTATATGTGCCATTTGAACCCTGATACTCCACCTGCTTGTCAAAGTTGTTTGAGAGCAGCAGAGCAAAGTCTGTGACTGTAAAAAAAAAAGAAAAAAAATCCACGAGGGCTATAACAAGCTTGACCCTTCTATACTGCAGACATAAAGCTGGAAAATTGCGTGTGGTCTTCCTCTGATGCCATACTCAAGATTTTTTATTGCAAACACCTTCCTTCCAACATCCATTTAACATGCATCCATCTGTCAGGCGATGTTTCCCACAGCAGTGTTAATGTGCATGTGCCCCCTTCCCACTCTGGTAGTTCACACCTTTAACTAGGGCTGGAGCCGGAGTGCAATAAACAGCCTTCCACAGTTTTGAGTATAAAAGGCTGGAAATGTGAGAGACACTTCATCAAAAAAACACAAAAGACCAAGACAGAGCAGTTTGGAGCTCTGGAGGGCAAGGGGAGTGGTGGGGTTTAGAACCTTGCTTGGAAATAACTCCTAAAAAGTAAGGATTATGAATAATAGCTCAAAAGAGAGGACAGAAAGTTATATCTGGTGGGAAGGACAGAGTCACAAGCTAAAAAAAACAAGCCCTTGCCTGGCTCTCAACCAGGTGTTGTGTCTTAGCTTGTTTAAAAATACTTCTGGTTGTGTTTAATTAGTTATGACAAAAGATCCTCAAAGAATGTATCAGTTCAAGCCTGAAGTCTGCCTGCAATATTTCACCTTTGTTCAAGGGAAAAAGTATCACTGAGATACAAAAAACTTGAAAAAAAAATACAGTATGAAAGTTACTGCCTTAATGAAATATTAAAAATGCATCAGGAATACTGTTCTGGCATTAAAAATAAACAATAACATTTCTTCCTAGTTACGGTTCACTTCAATTCTTTAAAAATTAATTATTACCTCTTTAAATATTTGATTAAATTAGATTTGGGTGGGTTATCGCTATCCACAAAATACACGGTGTTGTGTATAAATTTGCTTTCTTCAGTCCCTGACATGTACAGGCACGTTATACGGTTGTTTGATTATTAGAAAACTAAATCCAATGGCTCTGTTTTGGCAGTTTGCAAAATATATACTATTGAATCTTGCCACTTGGAATGGAAATGCAGCAGTATGTTGGAAATCTCTAATAAAAGAAGAGAAGTAAAGCAGCAGAATTACACTACACTGATATTTGGGATTTTTTCACGTCGTATCTTATCGTGCTGCTGTATCTCACCTTCTAAAAAGGACACATTATTTTTAATAATGGTTAATTAGGATTTGGGGATAATAGCTTAGGAATCATAAGAAATTTCTAGGTGTATAAAGTCAATTCTGTTCTCAATGCAGAAGGATTTATGAGCATAACTACTTAGATAGCAAGGGGGGAATAAACCCCACAGCACATCCTAAGAGAGGTAAGACAATTATTTCTCCAGCATTACAATAAAAATAATTTAGGATGTTCAACTGGATAAATAAGAAAGGTCTCTGAATGAGCACAGGGGTTGATATAGTTATAAAACATTAGTTTAAAACACCTGGAAGTGTCCAAGGCCAGGTTGGATGGGGTTTGGAGCAACCTGGGAGAGTGGAAGGAGCAGGGGTGGGATGGGGTTTAAGGTCCCTTCCAACCCAAACTATTCCATCATTCCTACCCCTAGACCAGATAAATCTTGCACTAAACCAGGTTATTCCAAGCCCAGTCCACACTGGTGGATGTACAATTTTTGATGCATGTGTATTTTTTAAAAACATCAGCTGATGTGGCACTTTACCTCAAATCACATATTCTGAGACTCACAGAGGGTTTTTCATTTCATGCTTTGTCCGGAAAAGAATTATTGAATTTGAAACAAACAGGCTTTGGGGATATGACTCTCTTCTATCAACTAGGTTGAAAATATCTGACTTAATCCCGAAAAAGGCAACATTTAAGAATAAAATAAATTCGACCTTCCCTTTAGATTAATATCACGATATCACAATGCCAACATCTGGCTCCTGAGCATGTGTGATGGTTGTTTGGAAGGGATAATTGATTTTGTGGGAAGGTGCTCTGTTCATTGTTCACATATTGTGGATGACACTTCGTCTCCACTTGCTGCTCATCCCACGGGATGCTCCCATATCACACAGGGATAGCACAGGGAATGCTTTCCTATGGGCTTAGACAGAGGGCTTGCCTTGAAAATTGATCATTCCTTGAGACTGTATTAAAAAAATTAAGCCATACTATATAAAGAATTTTGTAAAAATTAATTACTTACAAAAGTTTAGGGTTTTTTCCTTACAAATTTAAAATGGAAAATTTTAATGGATTTTTTTGTTTCAAATAGATAGAGTCAGGCTTTTGTTAATACTCAAAATACGGCAGAGATAATTAAATAAAATAAAATTCTCAGGTGAACTTCATCACATGTAGCTTGAAGGAATTCTTCCCTATGAGGATGGGGAGGCTTCCAGAGAAGCTGTGTCTGCCCCTGGATCCCTGGCAGTGTCCAAGGCCAGGTTGGACAGAGCTTGGAGCAACCTGGGATAGTGGAAGGTGTTCCTGCCCCTGGCAGGGGGTGGAAATGGATGAGCTTTGAGTTCTCTTCCAACCCAACCCATTCTGGGATTCAGGATGCACACTTTTTGTCACCTAAACCAGGACTCAGCTCTCTGCACTGCATCATGCAGTTTCACTTTTTTTTTTTTTTTTTTTTTTTTTTTTTTCCCCAGTGTGAGATGCTGAACTTTAGAGAAAGATGGAGTTATTGGCAGGAATTGCTCCCACTCTCCAAGTAGCACAGGCTCCTCAAACTAAAATAGAACTAGAGTGGACTGAAGAGGCTGAACGAGGCATTTATCTCCTCTTCGCTCTGAAGTAGACGCATCCAAATTGCAACAGTGAAATCCGGAGGAACAGCCACTATCTTGTGGGGAATGAGAAAGAAAGTGTCTGGAAAAGCCATCCTGCAGATTGAACTCTCTTCCTGCTTCAGGAGCCATCCCCGGGTGCTTCAGCTCAACAGCTATAGACAGTGCTGAGGCACTCAGAGCAGTAGGGCAGGAAGCTGGGCATAGGCAGTAGTACAGGAAAAAAAAAAGTGTTTGCATGATTATATATGTGATAATCCGAGCTTGATTTGCATATTTTGATTTTGCTATTCACCAAAGTTGGGTCCCGGAGGCACTTTCTAAGGTCACTTGGGGGGCACTGGGAAGTGACACATGACAGGCAACAAGGAGAGCTTGCCCTTGGCCAAGAAACCTGCCCAAAAGTGGAAATAAATTGTTCCTGTTTGGGAAAAAAATAAAATAAAGGAAACGGGGGGAAAAAAAGTAAAAGCAGCTTTGGATGGGAAGACGGTTTCCACAGCCAAGAGGAATTATTTAAGTTGGCTAATATAACACGGCCAGTTGATCCTTTCCCTTTCATATTCCTGCTTGCCTGTCTGCCCCCTCCTTGGGACCGTCTGAAGGAAGGGAAGGAGCAGACAGATGTTCCTGGCCTGAGCTGGTGGGGAATCAGGGACACATCTGAGCTTCTTGTCTCTCTTCAGAGCCACCCAGCTGGGAATGGTGACTCACAGCTGGGCCACGAGGGCCTTACCATCAACCTGGGAAGATGATGGATTCTCAAAACATTTGCGACTGGAAAAGAAAGTAAAAAGGGAATTAAAAAAAAAAAAAAAAAAAAAAAAAAAAAAAAAAAAAAAAAAAAAAAAAAAAGAGAAAATGAAAAAAGGGGAACAAATTTACATGAAAGGAAAAATTGCTCACCATTCCTGACACTTCTGTTGCTTTTTATTGTCTTTGGAGAGAGAGGCTGGTAAGGAGATGGTTACCTTGTCCCCTGAGCTCCCAGCAATGGGGCAGCTTCCAGACATTCCTTGCCCCATGCCCACTTGAAGGACTTTGGACAAGGCCCTGTAGTGACAGGACAAGGGGGAATAGAGTCAGACTGGCAGAGGGCAGGGTTAGAGGGGTTTTAGGAAGAAAATCTCAGTGGTGAGGCCCTGGCACAGGGTTCCCAGAGCAGCTGTGGCTGTTCCTGGATGCCTGGAAGTGTCCAGGGCCAGGTTGGATGGGGCTTGGAGCAGCCTGGGATAGTGGAAGGTGTCCCTGCCTGAGCAGGGGGTGGAAATGGATGAACTTTGAGTTCTCTCCCAACCCAAACCATTCTGTGAGCATATGAAGACTAAAAAAAAACGGGTTTTCTTTCTTTTAAGTATCTCCACTTAAAGAAAAGGATGCTCAGAGTTTTCAATGTCACTGTGAGGACAAATCATGAGAAGTGAAATAATGCATTACCTTGCACTGTATGTATAGTTTGGGTCAACAATAAGTGTCTAAAATTTTATGGGTTTATTTAATTTTCAAATGGATTTAAAAGCCCTTGAGCAGCAGGTCAGTGGGGGTCTTCTGTTCTTTTTCTGTTACCTTCAAGTACAAAAGGAACTGGGGAAGAGTTACCAGGAAAAAAAATTCATTCAGTTCCTTATAGGACAATAAATGAGTGACAATGTGGAAAAGTTCCCCACATGGCCAATGTTAATGACTCAGGAGACAGCAGCTCCCCGTTTTTTTACCCTCCACTCTCCTCTCTGACTGTTGGTGTGTGAAGCACCATCCCAGCCTGAACACACCACACCATTCCTCCTTGTCTCTGCAGCTCATATTTCCTTCATTCTCACACACCACTTAAAATCAACACATAATTATTATTAGATATAAATTTTTTGTAGGGACATATTTTAATCTAAGAGAAGGAGGAGCTTTTTAATGTAATATTTTCTGACAGAAAATATTTTCCCTTTTGCAGTGACAGGCAAGCTTCCTCTGATCCATTCAGAAATGAAGCACAAATGATATCACATCACAGTTACTAATATTTCCTTATTGATATATTTCCTTTCCAGGGGGTTTTCCCTGGGGATCTCCTTTGCCAGCAACATGTTCAGCTATCAGCAGGTTGGATTGAGGAATATAAAAATAGTTCAGACATCAGAACCTAAAGTTAGTGACCTTTAATAGAAGCGCAGAAAAGGAACTTTGTGCCATGATACACAAGGATTGAGACCTTTTAAAAATATAAAAAAAGACAGAAAGAGCTAAAAATGTTTTTCCATGTAATAAATCTGCAGGGTTTACCCCACCACAATGCTGAAGAGATTTCCTGTCTTACCTATTTTCTCTTTCCTCTTGCTGCCCTTTCTGTCCTTCCCACGCACATTCCTTCTCTTTCCTGCAACCAAAACTCACTTCAGTTACTTTGTCCCACCAAAATCCAGCACAAACCTCCAAAACCTGTCTGCAACCTCATGTTCCAAAGGCCATGAGAAGTGTGACCCTCTTTGTTTGAAGGATTGGAATATTTTAGCTTATTAATTTATTTCATTTTATCCATTTGAAGAGAGTGTTTTCAGGGGATATCACCAAGTGCCGCATTCATCACCTGGTTCCTTGATGCAGAATTTTTAATTTTACTGGATAGTAATAATAAAGAGCTTGAAGTCAGCTCAGAGATCCAACTCTGTGTCTTCTGGAAGTGATCTAACTGTTGGATCAGTGTGTCCCTGGCACATTTGTAGAACAAATTCATATGTCGGCTTCCACAGAGCACTGGTAGTGCCTGCGCTTGCCAGCTCTGCCGTTCCACTGCAAATGAAACAAAATTCAGACTAAATCCAGCCCCTGCACCCTGTTCCAAGGCTGAAATTCAAGAGTGGGGATCAGAGGCCACCTCTCCAATGTTGGTTCTGGTTAATCACAAGCTTAAACGGCCTCCTTTTTCAGACAAGGATTGAGTATTGTTGGAGCCTTGCAAAAGAAATACATTCTTTTTGGAAAAAAATCTATTCCATGTGCCAGAGACGTTTGGAGAAGTATTGATCTCTTGTGGTTTCCATAATTTTAAACACCTCCTGGAACAGGTAATCTCAACAGACTGGCACATCCACATGGGCCAAAATTTCATGCTTTCTGTGTGTATATATATTGCACAAAATGAAACGTGTTCACAACAGATTTGCTTAGCTGGCCCCACATTAATTGCTGCTGTGCCTACAGAAACTTCACCAGGCACCAGACTTAACACCAGTTTTCATTTAATCAAGCTCCTAATTTGCATCCTCTACAAAGTTTCAGCTCATGGCTGATTCAAAGAGGCTGCCCTGTCCCTGGGGGATGGATACATGATATTTTACAGGGCATGATAAATAATATTTTTAAAACTTAAATAAACAAGGTCTCTGAGTGTTTTCTCCTGAAAAGTTTTACTACATTTATGACAATTTAAATATGCCTCTTGAGAGCCAGACCATGAAGATAAGGAATGCAACAGGGCCAGACAAGAGAGCACTGGTGTTCTCAACACAGACACATTTAAAAAGAAGAAAAAGCCTGACATTTGCCCCACTTTAGATGACCAAAAAACCAGATAAATAAATTACTAAACAGGCTCATTACAGACTCATTCTGCTTTTTTCATGTACCTACAGCAAAAAAAAAAAAATGAATCACATTTTAATGCATGAAAACCAGGTGACAACACATTTGGATCCTGTATAAAATAATGAGCTGTATTTTCATTTGAGATGTGTCAAAATAAAATACCACTGGGAGAAAGTGTGTCTTACTGAATCCTTTATAATAGGCAACATAACCAGCAATGTGTGAAACCAGAGAAATTCAAACCCACACACTCAGAATCACCTTTAAAAGGTGGCGAGACTGGGTTATCCTTTAATTCTTTTTGGTTCATCCTCTCAGAGGGAGAAGACCCTCAAAAAGATTTTGGGATCCACTAAGAAAACAATTGTTTGATGGCAGATATTGGAATTTTGGGTAATGTAATACCCACCAGTGTGTACAAACCAGAGCAGAGATGAGTGAACACAGTCAGACAGATCTTGAAACTCACTCTGATGTGACCAACTGTATTTTGGGGTTTTGCTCTTATAATAAAGTACAAACTAAAAATTAAATGCAATTTAAAATTATATGTATTCTACTGATTTTGCATGGGGGGGAGGAAAAAAGGGCTGTGCTGTGCATGAACATGTAAACCAAATATAAGTGAAACACATCCATGAATCACTTTTCTTGCCATGGAAGATGTGCGACCATGGAATGCCCCACTGAAGTGGAAAACAAATAAACAAAACCCAAACAATGACAAAAAAAGAAAAAAAAAAAAAAAAGGAAAAGATGAAAAAAAGGGGGAAAAAAAGGAAAAAAAGGAAAAAAAAAAAAAGGAAAAAAAGGGGAAAAAGGAGGTTTCTTTTCAAAGTTGAATGAAGCAGAGGTCCATGATAAAATGAATCTAAAGAAGGAGCTTTATCTCTACCACGTCCCTACAAGGGACATTGGCATCCCATTCCTTGGGACAATTTCCTTCTCCTCTTGATCCAGATCTGTATTAACAGCCAAAGCTTCAGCCTGTGTTCAAGATTTTGGGCTGTGAGGGTTCACACATCTGCAGCAGATGTTACCTTTAAGTCCCAACACACTGGCACTGCAGATCATGGTCGTACCTGAAAAACTTCTGGACACTTGAAATGGTTTTGTCGCTGCTGAAATCCTGAAATCTGAGGCTTCACCTCCCACTCCGGGCACAGCAAAAATCCACTTGGGATCAGCACAGAGATCAGGAGACACATCAGTGCCCAGAATCTCTTCCTTTCCCATTTCTTCTCATTTTCCACCCCTTTCTCAGCAGCCAGGTGAGCTCCTGCCTCACCAGAGAGGCACAGCTGGGCTGTCACACCGTGTCCCATGGGGACACTCCTGTCCCTCCTCCCTCTGCCATGGCCTCTCTCCCAGCTCAGATGGGTGACAGATGCTTTTTTCTCCCCCACTCCGTTTTGTCAGCAGGATAAAAATAAATGATTTAAATCAGCCTGTCTTTAGTACTCGACCAGCTAGCCCTGCCTAATATTTGTAGTCTAAATAATCGCCATATGTGGCAGTGGAATACAAGTTTGTGGCCTTTTTTTTTTTTTTTTTTTTTTTTTTTTTAATAGAAGTTAATCCAGCTTTGAGCTGGATTAATTCCCAATGAGGCTTGAGGACAGACAGCTGTTTCTCTTCTTTGGCCAGGGAATGGTGCCCTCAAAAACCTACCTATACTTGTCAGCATCCCTGATGGACTCGATTTGTGCTCATTTTTAGATCCTTGTTTCACCCTACATTCAGGGGCAGCATTGCACCAGTGTCTGCTTCTCAAAAAAAAAAAAAAAAAAAAAAAGAAAAAAAGAAAAGAAAAAAAAAAAAGGTATGACATTTGGAAATGTTTTGTTGACTGTTTTGCCATGGAATAAGAAAGACTTCAAAGCTCCCATCTTCATTTGGAGAGTTGGGAAGGAAGAATATTTGCAAAGGAGACATTTGACAGGAAAATCAGTATTAGCCTGTAGGGCAGGAGAGGAGCCAGATAAATCCTGTGCTGGCTCTTAAGGCTGAAACCTCACAGAAACAGTTTTAAGGAAACAAGCCCTGAAGTGCTTATTTACCCTGTGCCACATGACAAGCAGTGGTGAAAAAAAAACAGCAGGAAAGAGGAGCAAAAGAATAAACTAAATAATATTCTCTTGTACTTTTCAACCTGAAAAACAAAAAATGAACATTCTACCCAGGTTACACATTCCCTTATTATTCCTTGGCCCCCAAAACTGCATCCACAGCCAGAAAAATTACCTAGAGACTGGAAAATACAGGAGGAGTAGGATATCCAATGTGCACATTAGAGTAGTCAAGGAATTCTGTTTCTGAAGTGAGGCTAAAAATCCTACCTGAGGTTTGAAGGCAAAAGCAGTTGCTTGGCAAGGTTTAAATCTGTGTCTCTGCAGTTCTGTTTTCTCACACACATTATGTAAGCAAGTCACCTCGCACCTAAAATGTGTCTCAATTTGTGTTTGTTCTGCTTTTTTATTGCCACATTTGAAAATTAATAATTCAATGTGCTAATATTAGCTGTCATCTTAGCTGTGATAAAATTAATAATTCATCAAACCGAAATCAAACAAATGCCACCTTTTTTATGCTGGATGAGGAATATACTTTGCTGCATTTGCAGAGCTAAATTTGGTGAGATTCCACCACTTTGTTTTGAATGAAACCATATTTTACCAATTAATATATCATTTTATCATCTTCACTCCCTTTGAAATTACCTCTAAGGAAGGGTTTTGCACAGCCACACAGGTTTTATTTTTACAACACATTTTTTTCCAGATGAAAAGAACAGTGGTTTGAAAAGGCTAAAAACATTCACTTTTATGCCCTTTCCTCCTAGTCATGCACATCCAACTTTTCCAGGGAAAATATCCACTGTACCTGCAGTGCTCTGGCCAAATTCCTGATTTATGGAATTACACTCAGCCTGTCTGAATTCTTGCTGGATTTTACATTTTTTTTTTCCTTTTCTGGAGAAGGAATCCTCCCTTTCCCTGAGTTGTTGGGGAGTGCTGTGAGTGCTGCTCCTCTCAGCAGGAGCTGCCTGGGCTCCAGCAGAAGGTGAAGGGATTTCCAAGTGTGGAGAGCAGCCTGTGTCAAGTTTGCAAAGCGTCTGGAGATCCTTTGGGGTGAGAGGTGCTATGTAAAAGGGAGGTCACTGCTGTTATCTGGGGTGCAAATGCATCCTGGGCTGTGATAGAAGCTTGGGGGGAGGAAAAAAAAAAAAGAATGAAGGGGAAAAAAAGAGTGAAAAAAACCACAACAACAACAACAAAAAAAATCCCCCAAAACCCCACAAAAAACCAAACCAACCAACCAAAAAAAAAAAAAAAAAAAAAAAAAAAACCAAACAAAAAAAAACACCCAAAACAAAACAACAAAAACCAACAACAATAACAACAATAACAAACAAACAAACCGCAAAAAACAAAACAAAACAAAACAACACCCAGAAAAATAAGGAGGGGGAAAAAAGAGAAAGGAAAAAAAATTAAAAAGAAATGAGGGGGGAAATGAGTAAAAAAATATAAAAAAGGGGAAAAAAGAAGAAAAGGGGGGGGGGAAGAGGAAAAAAAGAAGAGGGGGAAACAGTGTAAAAAAAAAAAAAAAAAGAAAAAATATAAGATAGGGAAAGGAAGGGAAGGGAAGGGAAGGGAAGGGAAGGGAAGGGAAGGGAAGGGAAGGGAAGGGAAGGGAAGGGAAGGGAAGGGAAGGGAAGGGAAGGGAAGGGAAGGGAAGGGAAGGGACGGGAAGGGAAGATACAATTTCTACCCATGCTGTGCCAGACTGTGGATGACAAAGTTGCCCTTTTCTTGTCTTATTGTGAAGTGGGAGCATTAAACACTAAATTACTCGGTTTCTGCTTTTTTAGGCTTTTAAAATCTTTACATAGTTTACAAATTCTTCTCCCTTCACCAGGAAACATCGTCTCAGTCCACACAGAAAACTCTCTAACTTCAGCTGCAGCTCAGAAAATCCTGCTCTCCCTCCTTTTAGAAACTTGCTGCAAGTCCACCTCCACATTATCCCATCTTTTCTTGTGTTTAGAGTCAGAGAATCATGGAACTGTTTGGGTTGGAAGGGCCCTCAACGATCACCTCATTCCACAGCTTGCCATGGGCTGGGACATCTTCCACCAGCCCAGGCTGGACCAAGATCCATCCAAGGTGGCCTTGCAGGTCCAATATTGCATAAATCCCATTCCATATTGCCTTAGTCCTCCATAACTCATCTTAAGCAAACTCCCATCTTTTCATTACTTTTTTTTTTTTTTTTTTTTTCTTTCTTTTCTTTCTTTTTTTTCTTTTTTTTCTTTTTTTCCTTTTGCTGTTACTCACCTGATTGGGTGATGTGGAATTGTGATGGCTGTCACTTAACCACCCTTAAAGGGACAGACTTCCCAATGGAAATTGGATACGAAAGGTTGGATTCCGTGGGGAAATTTCAAATTGACAAATTTTCTGAATGGATCTCTCCTAACCTTGTTGCATATAATATATGCATGTATTGAGCTTAATTTTTGGTTAGTATCAAAATGTATTGATCTGCAAGATAAATATTGACTTGACCTCGCTTTCTCTCAGTCTATATTTACTTCTAGAGTCAATAAGTCTAGAAACTGATCTGACAGGAGTCAATAATGGCTTAAAATTCTCAAAATAGCAGCTTTGCTCTAAGGTTGCAACTTTTTATTTTAAAGTTACTCCCTTAAATACATAAAATGCTCAGGAGGGCTCAACACTTTACTGCACAAAGCCATTGGGGAAACACTCAAATGCCAGGAGACCTTGATGTGACTTCAGGCCAACTGTGCCATTTCAGCACTGGCCAAGCCATACTGTAAATATTTTAATAATGAATTACTGCAGCCCATCTTTTTTTTTGCCCTGTGTATCCTCAAAAAATTGGAGTTCTGCTCCGGAGGGTACGCCTGAGTATCACTGATTGGATTTGTCAGGGCAAAATTGTCTTCAGCCTTGGGAAAATGCAAGGCTTGCTGCTGGGTAGAGGTTGTCATCATGAGAATGCCCTCCCTGCCTTAATTTCTCTCCTTAGGGAGGTGGTAATTAACCCAGCAAGATTTTTAGTGTCAAACGGGATCATGTTCTTTCCCTTTCCCCCTCAGTGGTGGACAAATCTCCAGTGCAGTCTCCATCCTTATTTTTTCTCATAATGGTGTTACAGCAAAAATCTTTATGATTGAACAGCTCAGCTTCTGATTTTTGGGGTTCCTTATGGAGAACTTTCATTTGGAGGCAGTTTAATAATTCAGTTATTTGAGCAATGTTTCTCTAATACCTGAGAAAATGCTGTAATTCGATTTGCCACTGTCAAGCATTTGTCCCCTAGAGATTGGTCACCCTTCTGAGAAGTGCAGGGAAATGATTCGAATGCAGAGAAAACAATAAAATTAAGAGAAAACAGATGAGAAAAAGACACACTAGATTGACCTAATATCACTTTTTATGATGAAATTGAAAGATATTAATTTTCTCTCACTGTTAAAGGAACCAAGGAATGTGGCAGATAGTTTTAAGTGTTGCTGAAAAAGGAGAGAAAAAAGATCTGTCTATATTTTTCCCTAGGAAAAAGCCCAGAATTTGGAATCAGTAATTTTCTTTTAGATTTTTTTTTTTTTTTTTTTTTTTTTTTGAGGTTTTTCTATTTTTAATTTTTATATAGGCAGCCTTTAGAGAAGCTGTTGTACAAGACCCTGGGCTTGTATTAAAATAGTCTTCTGCTGATACTCATTTATGTGCATGTTTTAAAAGTGGGTGAAGCATGAAGCGAAGCATGTAATAGACTTAAGAACACATAGGTACAATTAAATGGGGAGGAAAACAATTACTTGTCACTCTTGCTGTGCTAATATTACAGAGAAAAACTACCAACGTCTGGAAGACAGTTTTCCAAAATGAAGGGAGGGGGAAAGGAAGATGAAAAACTCCCATTCTTAAATTCCATGGGTGCAAAAACCCCACGTGAGCATGGGCAAAGAAAAAAAAAAATAATTCCTAAAATCAGAGCAGAACAGCCATACCAGAATCCTTAAAAAGCCAGGAATCATTCCATGGATAGTGTGAAATATTTTTTCCAGGGAACTTGTAGGAAGGTTCCCCTCAATCATCCATCCCAAATCTGTTCCATGGTGCTTTTTGATTTGATTAAAGACAAAGTTTCACATCTTCCCTGAGTTCCTTTATCCTTGGGCAAAACCTTCAGGTTTTGTGTAAAGAGTTAAAAGAGTCAGGCATGGAGTGAGTCCAGCTGGGAAGAGGGAAAGGGAAAAGGGAAAGGGAAAAAGGAAAGGGAAAAGGAGATGGGATAAGACTGAATGAGGGTAAAAGAAAGGGTTGGGATGGATCTCCCCTTCCCACCAGCCTGCCCTGCTCAGCTTGGGCAATCCTCTTGCCAAGGAGAAATGAATTCTACATCTTCAAACTGAGGTGCGGAGTCCTTTACTAGAACTGAAAAATAAAATAAATTAAAATAAATCATCCCTAGTCCAAACAGAAAAATTTCTATGAAAAGAATGTCTGATTTTAGGAGTCTGCAGCCTCCCGGTGCAAAAAAATGTCTTTGCTGAAAACTGTCCAGCCTGCCTCTGTGATTTTAATTAAATAGCAAAGACCGTGTGTCGAAATTCACAGTCTCTGTCCCCATTTACTAGTGGGTGTTGAAAAAAAAAACTTGAAAAAAGTATTTAAAAAAAAAAAAAAGCTTACTCTTTACTCAGCAACTTGAACAGATTTCAAGTCATTTTGTAGTTGGGAGGAATGCTCACAAAGACAGAGATTTTCTTGACTGAGATCATCAGAGCCCAGAGCTGAAGCAATTGTGCAACTGAGAAATGTATTCGGGCTTATTTCACAAGAATTATTTACTCTTTAAACTATTCATTCACACCTACGAGGAAAAAAAAATAAAATAAATTAAAAAAAAAAAAAAAAAAAAAAAAGGAGGTTTTTAGGCAAACTATCTCCCCTGATATCTTCAAGATGATTATCAGAGCAGGGACCTGATCTCCAGCAGCCAAAGGCAGGAAAGTGCTCGGCCAAAGCCCTTTAATTCAATAGGCTCCCGAATTGTGCCTTTGCATCCTCATAGCCTGATACTCGCAGAAGGGAGAGGCTGATTTTCATTTTCTGTGCTCTAACTTTCTAATAAACAATAAGCAGATCGCAGCCTCCCTCTTTTGTGCCGGGGAAAATAAGCATTTTTTTATTATTATTTTTTTAAATATTACAAAAAGGGACAATATGCTAAAAATATGCAGCGAACAAATATCATCTGTACAGACTGGAAGAGAACCTTCATAAATTAACCTTATTAGTGCATTACTGTAAGCGAATGCCAAAAAAGCTCCTAATTTGCATTAAGATAGATTTTTCAGGTTGGCTGCATGATTTAATTAAAGAAAAGATTAAGAATCATTAAACAAGCTGCTCTACCTTGCAATAACAGAATTTATATCTGATTCAGGTTAACGAAAACACAGATGGTGATTCAGTAACTGTTGAGTTGCTGTAACAGAATGAAAATGATCCCATTAGTTCTCTGGAAATGTGAGGGAATTTGAAAATTAGCATGCAGATACATTGTATGGTGCTAGACAGCTTGGTCTGCTTGGATCATCACTGATTACTCTTTGTTTGGGTTGGCAACACTGAACTTAATAAATGAAAAAATGTTCCAGTATACCACAGTTGGAAACTGTTCAAGGTTGAAATAGGTGTGCAGACTTTCAAGAAGAGAGAGTTAAGTAAACAAATGTCAATCAATTTGGGGCTGGCAACGTTTTTTTCTCTCAGAATGTCTGTTCTTGAGAAGCAAGTGTCATCAAAATTGAAATCCTTTGCTTGATACATATGTTCATGTGGTATTTATTATTACAAAGGTATTTTAAATGCGTGCCGTTCGTTTACAAAGGAGCCTCGGCAGCCTTTGGATGATAAAAGTGGAGAAGAGCTCCTAGGAAAATGGGTCGGGTTGTGTGTGGCACTGACGAAGAAATCAGACTCGCTGCAAAGGAAGGTTCTGATGGGAGGAGACGTGAAATGAAGGTAAAACTAATTAATAA
Organism: Zosterops lateralis; assembly: GCF_965231275.1. Taxonomy (NCBI): domain Eukaryota; kingdom Metazoa; phylum Chordata; class Aves; order Passeriformes; family Zosteropidae; genus Zosterops; species Zosterops lateralis. The sequence continues at coordinate 35,600,440 of NC_139767.1, read as the reverse complement.
TCCTAAATAATCCAGTGAATTGGATAAGGCTCATAATGGTTGTTGTTTCCCCATGGGGGAGAGCAGAGCCTGGGCAAGAGTGGGTTTTGTTCAGCAGGTGACATTTCCAAGTCTCTGGCAGAGATAACTGCATTATCCCGGGAATGACACCTGGATCACAGCAAGCCTGTGACCAGAGCAGGAGGTCTGGATGACAGAACTTGCTCAGAACAGTGCACAAGCTCACATCAACACCAAATTTTCCAACGTGACTCATTCCGTGGCATCAACACTCAGGCAGCAGGACAGGAGGGTGTCTCCTCCTTCTAAGAGGTTATTTCTCCTTTTCCTTTTGACTTCTTCGTTTTATTGCAACTGGCCAAAAGGTTGTGCACAGGGTGTTACAGCAAAAACGAGGTTGTAACACTCAGACTTTTAGGTTAAAGTGTTCTTTGCTTATCACGTGTTAAGATCTTTCAGGAATGATGTAATGCACCAGGGACTGTGGCGCTACATTTGCAAACCACCTTTTTTTTAATCATTAATTGACATCATATAATAATGTCCAGCTCACTACTCCCAAAGTGATGGCAATTAATCTTGCAAGGAAAAAAAAAAAATGACATTTTTAGCTTTTAGCATAGAAAGGTCATAAACAGGTTGTCTTTGGTTTGACTGGATTTTAACCATCTGATCAAACTTTTATTTTATTTTTTTTTTAAAACTTTAACATTTCTTGAACATTACCTTGTTTTTTTTAACACTTACATATTTAAAGATTGCCTTTAGGAGAGATAGCCTCAGCAACTTGGCAGCATTTAAAAGCACACATGTTATTGCAAACAAGTGTGTCTTAGTTACAAAAGAAACCTTTGCTGTTCTTCCATGACCAGCACTTTTCCTTTTTTTATGTCTTCAGAAACTGTTTGGTGCACGATGAGTGACGGCACTGAAAAACATTGATTTTTTTTTATTATTATTTATTTTTTCCTCTTCTCTCATTTAGGAGCCGGGGTTTGTTCTCAAACAAGGGGAAAAAATGTCATTAAATATTTTCTCAGCACTCCAGCTTGCCATAGACCGGTTAAGCGTCCTGTCTTTGTACTGATCAGGCTGCTTGCAGTTTTTTTTCATATAATTGCAAATCTGTCTCCCTCCTTGGCTCCTGGAGCAGGGATGTAAAGGACTGTGAATTGTGCAGAGTCTTCCCTGTGAAATTGTACAACCGAGGAAGATGCTGAGGGGTTGTGCTGTGCATGCCAACCTCGAGTGGGAGCTGGAAAGGGCTGGATTACCGAGGAGAGAGAATAGATCAGGATATTAGCTGCCAGCTATCGAACGATCACAGGATATTCTGGTAGCTGCTGCAGCAAAACTGAGCAGATCTTTTTTTAATATTCTGCCTTGTTTCCGTGAAAGCTGTGAGGAGCACAAGAGGATATTTGATTTATATTTGTGCATTTTTGTTTGGATGAGGACTGTGAGAACCCAGTGGTTTTCTGGTTCATGGGAGATCTGGCACATTGCTCTCTTGGTTTGGATTCAAGCGGGTTCACATCCCCCGAGTTTCACTTTGACTTTTGATTTTGAACTAATCCAAAAAAAGGCAAAAAAAAAAAGAAAAAGCCCTGATGAACCAGCTAACTTCCACATGATTTCTACCCAAAATTATAAACTTTGCCCCCTTGACAAGTGGAAGACTGTGTTCATAACTATAGGCTTTCCAAATGCCATTAACTGGAGCTATTTTTATGTCAGTGAGGAAGATAACCCAAATTCTTCTGATTTTTCCAGGATGAGGGGCTCAAATATCCAACTGATCTTCACAGAGAGCCTATTTACGAGAGAGGTAGTTCTGTGAGTAGAAAAAGATATCAGAGTAAGAGCTTGAGGACTCTCCTGGCACCTTCCTTGAGAAAACACGAGTGTGTTATTTCTACCTCCGCCCTTAAATTCGATGCACTGGGCATTTCAAGAACGGGTTAAGCACAGCAGGATTTCTGGATGTGACTCTGGCCAGGAGATGCCATTCCCCTAAAAGAAAGCTCTCTCACATTCCATGGGGTCATCTAAGATGGAAGCTTCTCAAAGGCTTTTGGATGCTTGTCAGGACTTTCTTGTAAATGCTGTGTCCTTGGCCAGTTCCAGAATACCTCCCGTGTGAATCCATCACACAAAATCATGCACACGGTTCTGGCCCTCGTTAAGAAAAAAAAAAAAAGATAATGAAAAGCAGGGAGATCTCTGGACATTCAGGAATAACTTTCTCAAATATCCTCAAAGGAGAATAATTAGGGTTGGAAGGGACCTATGAAGATCTTTCGTCCAACCTTCCCAGAAGGTTACATAACCCAAATCAAACACCTCTGAGACCTGCTTATGCCAGTGGGTCCCTTTTCAAAAAGTATCCTTGCACATTAAAAATGCATTATATAATAAAACTGTTTTTCAAAAACCATTATTTGCCATTTGCAATTTCAATTGATGAGTCTGTTTGTATCATCGTGCTTTTCTCAGCTGATTGGACTCAAATAAGAGTTACATTTGTATTCTTTTTCTTTTCTTGATTAGATTTATGGATTTCCTCAAAAAATTGTTTAATACTTTTCACAATGGGAGTTTGTTACTCACATCAACTACCTTATCAATCTTTGGAATAAACAATGGTGCTGCATTTGCTTCTCCTATAAGGAAATAGAGGCAAACCCCACATTTTAAGCATCAAACTGCAGTGTTTGGACACTTTTCTTTCCTCAATCTCCTTATTTTCTCCTTTACATTTCCTTTCCTTCTTTTGGCAGAAGTGCCTTGGTAACTTCAGGGTGTTTGGTACTCCCAAGCAAGAAATTACAGCATCTGGCAACTGTACCCAGGTTATCTCCACACATCTAACACTGGATTTTCAGCTGACATTTCACAGGATGCTGGAATGTGCCCCATTATCTCTGTAGAAGCACTTTGCAAATTTGGAGAGGACCCAGTTAAGGAGCCAAAAACAATACTGTGGAAATTACCTGACCAGTCAAGTCTATAAAAAGTGAGATACAAACAGCATAAACTAAAGCCAATAATTCTAACAAACATTCCTTGGTCATCCCAAAAGTTAAAATGAGAGTAGTGAGGGCATTGCAATGCTTTAGCATGAAAAAATAAAAATATTAGCTTTCTTTGTCTAAAAAAATTGTCAGATTCTGATACTCTAGCCAGGTTAACTGCAAAATTGTTTGGGATCTTGGATGCTGGCAAAGAGAATGTAACTTTAAGCTGGACTCTGGAACAACCTCGTGGGTGGATTACGAGACCCCCGAGAAGCACCAGGCAGCCCCGAGCAGTGCTACTGGATCAGATCTCAGCTTGTGTTCCCATGACACTCAAAGGAGGCAAAAGAGGCACATTTTCCACAAGTTTGTAAACATAACAGCTTCCAGCAAAAGTGATGAGAAAGTTTCAGGGATTTGGTGGGGTTTTTTTTTTCAGGCATCTTCTCCGTGTCACTGGTGGGAGCTGGGAAAGTGACTGTTGCAATAAAATGGACCATAGGCTCTTTACAAAACAGGATGAAATGTTTATATTTGGCTATTATGGTGATGGATGTTAAAAATGCAAGCTAAGATAAATAAACATATTAATTATGTGTCAAACCACAGGACATCTCTTAGGACACTGTGATGAGAAGACTCAAATGCTAGAGATAACTTTGCTTCTTTTCAATGTACTTCTTGATGAGCTTTATTAACCTTTAGGGACAAATGAATCCCAGAAAGAGTATTTGTTACTGTGACCTTGTGTATTTTCTCCTCATTCTCAAAGGCAGGGTGATTTCCATCCAGAAACGAATCTAGATGGTGGAAAAATATATATATATTATATATATATATATTTATAGGATATGACTTAAATACATCCCTGTGTTGAGATGGGACCCAGAAATTCGTGTCCTTGTTTCTAAATTGCAATGGAAGCTATTTTGTTAAGGAAGGACAAGTATTTCCCTCCTTTCCTACCCCTACTGAGAAAATTTTAAAATCACTCAGCTCATTCCCCATAATTTCTCTCCACAGCCCAATAAAAAGGATAATCTCCTGTTTCTCAAAACCAAAATTCAAACAGCAGAAATAACTTTCCGATTCCCTGCTCCAGCCTATAGAATAAATCCTTTAATTAAAGCAACTCCCTGGTCAAGCCGACGCTTCTCTTTTTTTTCTATTTCAGTCTCCTGTCACTCTGCAATTTATTTTATTTTAATTCTTCAGGGTGTGTGAATGTTGCAGGGTGCCCCAAACGAAATGGAGGCTGTCAAAAGATGCGATGCTGCGTCACCGCGGAGCCGATGGCCACGAGCCAGCTCTGTCAACACTTGGCTTTGTACTGTCCGGGGGAGAGAAGCTGATTCCTCAGCAGTGCCTAATCAGTTTAAAACAAATCTGGAAGATGTTACTAGAAGACAAGATGAGATCCAGGCCGCAGCAGCCTCTGCATACAAAGAAGTGAAGGGTTTCGTTTGACGAACTAAATTAAAGAGGTGGAAACAACCCTTGGCAGTTTCAACAGGGTTTTAACTGTGGGTAAGAAGGGGTGAACTACTGGTTTGGGAAATGAGGCTACTGGTACCTAGAAAAAGGACCTTGTTCTGTCACCTCTGCTGTAGCAACAGAGATATTAGGGGTACAGATCTCCTAGTATCAAAGGAAAAGTTCCTGTGTATTCACAGCAGCATTCCAATACATAAAAGGGACATACAGAAGGTTGCAGAGTGACTTCTTGCAAGGGCCTGTAGTGACAAGATCAGGGGAACTGGTTTTATATTGAAGAAAGGAAGATCTAGATTAGAGACTAGGAAGAAATTCTTCCTTGTGAGGATGCTGAGACCCTGGAACTTTGTCTAGAGAAGCTGTGGCTGTCCCTGGATCCCTGGAAGTGTCCAAGGCCAGGTTGGATGGGGCTTGGAGCAGCCTGGGCTAGAGGAAGGTGTCCCTGCCCACGGCAGGGGTGTGGAACAAATGAGCTGTAAGGTCCTCTCTAACTCAAACCATTCTGTGATTCCATGATTCATCATAGCCTGCTTAATTCTTGAAAGGAAACCAAAGTCAAATAATTTGGAGCATAACAATGACAAGAAACAGCTACCTAATAAATCACAGGAGGTGTATATAGAAAAGGTAAATACACACTTTTGATTTATGGAACAGCTTCCATCTGAGTCCCCCAAAAGGTTTCAGAAACTAAATGTTTCCACATCCAACACAGATATCAGGGAGCTCCACATTCATCTTTCATTGGAAGCCTCCTAACAGCCCTCGATCACACAGGTATCCTTCCAAAGAGAAACTCTGATGGTTTTCTCTGGGACGTGTTTCTGGAAAACTGTTTCCTTCTGGCACCATGCAGTAAAGGAATGAAGGCAGAAAGCCAAACTTTCTTTCCTGGCCCACAGAACATGACCAAGACACACTTTGCTCTTGCAGGATTCAACTGCAAGGACAAGTGGGTCACTTCAGCACCCAGAAAGGGAATGGAAATAGTTAAGAAAGTGGTAGAGGAACTACTGGAGGTTCTCTTACTGCTACAAAGGATATGTGGCAGGGGTAAGAGAAGGATGTGTTTCTGGGAGCTGGATTTAAAGCAGAAAACAGAAAATACCCCCTAACATTAATTTTAAAACAATTAGATAAGGTGTTCTATAAACCAGCTGTTACTGGGAAAGGGGAAGGGGGGCAGGGAAAGAGCTGTAGATCCACAGGAAATTCCTCCACCAGTCTGAAGGAAGCCTTCAGTATCTCTCATGATTGCAAACTCTAGTGGGAAGGAGTCAGGAAGGAGCAGGAATGTCCTGCCTTTCTCACAGCTGCCCAGTGGGACCTGTGAGTTTCCATCATCTGCACCAGTACAGATAAACCCTCAGGAGTCCAGGCACCTTCAACCCCAACGGACACAACATCACCCCTTTTCATTTCCCCCCTCATCCAACACATTATAAAGATGAAATTTAAGTTATTTTCTTATTATTAAAGGGGAGAATAACTCCCAGTGAAAAGAAAAAGCTGTCCTTATTACAGGAACTCAGAGTACTAGGATGTGATCCTCTTTTTTATCATTTCAGAAAAAAAAAAAAAAACCAAAACAACTTTTTTTTCCCTACAGTATTTTGTTCTTGCTGTTTTTCTTCTCTCAGAGATCTCTTCCCTCATTCCCTTCACTTTGATTCCTACCCATGTTTTTGGTGGCATTTTGGTCATTGGCTTCAAGGGAGCAGAGTTTATTCTATGCCCTCTAGGGCTGCATCTATTAAACCTCCCCAACTTTATTCAAGTAAAGCCTGGTGAAACATGCTTTTGCCTGACGTGGGAATTAACCCAATATCTGAGTTGAGACAAATTTCTCTACCTCTCTGTAATTCATCTTTTTCACTTTACATGAGGATTTTTCTCGTGGTCTGTGAAGCAGGTCAGATTACCTTAGATACTTTGTCAGTAGCTGAATGGATAGGGTATTATAAACTCTAATTTACAGTCTCCTGTAACTTATTGTATATAAAATACTGAAAGATTACAGACCCACTTCAGCTAAACCCCTGAATGTCTGCAGCTTAGGCAGCTTTGACCGCAGAATCTTTGCTTTTAGGGCCTGAGGGACCCCTGGTCTGATGTCCCCTGAGCAGTGTGAGCCACAGTTTGAGCTGCTCCTGTTTACCCAGTGTGGTCCTGGGTCACACCTGGATGTTTTAGATTCTTGAATTTTCCTTCTTCTATTTCCTGAACCCCCAGAATGTGTTGAGGTTTATTACAGCATTCTCTACAACCACTGATGCAAATCAGTGTTCAGGTAATAGATGAGCAACCAAAAAAATTGGTGTTTTTGCACCATGGTGCATTTTAAGTTAAGACAGGGAACTACAGCAGCTTTAATAATGACTTTCAGCCTCTTTTCTTTGCTAGGATCATGGAATGGTTTGGGTTAGAAGGGACCTTCAAAGGCCACCCAGTCCAATCCCCCTGTATGGAACAGGGGCACCTTCACCTTGACCATGTTGCTCAGAGCTCTGCCCAAACTGCCCTGGGATGTTTCCAGGGATGGGGCATCCAGCACCTGAGGGAGACGTTTGTTCATTCCTCCTTTCAAATCAATAACTTCACTTTCATTCTTCTCTTTTACTCTTTTCCCACTTCATTGCCACATCAACGGCAAGTGAACAGGAGGATCTGGGAAGTCTGAAATCTTCTGTCCACTCTCAGTTTTTCCACTCCCTTCACTCTCACCAAGATTCCTCATTGCCCACCACAGGAGACTCCCATAACAAAAACTAACACCACAACAGACACTAACCTTGATGCTAAACTACAACTGCTGAACTAAATTACATCCCTGGCTCAGGGAACAAGGAAAGAGCAGACACACCTTGTGGCAGGAAAACCTTTGGCTGCTCCAGTTCATCTCCTCCCAGCTCAAAACATTCTTACCTTGGGAAGAGGCAGAGGGGATGCTGCAGGCTTTGCTGCACCTCTCAGTTTGACTTCCACGTCTCCTTCATTTTTGGGAGATGATCCCAAGCAGCTGCTGAATTCTCCATGATGAGGAGCCTGGGCTGATTTATCCTGCAGTCCCAGCATGGAAACTGGTCTGTGGATAAAGACCTGAGTCTGCAGCATCTTCCATCAGCACAAAGCATACAACTGTGTGCAAGAAACTTTTCTATAATCATGAGGAAAAGAAGAGAGAGAGAGAGAGAAAAATAACCCAAATTCTTAAACGTATTCAGACTCAGCTGGAATTCGGACCAAGAGATGGACTAGCTACTTACTTATCCCTGAGGCACATTCACCCCTCTCTATAATTAAGCTCTTGGGCTGTTTTGTTAGTGGTGAGAAGCAGGCTTTGCCAAAAGTCATCTGGCTTTCTCCCTTAGAACACTGACAGGTTTTTTTTTTCCCCCCTCCTTGCTAAAGAAAGCTTTCAATTTTCATTGCTTATGTGCTTTAGGTATAATTATTTTTTTTTTTTACCTTTCACGGTGTTATTTCCTACCCATAAAATTATACAAAAATGGTCATCAGTGAGCCTGCTGAAAAGACCAGCCACCATACATTACAGAGAATAACCTTAATATTTATAAAAAAAAAAAAAAAAAAAAAAAAAAAAAATAAAGACCATATTTCTTTTAAAGATCTTGCTCTAAACAAACTGAATTATTCATGCATAGAATTGTACAGCATTAGAACACCTGTTTTCAATCATGCATAATGTAAAATCACTCATTACCTCACAAGAGCCTCTACATCTCCAGCAATCAAATGGCATTGAAACAGGGGAACAGGTGCTTGGCAGGTGGATCCAAACAGATGTTTTAGGCTTGGTTGTCTTTTCTTGTACAGGTGTGGTGATCTTGTTTTCAACGGCATAATTGCTATTTGAATAGGTGATGTTTAATTCTTGCGTGCTTTAATATTTATTTTTGCTTCTTCAATTCCTTTTTTTTTCCACTCTGTGAACTGCACAAGCTCGAAGCAGCTTATGAGATGTGGGAAAGCTCTGGACTGAAACATCAGTGATGCAATGGAAAGTACAGTTCCTCTTACTCAGACCTTCATGCCACAAATTCTCAAGCAGGAGACTTTGTCCTTTTTCTGGACAACTTGTGTAAAACCACTGCAGAGACCTCCAGACTCTCAACCAGGGTTCAGCATTCCCTTCCTGAGGGATATTTGAATGTTGGATGTATGGAGATATGATAAACCTTCATGAAAACAATAAAACAGGAAATGGAGAAAATCTCTGCATGTTTTTTGAGGATTCAATTATGCACAATTTAAATGTGTCTAAAACCTCCAGCAGACTTAGTACACTGTGAAGAAGAAATACATCACTGATGGAGGGCACGGTTAGATTAGAAATTAGGAAGAAATTCTTACCTGTGAGGGTGGTGAGGTCCTGGCACAGGGTGCCCAGAGAAACCGCTCCTGGATCCCTGAAAATGTCCAAGGCCAGGTTGGATGGGGCTTGGAGCAACCTGGGATGAGTGGGAGTTTTCCCTGCTCATGGCAGGGGATAGAACAAAATCTTTGAGATGACTTGAACCCAAACCATTCTACAATTCCAGGATTTTAGAACACTGAAAATAATTTGTGCAAACATACAACTCAATGTGCTCCTACTGTACCATATAAATTCACTGCATTTTTCAGTGTCAGAGACCTCATTTTTCTGTGAGTATAAGCATTTCCCAGTATTTTTAAGCAGGAATGGCAAAAGAACCGGATTCCCTTGATCAAGGGATTTATTCTGGATTTACCCCACTGAAACAGGTTCTCTTTTGCCAGGGCAGAAAGAACAGTTAATGAATCTGTCCTGAACAAAGTATGACAGAACTTAGATGACACTACCACATTAACAAGCAAAGTATCAAGACTGATAAGGACACATATAAATATGTAGATTCATTTATCTGTACAGTCCACACTTACAAAGACAAGAAGTACCTCCAGCATTCATTTACATGCTCATTCACCTGTAGCAATTAAGATAGGAAAAATATCTGATAAAAAGTTCTACTAATCCATGGTGACTTACCTGTCTAAAGTCAGCACATACCTCAAAACAGAAACTTCCAGAAACAGCAAGTTCCTGCAGTGACCTCTGTCCCACCTCCTTCACTCCAGCACTTTGTCCTTCTCCTGGGCTCCCTCTGTGGTAAACAAATGGGCAAGAGGCTTCATTCCCAGAAAATCTCCCTTCAGAGGTTTCCTGAGAGACTGTGAAATTCTTGTATTTCTGGGTCAGAAATGTGTGACTTCTGGAAGTTACTTTAAACAAAAGAACAGCAAAGAGAAACAAAGGGTGTAGCAGTGTATCCAGGATGAAATTAAAGCTCAGCAAACGCTTCACAAATTCCATTAGGGATTATTTTCTGAACATTTTCCTTTCTTAGGAGAAAATATAAACTCTTACCTTTGACACAACAGGTCTATCTCACAGCTCCAGCACAGCCTCAGCATCTACTTATGTCCCCCAGTGCTCCTCCTTTGACCTCCCATCCAGCCCCAGGTACTGGAGCTCATCTTTAACCCAGGATGAGGTGGTTTGGGTTGTTTTTGAACATTTCCACAAAGAGCTGCTTGATCTGGAGTGCTGCCTTCAGGAAACAGAACTGCTCTCCTCCTCCTCTTAAGAACTTTTGACCACTTTTTGCTGCAGGATCTTTTTCCTACATCCTTGTCTCCATGACCGGGCTTCAAAGGACACTGTGCTCTTCCCTTTGACAACCCTCACCAGCTCTACACCTCCTGGCTTGGAATCCAGCTTTTCTCCACAATTCATTTCCATTCATTCCTCACATTTAATTTGTGTCTCAGCTGATCACAGAGGCGGCATGGATTGGCCTCTCCAGGATGCTTCGGATCAATTTTCTTTTCGCATGAAGCATAAATTATTAATGACATCAGGCACTCAAACCCAACTTGCTCCCAAAGTTTCATGCAGTTTACAAAAAAATCTAAATGGATTAATAACTCCAAAAGATTGGTGAGTATGGGCTGTGTAAATTCCAGGTAGGAGAGAAACTCCTGAGATAAAGGACTTGTAATGAAAAACATCTTTTTTCATATTTAGGCCAGTAAGAGCTCTTTTGTGTCAAAGGCCTCAGAATCATTTGATATTGCTGCGGCTCTGCATATTCACCAATAAAATGGTTCTATTGCTCTTCTCAGAGAGATGCTACAAAGAGGTTATAAATAAAGTGGAAAAATTAAAAGGTTTTTACCCAGGTTCAATGTGCTCTTCACATCTTGTTTACCTGAGATGAGCATCCTGCAGTTCCTTCACTCAGCAGTGCCCCTGGAGCATGGTGGGGTGCACACTCTTCCCTAAGGCTGAGCAAAACAGCAGCTTACAGATCACAGAGGGCTGGAAAAGCCCTCTAAAATCATCAAGTCCAACTGTTAATGTAACACTGCCAAACCCACCCCAAAGCAGGTCCCCCAGGGCGACAGTTTTTGCTCAAGGCCAAGCTGGATGGGGCTTGGAGCAACCTGGTCCAGTGGAAGATGTTCCTGCCCATGGAAGGGAGTGGAAGAGGGGAGTTTAAGGTCCCTTCCAACCCAAAGCAATCTGTGATTCTGTGATTCTACCAGATAACAATACTGCAAATTGCTCAGAGGAAAGATAGAGAATTGCAAAACTGAAGCATCGTGGGGTCGATTAACCCCATTTACTTCTGTTTTAGACTCTCTGATTGCAACAGAGTCCTGCTTTACCTCTCCACAGTATGGAGGGAACAGTACCCACATAAACACCAAACCCAGGCACTGGAAACAGTTATTTCAACTGCTTAGGTATGCAAAGATGTGTTTAAACATGTATGTTTATATATATATATAGATATACACACATATGTACACATACATATAGAATCATGGAATCACAGAAGAGGTTGGAGTAGAAGGGACATTCAAACCCATCTAATTCCAACCTCCTGCCATGGACAGGGACACCTTCCACCAGACCAAGTTACTCCAAGCCCTGCCCAAGCTGTCCTGGAACACTTCCAGGGATGGGGCAGCCCCAGCTTCTCTGGGCAACCTGTGCCAGGACCTTGCCACCCTCTGAACAACAAACTTCTCCCTAATCCCTAACCTAAACCTGACCTGCACCCTAAAGCTATTCCCCTTTGTCCTGCTGGCAACAGGACACTCTATATAAAACACCTCAAACCCATATTTTTCACAAAGAAGGGAGCACAGTGCTCATCACCACACCCTGAGCAAACCCCATGTTCCCCACGGTGGCAGCGGGGCCGCGGCAGCTCCGCTTTCAGCCCGACAGCTGCAGATCCCAGGTGGTCTGACATTTGAGAGAGGGGCTGGGGGGGAGATTGGAGGTGTTCTAGGGGAGAGCTGCGGATAACACCGAGCCCTCATCCAGATGGAATCGTTCACGGAACAACCTGGGATACTCCATTACTGTCCATATGCCTCCCAGGTCTCCAAAGGCCACACTCCATTGATTTATTAGAAATCTGCTTCTTTTCCCACCAGCATTGGTTCTTTCCCAAACAGGGCATAATGTGGGATTTACTGCCATCTGAAATGCTCCTTTTTAAAAATCAGTTCTTCGCTTAAGCTGGGGCTTCAGAAATGCTCCAATAAACACCAGATTAGAGAGCATTTCAGGATGGGAGCCCCCTCTTTATGTAGCCTTTAAACAAATTTCTTCCTGCCACAATGAGTGATAAAACATTTTATAGGGCATTTCTATGATAAGTAAATGGCTGAAGGCATGGCACCAGTAGAATTAAAGCCACCAGATATAACTCTGCTAACAGTCTGCCTTACACTTATTTCTTCCTTTGCATATAAGCCTGGAAGAATTATTTTATTGTTTTAGCACTGCAAACAGTTGTTATTAGTGTATCTTATTTATAGTCAGTTCTTTGAGGCACTATGGTAATATAGAAAAATATCAGTTATTTCATCACAGTGGTGAATTTAATGAACCTGAAGGTGTGTGTTATTTTAGCACTTGCTGCAGCTCCTGTGAAAACCCAATGGTGCTAAAATCTGTAAACCTGTCACTGCTTAAGTAATAACCTTGTTAAAAGCATCTTCATTTAACTTATTTCAGCTTTTGCAGGATGCAGGTTTTATTTTATCAGTGCAGGGAATAGGTGTTTCCAACCAAACCACTTATTGTAAATATAGTTAATTGTAGTTCATTAATTTATTCTCAGTGTTATTGCTTTTATTTTAACACTTAGTTTAAATTAAGTGTTGTCTAGAATTGAGTTCCCATTTTCGATTTTTTTTAAACAAACTCTTAATTTATATAAAATATCTTTGGTTAGAACAGTAAATTTTATTCTGCAATATGGAAAATGCTCTTTGCATTCATTAATATCCCTTTATGCTGCAAGAAATGAGCTTTCTTCCTTAACAGCAGACAGGAAAACAAAATGAGATTCTTTTTTTAATCTTACCACTGTGAAATTGGGCTTCTTCCTTTCATTTAAAAATATAGAGAAAATGAAATATTGATGGCATGTGATCCAAATTATCAATTGATCCCTGCAAATGCACATCTACAATTATCGAAATCCCGGCAATAGAAGAATGGGAACTCCCTGCTATTTAGCACCATTCAGCAGAAAGAGAAGTGTAATTTTGCACCACCACTTTTTTTTTATAGCACCAATGATACTTCCTATATTATTACACCATGGAGTTGTTTGTGACAAATTATAAAAGTATCAGGTTCCCAGTAAATTATTACAAGGTGGGCAATTATCCAGCCATTAATACCTTTTTGTCTTTGAGACCTGCTGTGCTCCCTGGCAGACACATCCCAGGGGTAGAGACCTCCAAACTGATGCTGGATGCCAATAGGGATCTGAACTCTTGATGGCAGAGGGGCTGCAGGAGAATCCCAAATGTGTTGGCTGCTTTGAGATAATTATCAGAATTAGCTATGCAGGATGCTTCCATTAGATTGTCGTTTGATTGGGGGGTCATTTATTATTTTTTTTCTCACATAATTTAACTCTCCTTCTCCGTGTGTTTCTGTTTCAGTGTTTACTGATCCATGCTTTGGAGTAGGGCTGTGACTAATTTAAATCAGGGCATCCTCATCCAAGAGAGTGGAACATCCCCAACCAGGCACAAAGCTGACCTGGGTTGTTTCATTGTCCCTCATTACAACTTTCTGCCCTAATCACTCTTTACTTCACAAACAAGCTGAAAATTTAATTGACTTCAGCCTTTCTTCCAGTTTTGGTGCCAAAACCCCTCAGGGGGGTGGCAGAGCAGTGCAGACCTTGGGGTGGGTCCTACACAGCAAGCAAGAGGGATGCTGCAGGAATTACTCCAAACCTTCATGTTGGAAGCAAGCATGGGTGAGAATGGTCAGCTGGCAGCCCCAGAGGTGGGAATGAGGAAAAGAAATGGGCCTGGAGGCATCAGCATCCCCCAACCCCTTTATGAGCATCTCAAAACCAAGGTGGGAACACCCAGATCTGGTCTCCAGGATGGGAACACCCAGATCTGCCCTTTGGTGCTGCCCAGAGAGGTGAGGAGTAGGAGGAGAAAACACACTTTGCCTACATGCTGTGTCTACAGCAGGGTCATTCCACCAAAAATTAAGTCTTGTCTCAAACCAGAAGAGTGTCAGAGTCCCCCAGGAGCTGCAGCAGGAGGAGGAAGAGGAGGAAGAGGAGGAAGAGGAGGAAGAGGAGGAAGAGGAGGAAGAGGAGGGAAGACAAGCTGCCTTTGCCTGACCACAGCACCAGGACTTAGGGCACAAGTCAGGATTCTTCAAATCCCAACAGCTGCAGCGTGTCTTCAGGATCTGAGAAACCAGACCAAGCAATTGAAAAGGAATCCAGTTGTTTAAGCTTAGGCTGGGACTGTGTTTGTATTTGTTTTGCTTGTAACCTTTCGTTTCCAGCCTGCCAGCTAAAAGCCTGACCTTACGTCTTGCTTAATAAACCTTTTGAAAAAGCTTTATTTTATCATCCAGCCTGGCCCGTGCTGCAGGGAAGATGGATGGGAGGGAATGGGTGAAGCTGTGGAGGTGCAGAGGCACATCCCAAGGGTGCAGGGTGGGAAGCTGGGGTGTGTCCTGCCCTGAAATTCTACTCCACAGAGCCATGAGCACTCCTGTGAAGGGTTGGAGAGTCAGGAAAGATCCTCTGCTGAAGCATCTCACAGCTACTCCTTAGAATGCATTGAGTGGAAAGAATACAGATGTCTGCAAGTGTGCATGAAAGGATCTAGCTGATAATGATCAAATGCAATTTAAATATAAAAACAAGTCTGGAGATGCAAAGGTTATTCTGGAGCCTGGAGCCCGGGGAGCTTCCCTGCTGCAGAGCCAGGAGTCCATGAGCCCAGTTTGGTGTGGGTCAGCATCACCTTTCCTCTGGAGCTGCCACCTAGCTCTGCTTCATTCCTCCTTGCTGTGTCTGTGAAACTGCACCACAAGCTCCTTCCTGCCCTGGACTCAGCTACATGTGTTGGTAGAAAAAAAAAAAAATGAGCTTTTTCTGCTCCAACACACACACAAAAAAATCCCATATCAAACATCCAACCTGTCTCCAGGGGCCCTGCTCTTTCTCCTGACATCCTGTGCTGCCACAACCCACAGAGAGAAAAGACAAACCCAACACACACAAGATAACCCCAAATTTGATGATCAGGTGCTGAATTCAGGTGTGAGAGGAGGAAAAAAAAGGCAATACCAACATGACCATTCCTTCAGACTCTGCAGCACAGGGAAGCCCAACAGCAAAGCTGGGAAAGGGGATTCTCCTTTGTGACAACCTGCATAACCCAGCCCAGCTGGGTTTAAATGGATATAAAATGGTTTTATAACCATTTACACTGTATTGACTTTGGCTGGTTTATAGCTAAAGCTATATTTATCCCCAGTGCTGAGACACAAAATAATTCCAGGTAGGATTTCACATTAATGATCTGTTCTTTTCAGAATCTAAAGCCAGCACAACATGGTTCATAGGTACCAGTGCTTGTACCAAACAGGAGTGAAATCAATATAATGTTTATGGCTGTAGTGCTAAAAAATGTAAGATTAAATTCAAAATTATGGAGCAGAAAATTTGAATTTAAGAAGATTTTTCATTAAGCCACCATACATTTATCCCTCACACTGACACAATGGTAATAGCAATTTGACCCACATAACTTTTTTGTTTCTTAAGTTATACTATTACAGACCAATTACACGTTCTTTAAAGAAATGTTATTAATTATTGAAACATGAAAAAGCTGAGGTCATTGTTTTTGTGCACTTAGCATAGCTTTTAAGACAGATTATAGGGAGAGAATCTTTTGGTAGATAGTCTTAAAAATATTCACCAGTGCTAGAACAATTTAATGAAATTCACATTTATTTCAAGGATTTTTTTAATTAAATCTATTGGTTGTTGGTATCCGTAAACCCTTAAGAATAAACACCTGCAGTGTTTTATTATGTAAAAAGGTAGTTTAATTGCATCATATTTATCACAGACAAATCAAGCCCTATTCAGAAGATAATAATGACACAGTAATTGGACCAGTAATTGGTTCAGGATGATTCAATATTGTACTAATAATCATAAATACAACTGTCTCCTGCTTTGGTACAAGGCTGACACTATATTATAGATTGGATTTGGTGCAATAAATATCCATGAACTGGGTCCAGTAGTGCCCAGGTCTTTAGTTCAACTGCCTTAGTAAATAACAGGTATCTAATAATGCAGCCTAGAGGAGCAATCATTGTTTCCTGGAGGGAAACACAGGGAATTCTGCTTCTTTCTGCCTCTGGGAATAGCTGGAAGAGGAACCTTTACAGCAATGTTTCCCTTGGCTCTTTGTGTTAAGCATTTGCCTCAGAGATGGTTCCACTCCAAATAAACCTGGTCATGCTCAGAGCCAGGTGTAAAGTGGATCTGTGTGGTGAAAATCTTGCTTTCCCTTGGCTTTTCCCTTATTTGTTTGCATTCCTGACAGCTGGAGAAATGGCGTGCTCCAGAGAGGCACAATTTTCCAAAAATGCTCAGCGCCTGCCCTCAAACCCTCCAAGGTGGAGCAGGAGGATGAGCAAGATAAAACAAAAGTGGGCACCTCAAACTCCACAGTAGGCAGGAGACACACAAGGTGTGGTGTGTCCCCAGTGGACCACCAGACCCCAGCAAACCCTGGAATATCTTCTGTCCTCCATAGAAATCAGTACTGCTGTTCTTTGCTTTAACTCTAACTTTTCCCTGCATTTCCTGTACTTTCTCTGTCTGATCCAGAGCACTAAAATCCTAAGTAGAGGGGTTTTCCTTTCTTCTGCTGCCTGCCTGGCACCGTGGGGGTCTTGCTGCAGCATTTTGGCAAACAGTGCATCCTATTTCAAATGGGAATGGTTTTCTCTTATAAAACCTAGGATTTTTTTTTTGCTTAGGAAAACACACATTGAAAATAATAATAATAATAATAATAATAATAATAATAATGCCTTTTTTTGGTTCTTTACTCTCACTGAATGTGACATGTGACACTTATGTCAGAGGTCGACAAACAGAGATAGTCCCAAATAAAAGTATTTTTTTAAAAAGTGCTCATATTCATATTCATATTTCAGCAGTTAAAAAGAAATGCCAACATTTCAAAGACTCCACAACTTCATCAAATTTCACCTAGAGCTTTGACCACAATTTTCCAGACTGTCCTGATATAATTTGGGCACCTGTTCAGTTTCATGCTCTCATGATTTCCTTATCGTGTTAATTAAAGCGTTATTTATGGGACAACATAAATCGGCACAACAGTATCCAGCTTAATTCTACTTTTTTTTTGCTCTGTGCATGAACACAGAACGTTTAGGAATATGACAATACAGAAATGAAGCATGGGAATAGATAGAGAAATTTAGAAAATTTTTAATTCATATTAATTCATTTAATTCCTTTCTTGACTCGTCTGAGGAGGAGGGAGTGGAAATCTAGTGAAGCAAACACCAGGTCCTGGTGGCAAAGGGAGGCTGGAGGTGGCAGCCCTGTGGCCAAATGCTTGTTCATGGAGGGTTGATTGAGTGGGGCATGGAGCACAAACCCACTCCTGTGGCATTTAATGGCAGCTGTGACAATCAGCCCTGTCACCCCCACGTTCAGCACATGCTTGGTGGACCCATGGCCTTTTTATGGCCTACAAATATGGTCTACTGGCCCCTTCACCAGTGCCAAGGCCTTTCAGAGGGAGCCAAAAGGGAGTGGAGCCTCCTTATCCCCAAAACAATGCTCCTTACTCATCAGACATAGAAATTGCTTTTCCTCAGCGCATTGGAGCTGGAGTGGAGATAACACAACCCCTTTATCGCCAGAGCACTCAGGGTCTATGCCTCTGGCTTGGAGGGCTGCCCTCAGCAGATAAGTTGTAAGAATTTACCTTTTATCTTGTAATTTCTCTGCGCTGGAAGGAGAAGCAGGCAGGCCCAGGTGGACAGTGTGATTCTGACACCCGACTGCACATCTCCTTGCTGCTCCATCCCACTGGCTGACACCTCCACCCCAAAGCACAGCACCTGGAGGGAAGGAGGGATGTGAGGGATGGAGGCAGAAGAAGAGACAACTCTCATTGCAGGAGGTACAGAGGGGAAACCCCTGAAGATTCTACAGCAGAGCAGCCCTGGCATGGGCACTAAGGCTGAAAACAACCTGCACAAATGGAATTCCATGGCACAATGACACCAGGGGACCAGTTCCCTCCTAATGGAGTCAAAGGGATGGAGACTTAGCACACCAACAAGGAGGCAACCAGGGGAAGGCACACAACACCAAACCATCCCTTTTAATTATTTTTCCCCTTGGTGCTCCATCCCCAAGCCATTTTTTCTCCCTTTTGCCTGAGTCTCTCTTACCTTAGCCTTGCACAGGGAGGAGGGAAAGGTGAGAAGACAGGAGAGCTATCGCTGTGCACAGCCAGGCAGGCAGGCAGCAGAGGTAGATGAACAGAATGTGTTGAAAGCATCATGATCCAGCGCCAGGAAATAACAGTTAGCATATCCCTGAATGACATTTACAGGAAACCTATGTTTCCTTTTCAGGGCCATAAGCTTCAACAAACTGGTGTGTTCAGTCAGCCCTTCCCCATGTACAGTATGGATGCCACAATTTTCTCAGCATATGCTCAGCTGCGTCCTTCTGATGGCATCCATGTTGGCGCCTTTCCATCTATAGGCATGGAGGGATGTCTTCATCTTCTGCAGGAGTCTGGGGCTACTGCCAAAGGCAGGGATCCAAGCACCGCAGGCAAGGAAAGTGGATCATTTTGGTTCCTGAATAAGGATTAGGCTTTGCAACACCTGAGCAGTGAAAATCCTGCAGAGCCGTGGTGGCCGGAGCCAGGAAACGCCGCGGTTCTGTGGAATATTGCTGAGCAGAGCCCTATTTAACCAAGGTGAATGCTGGCTAAAGAGCAAATTAGAGGAAATTTAGGAAACGAGTGGCAAATAGGCAGCCATGTGTATAATGTCCGTATAAAGGCTTCCATGGGTTTGGCTCTGATGTTTTCTCAACATGTAATAGATAACACCTTCATTATCTTAACTCTCTTCCAGCCCCTCACCTAAGGAAAAACCACACAGCCTTCACTCCAAGAACTCCTTTACTTATGTGAGGCAAAGATGCCTTTGATCTTTTGTTATATATGCTGAGGAGCCCACTTATACACCATCCTAAGCACCAACACTAGTCAAATCCCTTTATTATTTACTTCTTTATTTTTAATCACAAACAGAAAAAAATAAAAATTAAAATCCTTCTATTTTCTCCCTGAAGCTGATCCATTTCTTGTCTTTTCAGAGTATGGGCCAAAATGTACTTTTCTGACTTGAGAAAGGAGGATTTCACTGAAGTAAACAGGATATTCAGAATTAAGGGCAGGATTTTGTCTACACACTGTTTTATCCAATCTACATTTTTCGTCTCTAATACACTTAGGAGAGAAGAAGGGAATTTATCTGGATATTAAAAGGCCCTGGAAATCATTCTCAACAAGGAATAAAACATTCCCTTTACATAAAATCACATTATAGAAAAAGTGTTCAAGTTAATTTAAGGGGAAAATTCAGAAAACAAAAGCCAAGTCGTAGCCACGCGCACACACAAACTCGCCTCGCTCCTGCCTGGGGAAGAGAACTGAAATATTTCCTCTCCTCCTCTCTGGCCAGCTCGTTTTACAGAAATGAGAAGGTAACCTTATCGATCAGCAGTGCATAAAAGCCAGGCATACACAAAGCAGGGAGAGGTGGGTGATATAGATGAGAATTAAAAGTGTTTTTATGGCTCTGCACCTGATCAGGAAAAGCCTTTTTCAGCTCAAACCCATGAAAGTTGTCTCCTACTCTTAAGCCATTTTTCACCTCTTTCATCAAGCACATGCCTTGCCCAAAGAAACGATGACAACACATGGCTAATTAACAACAAAGAATAATTGAACTATGGCTCTAACTATCTACCTTTAAATCAAAGGAAGGAGGCAACCAATACTAAAATTTAATCTGTCCTCTGGGGCTGGAGACAGCTTACAGGTTCAAGTCAGATAGCAAATGTAGCTAAATGGCAGTCAGAAAAGATCATGTGACTGGGGGCTAAAAACTAATTAATCTCCATAAAGCTGTAAGTGAGGTAGGTAAGATGACTTGAAATCTGATTACATTATTGCATTTAAGGAGGGGGAAATGCAGCATGTATTTTTCATGTTGATTTTAACCACCTGAGCCCTTAATGACATTTTGTACCTTGAAAGAAAACTCATATTTCATTTATATTTTAAAAGACTTACAAAGATGCTATTGTCATCTGCACAGAATTTACAAATTTAGTCTAAATAATGCTGCTATGAATCACAGGGAGTGCATTTCTAAACTTTTTTTTTCTGATGTCGGCCAGAAGATTCCATGTAACTATGGGAAGTCATAAAGCCAATCATCTAACAAAAGCTGAAATAAATCTAAGGAAAGGAATAATTTTACCACATACTCAAACAGAGGAGAAAAAAAAGAACTTGTATTCTATCTGGCTGCTGAGGATGCACATGCATTGCTCCTCTGATTTGTAAACAATTTCCAACACTAAATTTTGAATTAGTGGGAAACACAGCATTGATTATGGTTTCTATTATTTATAAATTGCTACACAGAAGATAAAAAAGAAATCAAGAAAAAACCCAGAGAAACAAAAAATTCTAGGTGGGTGGGAGAGCTCAATTCAATGAACTTAGTCAAATTATGCATGGAATTGACAAACTTAAATGTAATATTTTTAATTGTGTAGGACAGATGTTGGAATACAGGATAAGAAAAGGAGAAATGGCCTCAAGTTTCTCCAGAGGAAGTTTAGGTTGGATAGCAGGAAAAAATTCTGCACTGAAAGGGGGGTTAAGCAATGGAAAAGTCTGCCCAGGGCAGCGGTGGAGTCACCAGCCCTGGAATTGTCCAAAGCATGGGTAGGTAGATGTGGCACATTGTGACAAGGTTTGGTGAGCATGGGAGTGCTTTGTCAAAGGCTGAAAACTCGATCTTGGAGGTTTTTTCCCAACCTTAATGATTCTAGGAACAGAAAGGAAGAGAGAGGAAACAGCAAACTGCAACCACGTAGCAAGCTGAAACCAACCCTGAAGTTAATTTTGGAAGTTTTAGTCATGGCTATGGACCACTGTGCATAATCTCTGCTTCTTGTGCAGCAGCATCCATGTTAATATTGCAGACTGGAAAACACCAGAGACACACCAAAAAAGGGAAAAAAAAAAAAAGAAAAAATATATAAAACTAACCTAGAAGCAGAGGCATTATCAGACTCAATTACATGTTTTGAAATTCAGTACCAGCAGCACCTGACAGCCTGTGCAGGGGGCTGAGACAAGGACAGCTTTACGTGATAAAAAACCTGTACTTTTAAAATGTTCGTAAAATACTTGATATACACTGCTGAACAAGTATATAGTGGCAATAAATAAACAGCATTTAACTTAACAAGCACACGTTTATAGGTATAATAATGGCATTTTGCACTTCTGCAACACCTTTGATCCCAGAATTTCCGAGTTCTTTGCAAGGATTAATTAATTAAGCTCCAACACGCCCCTGCACCAGATGTCATTAAAATACTTTTTATGGCCTACAAATTCTACGAAAGACACGCTTGTATTTCATGTCTTATTGTGCCTCCTACCCAAAGCAATTACTTTTCTCCTCACTTGGCTGTGTGGTGGATGGGAAATGATGCAAGGGTCCTCCTGCCCCATTGGGCTGGGAGATTCCCTGGCAACTCCAAGTCTCTTCTTGATGATCAGAAAATTCAGGAGGTTCACACCTGTGAATTTGGGGAGTTCATGCCACACACTCTTCCCTCAAGCATCTTTGCCTGTCTTGCTCCTAAAGCCTCAGATTTTCTTTTCCCGCCTCCTGTGTTGCTCTTTGCAATGACTGATCTCCCTGAAATGCTCAAGGATTTTGCAATTTTGCTATTTAGAGTTAAGAAGACTTTTTTTTTTTTTTTTTTCCACATGGTGAAACTGCCATGTGGCTGTAAAGTGCCCCCACATCTTTCTCCCCCCACACCTCCTTTCCCCTGCTTTTTTTTCTTTCAGGAACCAAATCATTACACTTCTTACATCTTTATCCCTGGTTTTGCCAGAACCCAACATGAGCTGCAGTTCAAACCCTCCTTGGGAGTGAATTTAAGGTAGAGCAACTTGGCAGCGAAACCCGCAGGGTGAGAGCGCGTGTTTGTAAAGTCTGGCACAGATGGAGGCACCTCCTTGCATGAACCCTTAGCCTCCATGGGAAAAGGCAGAACATGGGAATCAGCTCCCAAACCTCATCCTCTGCTTATCACACTTATCTAGAGCTGGCAGTGCATCTTTTCCTGGACTCTGATTAGTGAAAAACTCCCACACGGAGCAAAGTTTGGCTCCGTGACTTATTAGACTTAGGAGAAGTCCCAGAGGCAGCTGAATTAAAGATTTTATTGCTGCTGGGCTCTTCCTAACACCTCTCTCTGTTTCCTCCTGCTTCCAGGTGTCTGATGAGATCATAGTGCTTGTGAGGTTGTTGATTCAAAAGTCTTCTCTACCATATCTATTATTTACAGAAACAGGTTGTGTCTCCTGGCCAGCAAACAAATTTAAGCAAAATTTGGCCAGTGAGTTCAATTGCTGGACATGCACATCTCCTCCTAAAAACACACCTGATGATATTTTAGTGTCACTTATACCAGCCAACCTTAGGCTGATTGTCTCCAGACTTATCTATATTTTATCCTGGAAATAAAACACTTAGAAGGAGCTTATAAAAATATAGAGACTGACTTTCTAAAGAGGCAGATAGTTACAGGACAAGGGGAATGTTTTTGAATTAAAGAGGGGAGATCTAGATTAGATGTTAGGAGGAAATTCTTGATGGAAAGATGTTAGAACAAGTTGCCCAAATTCCTCAAAGCACCAGGAGAAGGTTCTCCTTGAGACCCACCAGTCACATGCACTCTGATGGTAAAATAACCCTCCCAGAGGGGACAGGTCTGTGGGCTGTGGCCACAGGTGGTTTGGTGACACATTACACATTATCCAGGACATTTTTACCTTCCCACTGATAAATCATAGGCTCTCACCCAGCAGGTATGTCCTGAAAATTTCCTGACAATTACTTCTCATGGTGTTGGGCACAGTCTGAGAGTTCTCTTTACCTGAACTGTGTTTTTTCTGCTGTAGGAATGGCTCACCAGAAATCAGTTTTAGCACTCCTGTGCTATCCTTCAGACATGGAACACAGACCATGTTCTGTCCATCAGGGGCTGCAGCTCTTCCTCAGACTCATCATTTCCTCTGTCACTGTGCTCTCTTATTCAGGCCAGAAAGAGCAGTGGACAGACACAGCCCAGCCCAAAGCTGAGCTTGGATTTATTTGGTTTTTCTACAGCTCTGTGCCATAATGTTTTATCACCTCAGGTCTCCTGTCAACTACTTTTTGAGAAAAGCCCTGTTGACCAGCATTGAGCAGAGCCTGTTCTCTAAAAAAGGTACCCTGTGCATTCCTTTTTTTTGAGCAAATTAGTTTGTTCCTTCCACAGTGGATTGAGAGGGAATCTCTAGGCCAGACTTCAGATTCCTGACATAATTCTCCACCTACTCAACAACAGAACAAGCAACTTCCCAACAGAGTTTGAGGAAGTTGCAGTTCCATGTGCCTACAGTGAGTGAGAAAGGCAAGACTTCCCACAAAAGTGTATTTTCCTTAAGAGAAGAGAATCCTTTAGAGATAAACCATGATTTTACCTTTTTCAGGTCACTTAGACAATGTAGCTGAGTCCAGCTGGTCTGAAGAAGGATTTGCACCATACGGACGTTGACACCACAGCTCTGCATACTTAAATATTTAATTCCACTAAGGTACTGTACAACCAAAATACCTTGGCTTAATTTAGGTTGCATCTGGAAACTTGTCATTTGAGATGCCAAGAGGTAGCTTTCTAATTTTTTGCTTCTCTCTTCTCATGAATCTACAATTTCTACCCCCAAGTTTAAACAGTGTAAAAATTCGACATTTTTTAGATAGAATGATAATATTGCAATCCAAGGGTTGGCTCTTGGTCTGAACAGCCCTTGGTTTTATATACTGGAGCCAAAACATAAGATAAAAATCTGTCTGAAGGCTCTTCAATAAGAAAGATGGCAAATAAATTCTGGTTTAATATAAAAGCTAATTCAACTGTTAATCACGATTGGAGATAATTCCTAATGTGGCAGGATGTAATTTCATTTCAAAAAAACAGAGGAAGTGACAGCAAGCATTTTCTTGAACCCACGTAATGATATCATACCAAAAAGTCCTTTCCAACCACTTCTGTGCACAGGTCATAAATTACCAATCAGACACATAGAATTCCCCCTTTAATATTTTAAAGTCTCTTTTTTTTTTTTTTTTTTTTTTGTGCATTCTTTTTTCTCTTGTTCATGCTTTGTCTTAACAAATACGCTTGGCCATAATGAAAATAAACCTGCTGAAGTCTCTGTGGCCTGAGACAAGCTATAACACATTTCTGCACCACGGGGTGGGCTCAGGGGATACCTACTGAGAAAATGCATCCCCTCTGCGCATGCCCAGACTATTAAAATGAATTGACATGTTAATGCTGACAGGAAAAGAGCACAAGAGAGCTTGCTAAATTACTGCTCAGTCAGGCACTAGGAATTCCTGAGTGGCTAACTCCTGAGCAAAACCTGCAGCAAGGAGACAAGTAGGAAAAAAAAAAAATAAAAAAATAAAATAAATAAATAAAAAAAAAAATTAAAAAAAATAAAAAAAGGAAAAAAAAGAAGAGAAGGAAGGAGAAGTGGGGAAAAAAGAAGGAAAAAAAAGTGGGTGAAAAAAAGAAACTTTATTGTCAAATGCAAACAAAACAAACAAACACTAAGGGTTTGTCATGTTAGCAATGCACCTACTCATAAATCATATGGATTTTAATCATACCTGCCACCTCAGCCTGCTTCTCCCCTGAGAAATTGTTTTCTTTTTTGCTCCCTCCTTCACTCGCTTTCAATTATCTGGAAGCTGTTTCTCCTGTTTATTTATTTATCTAAAGTTCACATACAGTATGCATGCACAAATTTCCTCTGGGGGCCTGAGCCCAGGCAGATCATACAGGGATGCAGTGGAGCGTGGCAGCTAAACATCTCAGATGAATGTACTCAGCCTCCGAAAACCTGCTTTGGACCACGGTGACAAGAGGAGGGGAGGACAGAAAGTAATTAGCGTGTGTACAATGATGGATTATGGCTTAATATTCAGGCATTTCACCTTTGCACTGCTATAGGTAGGCCCACGAGATGACAAACGAAGTCCACATTCTTGCCAGCAAGGGGAAAAAATAGGAAAAAAAAAAAAAAAAAAAGGTGTGTGGGGGGAGAAAAAAAAAAAGCCCTTCAGGATTTTTACTCCTTTAGCCACGTCCTCTACTCAGTGGATAAATTGCCTTGATTGTTTTAGTTACCTTTCAGACCTTTTAGGGTTTGGAAAATGCCAGATATATGCACATATGAGAAACCTGAGGGGCAGCTGCTCGGTGAATTTCTGACAAGCTGGCACAATATTGTTTTTATGTCTCACAGCTTCTACATGTAACTGTAGTACTACAGAGCGACTCACTCTTTCAAATTTTAAGGAGTGAACTGCCAGTGACCTTTTCTCAGCTCTGGGAGGTGAGTGTACAGCACAGATCCATCATCAGAGGAAGATCTTATAGACAACTTTAAGAAAAAAAAAAAAAAAAAAAAGGTATCATTTTTGCAAGCCAGATTGAAGGAAAAAATAGATGAGGAGAGTTCAATGAGGAGTTACAACTACAGGTTAAATAGAGTTTTAACTCCAAAAATGAGTTTAGAGTCTAACTGAAGCTCTGTATATGTATTAGGACTAATGTAGCTTTTTTAGGAATGTTTGAAACTATAGTTGCTATGCAGGGTATTGCTCAATTAAAGGAACATCTAGACAGCTCTCCCGTTTGGAACACTTGTAGAAATTAAATGGATCACATGCAGTTTGACATTTTGCAAAATAAAAGAATAATTGGGGCACCGTATTGTTTTTGCCTTTAAAGAGAGGAGTCAGGCTCACCCTGTGAGGCTGAGCTGGAACCAGGATCTGGAATCTGGGTCCAGATTTATTCCCCCCACTGCTTTCTCAGAAAACTACTGATGCTCCAGTTAACCCTTGCAGCACCACACACTTCCCACTGGATATTTAATACACCTCTAGCCTGATATATTGAAGTAGTCAGAACTTATTTCGTCAAATTCATATGAGGGGAAGCAGTTGCCTGCTATGGCAGATTCTGCAGTTCAATATTTCCCTCTGAAGGCCACGACCTGGTTATGAGACAAGTCCTGGATTTATATCCTTTGAATAAAGAGTTTTTGGAGGAATTCAGTTACCTGTCCACACGAGGTGTGGGGTGAGAGTTGGTTTCTCAAACTGATGTCTTGGGAAGGCTGACCTGAAACAGAGACTGGTCAGAGCTGGAGAATAAAGTAGGGATTTATTGAAAGGTTTCCAAAATCCACCTTGGGAAGGACAGGATCTGACCAGAGCTATAACCAAGGTGGACTCAAAATGGTCACAAAATGGTCATAAAATGGTCACAAAATGGCTGAATGGTCACAAGGTTTCACACTTTGATAAGTTTTGGTCCATTTGCATATTGGGGTCTAATTGTCCAATTACATCTTCAGGCTGTGAGGTCTCATCCTTGTTCCTCCCTTGTTTGTGCTTTTGGGCCTGAAAGTTGTCCTTGGTCCTCAGCAAGAAAAGGATTTGTTTTGTCTCCCTGCTCTGTGAAGAGCTGAGTGACACTGACTGTGAGCTCAGAGCTGCACTCCTGGGCAGCACAGAATCTGAAATACATGAAAGCTAAAGCTAAAGGCATCAAACCCCCACCCTCCCCTGCAAAAGCCAAAGAACTCGCAGACTTTTACACATTTGGTTTTTTTTTTTATTCCTGTGCAAACTCTGCCAAAAACTGAAAACCTTGAGATCAAGGAGTTTCTGGTGTCCTGTGGTACTTCAGCCCTCTCACATAAATCAAGTTCATGCTGTGGTCAGAGCAGATTGTTCACCAACTGAGGAGCCACAAACACTTATGTATGTGCCATCTTTTAAACATTTCAACAGCCCCGTTAAATGTTGTCACATAAGCTAAAAATTAACCGTGAAGACACACTTTTCCTCACATTCACTACAGCTGAGCCTGAAACCAAATCCCAGATGTTCCCAACAAAAGCCATCTTGAATCACTGCTTTCCAGAAAAGTGTTTCAGAGAAATCCGAGGAGGTGTCCCTTGTCCTGATTTCATGGACACTGCCAGAGGCTGCAGTGGCATGGAGGGACCTTCAGTCCAACCCACCAGGGACATTTATTCCAACTCAGGACAGCCACTGTCACATGTCTGTGCAAGAAAAGGCTTTGGGGTGATCTAATTTCAGCTTTATAGTACCTGCAGGGAGCCCACAAGAAAGATGGAGACTCTTTACAAGGGACTGGAGTGATAGGACAGGGAAGAACATCTCCAAACTGAAAGAGCGCAGGTTTAGAGTAGATATTAGGAAGAAATTCTACCCTGTGAGGATGATGAGATCCTGGCACAAAGTGCCCAGAGAAGCTGTGGCTGCCTCTGGATCTCTGGAAGTGTCCAAGGCCAGAGTAGACACTGGGGCTTGGAGCAGCCTGGGATACTGGAAGGTGTTCCCAGGGGTTGGAATAAGCTGAGCAAAGACTGTTTCCCTCTGTCTTCCTGAATTACCTGAGCTAGAATATATCACTGGTGCTTTCCTGTGATCACAACTTAGTTTTGAAATGCCAAGAGCACTTTCTGACTGTGACTTCTCCTACCTGAAGATTAAAGCCCTGAACGTGTACAGTTCACCCAGAAATGCCATTTTCCTTGGTATAAACTACATGTTATACATTTGGTACAACTTTCATTTCATTTTGTGTTTTCATTTGCAATCTTGGGTATCAAAGAAAGCCAAACTGACAAGAGCCAGCTTCTAAACCCAGTCAAGTGGAGTTTTCCATGGTTTGCAGAAATCAACCCATAATTGACTTGATTTAAATCTCTGAGTGCATAAAAGGCTGCAGGTTGTCAGAATAAGACAGAAGCACAGAATCATTGCTTAAGTTGGAAAAGATCTTTAAGAGCATCGAGTCCATCCATTCTCCAGCACTGCCAAGGCCATCACTGCCCCATGCCCCCAAATGCCACTTCCACACAGCTTTTAAATCCCTCCAGGGATGGGGACTCCACCACAGCTCTGGGCAGCCTGTTCCAATGTTTGACCACCCTGAACAGCAAAGAAATTTTCTCTAATATCCACCTAAACCTCCCTTGGCACAACTTGAGGACATTTCCTCTCCTGTTCCCATCAGCTTCTTTTTGCAAAAGAAGAACCTCTAGGAACTAGTCCAGGTGTCACCAGCAATAAAATTATACACCATGGGACTTTTATGAGTTGCATGGGCCTAAATAGAGTAAAAATACCTCAACCCTCAATTTTGTGTTACTCCAATGTCAGGAATCAATGCCAAAGTTTTGACAGACCCTAAATAACAACAAACAACAGACAAAGCAAACAAACAAACAAAAAATCAAACAAAATCCTCAAACTCTTTAGTTTGCTTCAGTTTCTCCCAACCTTGCAGCAATGTGAGTTCTCCTTATGGTTGGGGGGAAAAATGAAGAGTTGCCATGGAAATTGCCACAAATCTTTCTTTCAGCTTCTTTCAAGCTACAGAACATGTTTATAAAGACACACATAGAATCCATTTGTCATTAAAGAACTTAGGCAGCAACAGAACTACATTTTCCCAAGTTTTACAATGTAGAATTTTAAATTTCACAATCATTTGCTCTGCTCTCGTTCTCATTACAGAGGCAATATTAGAATGATAATGACTTACATGCTCTGTCATAGTTTACTACTCTGACCTTTTCAGTATTCTGCCTTTTGAAAGCTTGACAGGGCCACCTCTCCTGTTCCCTTTAACGTGGCAGAGAGCTGGGACCAAGGAAAGAAGGGGATAACAGCAACAGACACTCTGCCAAATTCTCTGAAGCTTTAAATAACCTCACTGTAACTCATCATATCTGGGGTGTATTTAAACAGATTTCCTCTCTTTCCCCCAGCATTTTGTGTCCCTGGAATTGCACTGGTCATCCAGAGCAGTGGTTTACCTGCAGTAGGTGCATTGGGAAGTGAGAGGTCTACACCCACACTTTACCACTTGGATATCAGTTTGGCCTTTTGAATTATTCATCAGCCCAAGAACAAAGTCAGATTTTGGTCCCAGGTGACCAGCTGTGTGTGTTCTCAGTGTGAACTTTTTTGTTGGGTATTTTTTAATGTGCTGTTGCAGATTCCAGGGCCATCCCATTAGATATATGCAACACTTACTTCATTTTGTAGGATAGCAGACTTATTTCAGCTGCATTTCCTGCTGCCAATTCCCCTATAAATCATCAGGAGCATGAAGGAAGCTCCCCAGGGCCAGTGCACAACGTGCTGCACAAGTGTGGGGTCACAGGTAGACACATTTGATCCAGTGTGCTCCTCCTACTCCCTCATTTCCTAGAGCATAAAGAGTCAGAGAAAGGTCCTAAAGAGAGTCACTGTCAACCCCCATTTCCCTTGTGTACCTCCTTTAGTGGCACAAAGCCATATCCTTCTTGAAACGAGGGCACAAAAGAGCAGGAGCCTCTTAAACCAGTGGAAAGCTTGTGGTGGAGGAAACAATTGCAGGGATCAAAGAATCACAGATTTGTTAAGGTTGGGAAAGACCTCCCAAAATCATCGAGTCCAACCTTTGGCCAAACACCACCCTGACAACTAATCCAGAGCACTGAGGTGTTTCTGGAACCCCTCCAGGGGCTCCACCAGCTCCCTGGGCAGCCCCTTCCAATGCCTAATGAAAGAGCTGGAGGACACAGTCTCAAGCTGCACCAAAGGAAATATAGGCTTGATAGCAGGAAAAAGTTTTTTACAGAAAGGGTAATAAAGTATTGGAATGGTCTGCCTGGGGAGGTGGTGGAGTCACCATCCCTGGATGTGTTTAAGAAAAGCCTGGATGTGGCACTTGGTGCCAGGGTTTAGTTGAGGTTAGGGTTGGGTTGGACTTGATGATCTCAGAGGTCTTTTCCAACCTAATGATTGATTCTAAATCTCTTCAGTGCAGAAATGCTTTTTGATGTCCAGCTATGATGTTCACAGAAAATGGGGTTCCACCTCTCCTGGGATGGTTGCTCCCCATCCCAACATTTTTCTGTGTAGCACCGAGGAGCAGCCAGGCTGACAGGAACCTCTGCTTTTAGAGACTCAAAGGGACCTCTCAGCCTCCTGCTGCTCAACCTGAACTCCCTCAAACACTCCCCTGACACTGCTCCCTGCCTCCCTACAGCCAAGATGAGGATCAAGCCACTTTCACCCTTTCACATCTCCCTCTCACATCTGTCCTCTCCAATATCACTTGCAGGTGTTTTGAGAAGACCCACACACACTCCAGGCTGCCTTTTTTCCCCCCTTAAAACAGGCTGCCCTGTACATTAGGCCTGCAGTGCTGTGCTCCCCGAGTTCACCACTTCAATAAAAACCAGGTGTTCCACCACTTTCCTGTGGGATCCTATCCCCACTGCCAGGCATGTGCTCTGCAGAGCCCCCTGATGTGGCGACGGAAGAGTTAATGATCTCCCAGCCTACTGCTGAGGATTATTTAGCACACCAGGTGCCTGCTGCACTCTCACTGGCGAGGAGAGCCTGGGAACAGGGATGAATCAGGGCTGCAGCTGTGTCAGAGAGGGGCCAGGGAGCTGGAGAGGGAGCTGGTGAGGCAGTCGGGATCTCCCTGGGACCCTCTGCTCTTTACACAAACACAGAGAGTGCTGAGCAAACCCCAGTGGGCCCTGGGCATCACAGTGATGCCTTGGGAAAGCTGACCTGAAACAGAGACTGGGCAGAGCTAGAGAATAGTAGTGTTTATTAAGTAGGTATTTATTAAGTAGGTATTTATTAAAAGGTGTCCAGGATCCACCTTGGGCAGGACAGGGCCCAGCCAGAGTGGACTAAGAATGGTCACAAAGTGGCTGAACAGTCACAAGATCTTACTTTTTATAAGTTTTGGTCCATTTGCATATTGGGGTTTAATTGTCCAATTCCAGCTCCAGGTTGTGAGGTCTCATCCTTCTTGTTCCTCCCTCCAGCCCACCCTTGTTTGTGCTTTTGGGCCTGAAAGTTTGTAACAGTTGTCATTTGTTTCCAGCAGGAAAAGGATTTATCCTCCTGCTCTGTGAAGAGCTCACCAGCACTTAATACAAGGCTCAGAACTACATCCCTGGGCAGGACAAAATCTGAAAATATGAAAGCAAAACTTAAGGCATCGACAGTATCCCCCTTGTGATTGCACAGCACTGAGGGTCTCACCTTCCTGGGGAACAGCAGCACCCTCAGAGTCTGCTGGCCCTCAGATTTGGGCAGATGCTCATCACTTGCCTTTCACCTGTTGCTTGTAAAGCTGCTCTGCTCAAGTACAAAGGCTTTCTGTGGCTGTAGGGAAATATAAATTTTTCTATGACTTTTAATTCCTCTTATCTTCACAACAGTCAGATTTCAAAACACTTAAAAGCTCTTATTGCTCTTCTCAGGCTTTCTGCTCCAACTGCAGCTTCCTCTTCCTTCAGAGGATGGTTTGATTTTGGATTTTTTTGGTGGATTTTGTGTTGGGCACTCCACACAGGAATGCAGGGGAGATCCTCACATGGCACCAGGAACAGTAAATGGAATTGCAAAAGTCACAGGACCAGGTGTCTGTCTCAGGTACCAACCTCAGGCATAAAAGAAGCTCAAGAGAGAGATGAATCTCAGAACTGTCCCAGGCCAGTGGGACTTCCCATTATCTTTTAATCTGAGTCAGTAGAAAGCTGTCCTCTGATTCAATCCTGATTGCTTTGATTTGTGCAAGTCCTAATGTAACAACAAATAAATCTGTAGGGCTTCAAAGAGCTTCTCAAGGAAAAGAAATTTTTTGATAATGAAAGTATGAAAGGCAAACCAATACAGAAATCACATTGTATCACTCCCAGGGAAGGAAGCTTTTGATCCATCTCAACATCTTTCCTGTGCTTAACTGTATCAGAAAAGTCCACAGTGATAAAGTCTCTACCTCTATAAAAGTTTTGCTCTGAAAGAGATAATTACATTTTCTCTGGTACATCACCTCTCTCGTCCCAGGGGGTTAAATATGATACACACAGTGAAGGCAATGCAGATGTCCCTTGCACGAGTGGTCTCATCATAGAAATCTCCATCTACAACTCCCCTGCCCTGGAGGCAAGAAAAATGAATTCATGTCAAGAAAACTACAAGAGTCATGGACTGATTTGGGTTTGGCATGGAACTTTAAAGCTCATCTCATTCCAACCCCCTGCCATGGGTTAGGACACTTCCCACTATCCCAGGGTGCTCCAAGCCCTGCCCAACCTGGCCTGGGATATTCCAGGGATGGGTTATCACACTCCATCTCCTCCCTTTTCTTTTCTTTCCCTGACTTATGAAACAAACAAAAATTATGAAGAAAATCAAAACTAACAAAACTCCAAACACCTAACTCTACTCCAGAGGATGAAAGAGCAGAAAAGAGAGTGATGGCACAAGTCCCCTGGGATCTGCAGCCCATGCCAAGGACTGAACATAGTCTTCGCAAGGGCAGTTAATGACATTGTAAACACACTTCTTTTCCACCTGTGGTACCCCAGAACAGAGTCACTGCCTCCCCACTGCCCCCACCTGCTGTGACATCAGCTGGTTTCCCCATCCTGCAGAAGTCATGTAGGTCCTCCCCAAAATGTGCTGGCACTGAGTGAAGCATTCATGGTACACCCTAAAGTAATCCCTAAGTGACTCTTACTACCATGTATCCCATACCCAACTCTTTTTCCTTCCCTCTTCTCTGCTTCATGGGTTTCTTTTCACTTTCCTCAGTGTTTACTGTACTTTGAATAGTTCTGTGGCCACCATCCTTAGGAGAACCATGGGAACTGGCAGGCAATGAATGACTGGCGTGCAAAAGGGGCTTTTTGGGTTTTTTCTTTCCCCTTCTTCTTCTACTTCTCCTGCTTGAAAACAACCTTGGCGAGCCATCAGATGAAAAAAAAAAATCCATTCTTCTGCCAGCTCCTGCCCGGTGCCAGTGTCAGGCTATTTAAAGCTCTCTGAGAAGTGGTTTGGGAGAAGGTGGCACCAAAGCAGCACATCGAGCTGCATCTTCCCCCCTCCCATATCAAAAAACAACCCAAACCAGAGGTTGCCGAGCTCTCTTTGCTACCAGGCTTGACTTAAGTTAAACATCCAAGCCCCTGACACAAATGTGCTCTGTAGGAATCTGTAATAAGGCACTGCAGTTAAAACTAGCAACTGCATTTTCGACGCGAGAGCATAATCCCCATTGTTACTGGGGAGTCTGGATCTTGCCACAACAGAGGGGCTTTTTTTTTTTTGTTATATTACATGCCTACCAACCAAGTCCTTTTCTTTTATAGCTCCCCGTGGTAGGGAAGGGAGGGAAAAAAAGAGTGGATTTAAGTTTCCAGGGAGCTGTCGGCCTTTGTGATGAGGTACATGGCTCGCTGCTAGTTCACAAAGGGGGTTAGCACCAGAACTGCGGTGAACTATTCATCCTGCCAGCGAGCTCAGGTGAACGCGGCGCTCGCAGCCAAACAGGAACACTGTGCAATGTACCACAAGCTGAAAGCTGTTCATCGAGCCAGCGGGAAATTCAGGCGTTTAGCAAGCGCTGGAACCAGAGCTGCTGTGATGGATGGATGTATCCCAGACCTCTGGAGTTGCGCGGAATAGGCCGGGCCAGGAGAGAGCGAGAGGTTGGCACAAGCCTTGGAGAGTGGTGGGACAGAGGATGGGAGTAGCGGGAGGATGGGATGAGGTGTTCCTCCTCTCCTCCTCCCTGGGAAACTGCGAGAAAATGAGATGAATTTGATTTATTTCCCACCGCGAACTTCGGGGGAATGGAGCAAAACTTAAGAGCAGAATTCACAAACAAAACAAAAGGCTTAAACCTAAGGGGGAAAAAAAAAAAAAAAGCAAAAAAAAAAAAAAAAGCCTATTCCTCGGGGAGAAATGTGATACTCCCCAGCTTGCCCACTATCAGCACTCTGAGACCTGCTCCCAGCTGCTCTGCATTCTTGGGTTTCATCGCTCAAATCTGAATTACAGGAGAGCGTTAAGGCTGCCCGTGCTGCTCCTGCTGCTCCTCTGGTGCTGCCCCTCGGAGCGATGCTCAGACGCCACCAGAGTGATGCAGCCCAGGCAGGTCAGAGCCCACCACGACAGCAGGAGGCACAGAATCACAGACATCCAGCAGGGCCACTGGCAGAAGTCCAAAATCTAGAGGTCCCAGAGAATAGAAAACAAAATTTAATTTCTATCAGGACGAAAATTGGCCAAATAAGAAGTTATAGCATTTATCTCTTTGAGCTGTTGGGTGCAAGTGGAGAGCAAACCCATGAGCAGCCCTCTGATTTGCTCCACGGGCCCTGATGCAACAGGAAGGAGAAATTGTCCCATAAACTGCAGCTGATCAAAACCTTTTATCTTGAGATCATAGAATGGTTTGGATTGGAAGAGAACTTAAAGACCATCCTTTTCCAAGCCCCATCCCCATGAGCAGGGATACCTTCCACTAGACCAGGTTGCTCAAAGCCCTTTCCAACTTGGCCTTGTTTGGTCACATCCCTCCAGTCACCCTTGACACCTCTGCTTCATCTGACAACGCATTAAAAATATCATTATATCACAAAATATCACAAAGGTCATTAAAATACCAAGGTTGAAACGTATAAGTAGTTTATAGAAAACATGGCACCCTGCCCTGTACTGAAATAACATCTATTATTACATGAAATCAAATAACACATTATTTGAGGAAACCAAGGCACCCTTGGGTGAAGAGGTTTGCAAAAGAGAAAGGAGAAATCACTGCCTATCTATAGGGGGAATTTGTTAGGAGATATATTTTAAATCCTTTTTTCCACTCAGATGACTTCTACCTCAGGTACACACTGCCCAAAGCCACTGTGGTACTCAGGACTGTTAGTGCAGCGTGAGCTCTCAGTGCCAGAGCAAATCCTGCTGATAAAAGGACAATAAAACACTAAAGGTCTGCCTGAACTTTCTCCCCACCTGCTGCTCTTAAGGCTTTCCCTGAGGACTGGGAAAAGCATCCCAGCATCACCTCTTCAGTGATTTGGCACGGCCACCTTTGTCTTCTCGTGTCAGCTGGGAGGGGCAGGGATCACCCCGGCTGCTCATCCCCACCCGAGACCTTCCTGCCTCTGCTGTCACAGCTGCCCATCGCTGCCAGCTCACCACAGCACTGCATGAACAGGGCACAGCAAGGGAATCAGACAGTGACCCAGAGCTGGTAGGGAGCGGGGGGAACACAGCTCCAGCCCCAGCCCCAAGCCTTGGCTGCGGAGTGGGATTTACATAATAATTAACTCCGGAATTCTTGGACAACTCACTTTCTGTGCAACAACTGTGGATGATTCCCCTGTACACCCTTAAAAATCTGTCTAGCTAACAGATCCAAAAACCCAACACCTGTGTGTCAGCACGAACAGCTGTACACTTGCCACCACTCCTCTCTCTGCAGAGGATGCCACATGCCAGTTGCTTTACTTAGAGCGTGTGGGGAGGCCAATCCATTAGAGAGAGAACACAGCATAATTAAGAAGCAACATGCTTTCTTGTTCCTGCTGCCCTATTTTTTTTTTTTTTTTTTTTTTTTTAGGGTTTTTTTTTTTTTTCCTCCCCTTACTTACGTTGTTTAAACAACTCCATCCACTTTATTCTGCTGATCTTCAGGCTTGCAGGGGTAGTGAACTCGGGAGGCAGGGTCTGCTTTCCCAAGTTCTCACAGCACTCATCAGCTGGCGTGTCAGGGTAGAGAAGCTTCCAATTGAACTACATTTTTGCCTTTTCTTTTTTTTTTTTATTCCTTTTTCTTTTTTTTTTTTTTTTTTTTTTTTTTTTTCATTTTTCCCCCCCTCTTTCCCTGAGAAATATCCTCAATAAGAAAGATCTTCTCGGGATAAATAACGGGAGACACAAAGAGTGCAGAATCTAAACACGCGCATTCCGCGCGCTGCACGACGGCAACAAACGATTACACCCACCCCGAAACATCCACAGACGGTCATGTTTGTTTTCATTGCATTCCAGATATCAGTTGCAATCACTCTATATATATATTTCTGTCTCTCTCTTGCTTTCTGTGTGAGTGCCTGTGTTCCCTTTATACACGGAACAGAAGAAACATTTTTCTTAACTGAGCTTTATCTTCAAAACCTGTGCTCCGGCGATGCACACTGTGTATAAAAATGCCAGCTAAAAAGGGGGTTTTAAATCCATTTGGAGCCATAATGTGAATTTATCTTCACATGAATAATTTGCACCAGTATTCCTAATTTGGCAAGCAAAGAGTGCAGCATAGCTTCACAAGCCATAGTACCTTTGTGCTCTTAATCCTCATGGGGCTACCTATACTTGTCTTTCTGTACATTGGATCACTGCTAGTGGAGGTCTGAAAAGCATCTCCAGCAATCTTTAATTCATGTGATTAAAAATTCAAAAGAAGCCCTTGTACCAGCTGTTAAACTATGTTAGTAAGCTGTAATTCAGAGTTCAAATCCCAGCAAATTGAAGGTTAGGTTAACAGGATCATTCAGTGGAACTGCATTATATCGTGGCAACTAGAACAGTAGGTGGACTGTTTTATACATGCTCATTTGCAGAAGATAAACTAAGGATGAGCAAACTCAGAGCACTGCAAACCTTGCCTTGGATTTATTTTCCCCCCTTTCTCTTTCTGTGACATGATTTTTTTTTTTAGAGCCTGGCAGATGAAACCAACTGTGGGTTTTGTTTAATCTTTGCACAGATAGAAGCGGAATAAAATCAGCATGAAGTGTTTTGTTTAAGATTATCTGGAATCTGAGCAATGCATTTTTCATCTCTGAGACTAATTAGTTTAAATATTACAAAGGTGAAATGAGTTTGATGGTCTTAAGTCTAATGTTCATTGTCCTTCAGCAAATACAGAGAAAGTATATGAATAAAGAAATCCACCTTATTTTGCACAGCTTGATATGATTATTCTTTGCTCAGACTGGTCCCAAGGTAAACTTGCAGAAAGTCTGGAAGAATCAACTTTAAGTGCAAGTAAGGCTAAAAGTCTTATGTGTGATTACAATTATTATTTATTATTAACACCACAATAGTCATTAGTCTTCAGCTCAAACTGAAATACTGTTGTGGAGAGTGTTGCATTAAAAAGGGACATTATTTGCTCTGCAGTGCTTACAGGCTCTGCAGCTTTACAGAGCTTGCAGGGAGAAGGTGAGAAACAGGATGTAATATCATCTTTAGTTTGCAGATGGGGAATTATGGCACAAAGTGTCTTTCCCAAAACCACACAGGAAGTGTGCAGAGCTAGAAGCTGAATCCTGATCTCCTGGAGGCTTTAACCAAAATACCATCCTTCCTGTCTATTGAAAGAATCACATATTATGTAATAGGCTGTAAAGCAGACCTTTAAGGAGACCAGACTTTAGATGTGGTCCTGTGCCTGTGGTACCCAGCAAAACAATCATCCCATTTAAAATATCCTCATAAACTCTTCAACTCCATGATCTTAGAGATGCATTTCAAACTTAACAAATCTGTGAAACACTCTTGTGTTTATGGTGAATTTGCTAAGGTGGGTTTTCTACAATAGAGGGAAACTGGAAAAGAAGACAAACTGCTTGGAAAGGCTAGGAAGAGTTGATAACTTGCTCAGGATGGCAGGAGGGAGAGGGGCAGCAGCCTTTTGTGGTGACAGGGTAATATTGGGGGAAAAAGCTTCCCAAGAAAAGCAATCAGGGAAATGATGTTTTTCAAATGAAGAGGAAAAAATGCTAAAGAAGAAAAAGTGCTGAGGATGAGTGTGCTAGGGATTCTGGTAGAGGCAAAGGTGAACTGAAGAAACAGGTGAGGAGAATTTGGAAGAAAGAAAAGACAGGAGTTTTAGGACTACAGAACCTGTCAAAGCATAGGAATTTTTGCATAAGTTGCAAAAAAAAAAATTTAAATATTATATTTGCAATTTTTCTTTCCTGCTGTTGGTAAGATACCACCTAGTGAAAGCCCCAGCAAACTCTGTTGTCCTTCTAGGGACGTACTGACAGGTTGGAAGAAAGAAGACATCTGCTTATGCATCTTTTGGCTGAGATGCCTATGAACTTTGATCGAGCAACTCCTTTTAATTCCCCACCTGAGACTGCATTTCTCCTGAAATGACTAAAAGTCCTGGCCATTCTTCCCAGCAGAGGTCTTCAAATAAATTTATTAAAACCAAACCAAACCAAACAAACAATTAAAAATTGCTTGTGACCAGCACAGTTGCCTGCATGTGGATGATGTGTGGTTGGTTCCTGCCATTAAAACCCTCCAGTGACAAATCCCTCCCACTGTGGGTCAGATGTCATGTCTATACACATGGCACTCCCCAAACAATTTTAATGCTACATCAAATACAGTGTTTAAAAACAACTTTGTCTAACCAAGGACTGAGTAAAACTTGTGAAGGACTTGGCCTCATAATTTAGAGTCATCATCATCAACAGGCTTTCACTTGGATAGCACCTTTCATTCAAAGATCTCGGAACACTTAATTTAATTAAGCCTTTCAACAATGCCATAATGCAGCCAAATGTTATAATAACTGCTTGTAGAGGTTTGAATCTGAGACAAAGAGAGGTTAAACGAGTCTCCCAACGTCCCAGAACGAATTAATAACATCGCCAAGAAGAGGCTGCAAAGCCTCCCTGCAAGCCGTGCTGCTTCCCTCCTTTCCCACCCTGACATGGGTGGGTTTCTGTGCCCACTGGGCTGTGCTGACGGTGCTTTTGGATTTCCCTCTGCTTCCCAGGCAGCCTGGGAGCAATCTGTGTGAGAAGCAAGCAGCGATTGCTCAGCAGGGTTAGCTGCACCCTGAAAGGGAAGGTGGTGATGGGAACATCCTCCCCCCAGGAACAAGATGAGAAAAGGTCTCGCAGTGCTTTTCCTCCACGCCACCACTTCCTCTGGGTTACCTTGGGAAGTGGGATTGTTTGCTGTTTTCCCATGGCTGGGAGCTGTGAGATCTTTTACGGTGCACTCGTGGTCTCTCACAATCCGAGTCCAAACAGGCACGGCTGGGAGAGTGCAGTCACCTTAGCCCCCTGTGGGGAATTGCCTCAGCCCTGAGGGAGGAACATCCTGTCCTCGTACCGGCACACAATGCTGCACTCTGACTTTTTCCAGGAGGTCCCTTGCATTCAAACCTTGTCTCTGTCCCGATTCCCTGAGCCTGGGAGATCTGAGCAGCATACAGGCTGCAGTGGTATGGCTCCAGGCCATACAGCACACACTAAGCATTACCATATGTCACAGAGGCAGCTAGACAAAATCTTCCCTGCAATGCGAAGAGCAGCGCTTGGATCCATGCACAACTCCACCAGTTAAGACCAAACAGCAAAGGTTTTGTAAAACAAAATCAGTTTGGTTTACTGCTGAGCGTCAGCAGCTGCTTTCAAATTTACAAATGCATTTACTTTCTACAGAAACATAAATGAAAAGCAATTGATTTCTGAGCCGCCTGCCAAGACCTGAGACGGGGATTTGTTTTTTCCCAGGCGTTGCTGCAGGGTTTCAATCACCACGAGACCCACACACAGGTGGAGTGACCACTGGAGCACTGGGACCTGCAGCTCCCACCCTGCTGCCAAAGGAGAGCTGGATCTCATGGATGTGAATCCCCCCAGGATTTGCTGTTTATTACACCCAGGATTTCCCTGGCATGGAGAAGCTCCAAGATTAAATATTTGGCCCTTTTGTTCTGGGGTCTGGCACAAGGGGGGAGGCACTGCAGGAGATGCATCCTGCACAGGGAATGTGGGGTCTCACCAGAAAGGCCACATCCCATATTGTCCCAATTCTGCAATCTCATGAACACAAATATTTAACACCTATCCCAACCCCATATTCATAAAGGGCCATCTGTTATCTCCTTCCAGTGGCTCCAAAGTAAGTCATCTCTTGATGCCACTCACTACTGACATGATACCTTCAATTTGAGGGTAAGATAGTTATTTGGGCTAATTTCCTAGTGGTAAAGCCCTGTGTAATTGAACAGTGTTGAAAACAAGTGAGGTTGGGCAGAACTACAAACAAGGCCTGTTGCTGATGGTACCCATTTCACCAGGCCGTCCAACCAAAGCCCAAGCTCCAGGAATAAATAATAGGATGCTCCAAAACATCGACTTTGGCTCTTAAAAACAAGCCCCTGGTCCTTATTATTGAGAAGTTCAAAATGTGTTTACTGCTGAAAAATCAAAAGACAAAGAACAATTCCAATTGTATTTTTGAAATCTAATTATTTGAAGCATGATCTTGAAACGTTGGGAGCTGAATGCAACAGTGTAAATTACACACAAATTCCTACAAAAAGGAAATTATGTGGGTTTAAATGACAGTATAATGGCTTAAGCTTATTTATATTAATTAAGCTCATCAAAATAATATGTGACTGTTAATACGTGAAACAACATTAAAATATAATAGCTGTTTTCTCTTAAAGGTTAAACGGTCTTGATTCTTTGCATGTGCAAATGAGTGTCATTGTCATTAATTGCCGTCATCTTGCTTGCTCACATTTCTTGGAAATGCAAGGCTGGACACCTTTAGCATGGAAATTTAGATTTAAACTCTTTGCCTGGAGAGACCTGGGTCCCAATAGGAGCCACACAGGTAAAGCACAGCCTTCAGCATTGTGTCCTGCCCAGCTCAGCTCACAGGCTCCCAGCCCTGCAGATATTTCCCTCCTGCAACACTTCACAGTCCCTTTACAGCACATAACGAAACCTGCATCTCAAACTTATCTTAATGAGCCGAAAATCCGCCGCCCTAATTGGCGCACACATGGCGTGGCTTTAGCTACGAGATAAACAATTTACTCCGGTATCAAGGAAACATTGGTCAGGATTTTACGAGGCTCCCCAAAAAAAAAAAAAAAAAAAAAAAAAAAAAAAAAAAAAAAAAAAAAAAAAAAAGAATAAGATAAACCCACCCTTCTGTTTGTTGCAAGAGCCAGGGTAAAATAAACTCCCGGCACATCCCGTGGTGGCCGGGCTGAGCTTCTCTGTCCCAGCCCTGATCCCACCCAACGCCCACCAGCTTCGCACCCAGCTTGGCCAAAACACCTCCCGGGCTCCTACAGGTGTTACATTTTTTGCTCCCCCCAGTGACCATTTCTATTGTGATTAGACTAAAAAAAAAAAAAAAAAAAAAACATAATAATAATAAAAATCTCCAAAAGCAATGTGCTGGCATGGCTGAGAACATACATATAAGGCCACTGAGGTCCGCGCAGAAAGGATTGCACAATAACCCATTAAAATAAACATTTGCAACCACAGATAGCTGGACTGAAATCCCTGCTCTGATACAAATAACATCTGGACAACTTTTGTATGCATCTTCCAGCATAAAACACCCTTGAGAAAAAATAGAAGGCAAGCTAAAAGACAAAGGACCACTAAAGATTTTATTATGCTATGGGTGTGGTGCCATAAATTTAGGGGATTCAGGCAAGAGTTGCCAAGCTTGAATTTAAACAGCATGTTGTTTTTAAAAGTTGTAACATTAGTGACGAACAAGTCAGTATTCTTACATAATTAATCCAGTGTGAAATAGAGTGGCTGGAAGACATCCAGTGGTTTAAAAATAACTCAATCATCTTTAAGATCCACAATACTATAGGATTTAACATTAAGGCACAGGAAGTGAAGGCATCCTGGTACGGAGCATGCTGTTTTAATTCCACTAAAGCTTCACGAATTCGGCTTCACCGAGCTCACTGCACAACAGCCCCGAGCCCTGCAAAGCCAGGGAGGTTCCTCTCGTGTGGATCCCAGGTTTAAGCACCAGGATTCTTCCCTCCACCAGAAAGAATTGTCTCTGGCTGGAGATACCATTAAAGAGACAAAAATAGGAGTGTTTTTTTCTTGCAAAATGGTAAGCCTTGACTGGGAAGGCTGGGAGAAAAGACAAAGATATGCGGTGAAGGTAATGAGCGTCTTCAGAAGATGTATAATCATGGGTTGGAGTTGAATGGACTTTAACATCCAGGGTTATTCCTTAGTGGTGTTTCCAGCTGGCAACAAGCACAAGGGAGTGCAAACTGGAGACACAGCCTGAGTGGGGCTCAGTGTAATGATAAAGAAAAACAGCCAAACAAAACCCTCCTTCAACCTGAAGGCGCCACTTACGTTTGTAAACCAAGGGCCTGATTCTTTAAATTGTTCCCACAGGAATCCCCAGCAAAGCCACCTGTGAAAGTAAGATATGTTATAGTCACTGGATAAAGTGAAAGGTTCCCTGTATATGAACTAGATTATTTTTAAGGTCTCTTCCAACTCTAACTGTTCTGTACCCTCATGTGTCCAAAATTAGCCCTTCTTGGAGAAGCACTTGACACTCTCTGCTCACTCTAAAATCACAGGAGGCACCAAACACTTGTCCCAAGTGAATTTCCATGTCTGAAGCATCACAGGCCTGCCCAAAACCCGAAGTCTGCACAAGGATATCATGTTTCTTGGAGCACAGAAGTTGGTGGGAGTCCAGAAGAAGCTAAACCCTTTATTTGAAATCAGTCTCCGGAAAGCTACTGGTCTGGATAAAGTAAGATCCAGCCAATTCTGAACCATGATTTGAACTATGAGCCAGATTTTGGCCACCTCTCCTTTATCTGAGTCTAGTTACAGAGAACCTCTGTCACCTGGGGCCACCAGCCTGGAACAACCACCATGGGTCTAGCTGGAACCTCAATGATATTTCATCATCCACTGCATCATCCCACTGTGAAAACCTACCAGAACCAGGATTGTTCCAAAGAATATATGAATTCCCAATAAAGGAAATAAAGCCTAAATTGATGATAGAAGGTGACTCTTCCTTAGCAAAGCATTCCCACTTTGCCTGGCTTGACATACAGGATGAGAGCAAATACATCAAAATTGTAATCTTGACTGATCAAAATAAATCACATACAATTGATTTTGACTAATGTAAAACTAACTGAATACATTTCTGGAAACAGTAGTTATGAATTAATAATAGTGATTAAGATGAATTAAATACACAGACTAAATTCTGCCCTACAACATGCTGACTTCCATGGAAACTGTGCGTGCACTTAGGGGCTGAGTCTAGCAAGTTGATTTTGAATTATTTTTATCTGTTGATTCAAAGTAGTTTGTTAAAAAGAGTTGATGGGACTAAATAACATGCTGTACTTATCAATGTTTATTGAGCTTTGACTGTCATTTTCTCAAATTAACAGTGTATTTGCTTAACTATGCAAAAAGTGGCTTTGTGAAACTCATTATTGCAGGACTGCAGCAAGTCTTAACTAAACAAGTGTGACTCAAAACAGTGTCTTCACTTCCATTGGTAGGATCAGATTCCAAGAATCATTAATCCCATCTTCTGTGTTGCACCTTGTTTCCATTTAGCCACCATGAAAAGTCCAATCCACAAATTCTCCATCCATTCTATAGTATTTTGTCCTAAATCTGATCCAGAAATATTATGACAACAAAAATTCAATCATATTTTTGTTATATATCTCTCTTTCTATAAGCCTTCCATTCTCAAAAATAGATATATGTAAACATATATTTTATATGTACTTTATTTCTGTATATACATTTGTATGTACATATAGCAGTGTATATACATGTGCATTTTCTCATATTTATTTGTCTCTATAACAGATTAATTCATCATGACAAACTTATTCTTGGACTAGAAACTGTGTGAAATTTAGAGAAACTGAGTAAATTGAAATGCACAATGTGGCATTTCCTATGAGGATTTACAGAGGGATGTTTGGGAAGGAGAAATATCATCTCAAGTTCAAGCCTGCCAGGTGGAAAAACGGTGTTTAAGACTGGGCATGAGAACAGAAAGAAGGAAAAAACTATGGATGTGGAAGTAAATACAAAATGAGCAGCGTTGCCATATGGGTTTCTGGAAGGTAGCATGTGTCAGGTTAACCTGGTATCAGTTCAGATT
The DNA here is from genome assembly GCF_965231275.1 of Zosterops lateralis. NCBI lineage: Eukaryota > Metazoa > Chordata > Aves > Passeriformes > Zosteropidae > Zosterops > Zosterops lateralis. The sequence goes on along the minus strand of NC_139767.1, from coordinate 35,556,220 downwards.
AATTCTGATGAGAACATCTGCAAGGAGGGAGTTGTAGGTGAGCAGAGAAGAGCCTGCAGGGGTTATCAGAGGAGATTAAAGGAGCTGGGCATGCTCAGCCTGGTAAATCAAAGGCTGAGATGCAGTTTCTGTCTATAGATAAAACAGTGGGGTTAAAAGAAGTGGGGAGAAGATTTGTAATTAACCCAAATATGAATGGATATCATCTGGCCATTAATGAGCTTTGGGAAAAGCCTGATAAAGGAAACCGCAAGTGTGAACTCTCTCACAGCTGGCCCACAAGAGCATGGGGATGAGGGTTGGAAGAAAACAGCAGCCCCAGAGGCTGCTGAAGGTGGAGCTTGACCAATCCAAAAATGGGATTATGACCTGTGAGAATGACCCAGTGCCCAGAGGATCCCTGTTGATCCCATCTTATTAACTTTTTTTTTTTTTTTAAAGAATGAATCAATGAATTTTTAACATTTACCAAAAAAGGACAAAGTTTACTGAGAGTGATGAAATCAAAATTTTCCCACCAAAATATTTGCCCCAAACATGGAAGGCTTTGGGGTGATCTAATTGTGACCTTCCAGTATCTGAATGGAGCCTGCAAGAAAGATGGGGAGAGATAATTTACAAGGGTGTGGAGTGACAGGACAAGGAGGGATGGCTTCAAACTAACAAAGAGTAGGTTTAGACTGGATATTGGGAAGGAATTCCTCCCTGTGAAGGTGGGGAGGCTCTGGCAGAGGGTGCCCAGAGAAGCTGTGGCTGCCCCTGGATCCCTGGAGGTGTCCAAGGCCAGGCTGGATGAGGCTTGGAGCAGCCTGGGATAGTGGAAGGTGTCCCTGCCCATGGCAGGGGGGTGTAATGAGATGATCTTTAAGGGCTCTTTGAACCCAAATCATTCTACTATTCTATGATCACTATAAAAATATTTTCTTTCCAGTATAAAATTCTCTCTTATATTTGTTTCTAGAGGCTCAAGGCAGAACCCAGGATGTCTGGTAGGGATGTGGACATTTATGCCTCACTGCTTGGCCTTCTCCAGAGAGCTCAGGACATGGCTGGGATGGGGTTGGTCTTTGTGTTCCTGGTGATTGAACAGCTCTTGATCTCACCTCTTGCTGAATCCTGAGGACAATCCATGCTGTGTCTCTCTGCTGGATGCTGACAGGAAAAAGGGCTGTTTCCTCATCCATAGGGACATCCCAGTCCTCCTCTTTGCCACAGACTGGACAAGAACAAGGTCTGGCTCATGGCAAGGACGTTTGGAATTTTTTCTTGGAGACTCTGATGGCTCTTCTTTGTATGAGCTGAAAGAACGGGTTGGGCAAATGTTGCTCCATACTCATAGCTGCTCTTACCTTAGGCCAGATGGGTGCACCAGATGCTCTAATTAGTAGACCATATCACAACTTTTCTGTCAAAATTACTTTTCTAATAGAAAATGTCCTCTCCATGAGAAGGAAAACAGTATTTGGCTTGAAGAGTTTTCTCTCTGTGTCACTAAAATACAGCTTTCTTTTTAACTGGTTAAATTTTTAAAATCTATTTCAGTTTTATCAGCACCTTAAATTGTGAATTTCTGAAAATATGATATTTTTGGAAATCCTTTTATACGAAAAATGTTGCGGTTTTCAATTTTCATCCAAGAATTGGATTAATTTCTTTTCTAAAAACAGAAAATATGTAATGGGAAGGGATTTCCACTTTCTAGCCAGCCATGGCTTTTAGTGGTATTATTATAATTAGTTATTTTCATTCCTTTTATGTAGAGCCATTCATAAATACCCTAAATTGTAGCGAGGAGTACACACAAGTAATTTTTTTAAGCACAGGGCAATGAGAAGCAGAATCTTATTTTTTAGCAGAAAAACACAGTAAATTAAAACTTTGGTTTGAGATCAGAACTTGTACACAAGTGAAATTACTGGACAGAATGTATTAAAAGCAAAACTTTACAGTGAAATAATGAGCCTGGAAATAACTAAATGCATTTAAATGTTCCCAGTGGTCCCAACTTTGAGAGTTGTTAACATGTAACATAAAGAAAGTTAAACTTGGCCCTCGGTCCTCAGGATGGAGAAGGTTCTCCCATGCAATTCCTGGAGGGATACAAGCTGCATCTGACACAGGAGCTTGCTGCTAACTGAGGCCAGTGACAAATTAGACAAATTAGAGGCCAATGACAAATTAGAGAGAAACATCCAATATAAAATAATTAGTAGTTTTCAGGACTCTGATTTTGATTTCTCCTTGGAAACAAATAGCAAAAGACTTTGCTACAGCTGTAACATGGTGCTTGCAAGTAGACAGCATAAAGGGACAACTTGGAATTGCAATTTTTACCACTGACCTGGGATTTAGATGCCATGGTGTGACATTCCTATGTCAGCGAGTGAAAGAAATCCAGGAGAAAATTCTCAAATGCAAAAGGGATGAGGGATGAGGGACAGGTATGTCATGGGTGTCTCAGATGTTAATATAAGTACTCACCATGGAAATCAGTGACAAGTCAGGTGTTGATACAACATCTGGATTACCCTCAGCAGAACATCTGTCCTACAGTGGTTTAGTACACAGTATATGAAATCAAACGTGATGGTCCTGGAGCAGGCTGATAGCTGGCATTGGCACATGTGTATTTATAATTTAAGTTTCTGTGAGTCTGTGAGGTTAGATATATTTTGACAAAATGTGTGTGTTTTAAACTGTAAGCACATGGTTGAAATGTTTGCTGCTGAAATACTTTTCCTCATCAAAGCAGCATTCATCTATGGCATCTCTGAATAAAGGTGGTTAATAGTATTTAGAGAAAGGACTCTCCAATGCCAACACTGGTTTTGGTATAAATAATTCACTGAACCTGGTGTAATCCAGGAGCTGGTGCTACCATGGTTTGTGCGCAGCAAAGAGGATTCTGAGAAGTTGGTAGGAGATGAAACATCTTTAGAAGATGAACCAAATTTCATAGAATCATAGAAGAAGTCCTGAATGGGTTGGGGTGGAAGAGATGTTAAAGAACATCTCATTCCAACCACTTGCCATGGCTGAGGACACCTTCCACTATCCCAGTGTCCTCCAAGCCCTGTCCAGCCTGGCCTTGGACATTTCCAGGGATCCAGGGGCAGCCACAGTTTCCCTGGGCAAGCTGTGCCAGGGCCTCACAAACCTTTGAACAAAAATTTTCTTTCAAATATCAAACCTAAATCTCCCTTCTTTTAGTTTAAAACTCTTCCCCCTTGTCCTGTCACTATATGCCCTTGTAAAAATTTCTGGAGTAATGAGCAAAGGGGAAAAGTAAAAATGAAAATAGTCCCCAGGATAGAGAGGGAAAAAAAATTCCTAGGTACTATATTGCCTTCAACATTTGCAGTGGGAAGCCACATGAGTCACCCTGTAGCATCCCCATATACATGTTAAATGTTCTGCCCCTAACCTTTGCTGAAATCGGAATGAAGGAAAGTTTCAGTCCAACCATTAATGGGAAAAGTGATTATTTGCCTTTAGAGAAGATACCCACTGAAAAATGATGACATTATGTGCTCTTTGCAGAGATGCTGCAGCTTTTATAGATGCTCTTGGTACAATTCATTTCTGGGAACTGCGTGTGAGAAGGTTTTACCACTGTCATTACACAGAAGTGGTATGGCTGGGCTGGGAACCCTGCAGCATCTTTGGGGTTGCATCCCCTAAATGCAGCTGAAGGACAGCTGAAGTTAAACTGAAGGCTTGGTGGTGAGAAGAAATTATAAGATTGTTTCCACCTGTCCGTAAGTGAAAATCTGAAAGCTTGGGCACTGAAGGTACACAAAAGGAAATGAACTTGGCCTGGGAATTGGGCCCTGGGGTTTGAAGATCAAACCAGCCACTGAGGCTTCATCAAAAATTTCAACAGTGTGTCTCACCTACTGCTTGTGCTTGTGCAATCCAATGCTTCATTTCTCTGAAATAATACAAACACCTTGTGTTTGTGAATTATCTAAATCCAAGCTTAAAATTGCATGTATGACTTATACTTAAAACTGCCCAGGAGAACCACGTAGCTCTTTCTAAAGTGACAACATTTTTAAAAACATAACTTCATTAGTCACTGATATTTAATAACCAGAATAGGGCATTTCCCCCACTTCAACGGTGACATTTTTTACGCTTTCAGTTTTCACAAATTCCAAAGTCTAGACTTGCTCAGCACAGCTGAGATGAAATATTTCATGTGATATCTGCTTTTTGGCAGCCCTTGGATTTGTGTACCCATCAAAACTTCATCTTCTGAGAAGAGAAAGAATTAAGAAAAAGTCATTTACCCAGTTAATTCTGTAACTATCGATTTCAGTGTAAACCCCTTCCTCTTTATAAGATTAATTTAGTTCTTCCCATGCCCCACAGAAAAATTTTGTGCCCAGAGAAAAGCTGCTATGAAAGGGATACAAATGAATCTACTTAGATAATTGTAATTCCAGTCAGACACTGGCACCGTATAGTTCATGTTTTATCATAAGAGACCAATTTCTAAGATTTAGCCATCAGTCTAAAGAGTAGAAGACAAAATTTCACCCCTGGGACTTTTAAGAAAGGCAGAGTTGACTCCAGTCAACGAGATTGTACCTGGGACTTGCAAGGTCTTTGAATAAGAGACAGTTTTTACAGTGTGAGAGTAAAAACATCTCCATCAGTCTCTTGGAACTTGTATTTTTCTATAAAGTCAGGATCTCTTTCCTCTGTGGTCCATCAGTGACGGGAACCAAGCCAGCAGCCATGAAACCCTGAGCGCTGCATTACAAAAGCCTGCCCTACATTTGAGAAGTGACATCAAACAAAAACCCCACCAGTTTCATGTATTTTTGCAGTGGAATCACAGCACAAGGATTTCCCCCCTCCTCTTTTTTCTAATCAAAGACTGATTAATTAATTCTCATTATCTCCATCTCTGTCACAAAGATAGCATGGTGACACTGTCAGAAAGCTGTTGTAATTTGCCTCGGGCATGGCTGTAATTTGGTGGTGGTTGAAGTGATCACTTGCTATTTTTGTGGGTCTCATCACCCCCATGTCCATAAAAAACACTCCCAGACAAGAGTTGTGTGTACCAGTAGGACAGAAATAGGTGGTAAAACCAGTGTCAGCCTCACTCTGCACGACTTTCAAACAGAAAGAGCTGAAGAGAACAACTCACAGCCTCAGATATTCCCACAACTGCACCAAAGGCAGCGTCAGACCAAGTCAGGAAAGAAACCAGCTCAAAAAGGAAAAAAAATACCCTTTTTCATAGCAAAATGCTTTCAGGGAAAACTTCTCTGCAGCTGCTGCTATTGGGACAGAGGGAAGAGTGAATAAACCCTCTGTCCCTGCAGACTGCAGAGCAGCTCCCACCGAAAGGGATCACATCAGGGAACAGCGCTCACCACAGCCCCACCAGGGTGAGCTGGGACAGCACCACGGCTGTGGGAGGACCAGGAGGACGGCTCGTTACTGGCAGTAGGAGCTGAAAGCATCCATGGACAATTGGAACCACATGGCCCCAGATCCCCCTCCAAGCCCAAGGTTAGCGCCGGTCCAGCTTTCAACTCGGCGAGCTACATAAACCAGACGAGGTGCAGCGAACAATGGCTCACGCGGGTGTCCCAGTTTCCACCAACAATGTCAGCCACACTGGTGGTGACTCAGTTTGTTTCCATCATATACTCCTCAGAGTCGCCTCTGGCAGCTTTATTTTTCATGCTCCTTCCCCAAGCGAACGTTACCCAACAGCAGAGAGATGAGTTGGCGCCCAGGAAAATGCGTACGAAGCTCAGTATTTGGATCATACCTCACAATTCCAGGTTTTTAGGGTTGCTCTTCCTCTTCCCAACCTTTCTGGCTCAGTGCTGGCATTCAGCTCAGAGCATAACATCTTCCCATACTACTGTTCTGTAAAGCAAAAGGAACCAGCAATCTCCATAAAAAGGAATTGGCTAAAAAATGGATATTTATCCTATATATACATATACCTGCTTTTTATATAGAGCTATGCTACATCATCATTAGCATAGAAGTAGCAAGGTACTCAGAGAAAATAAAATAAATATGTATCTGACCTCAGCAAAAATAAAAAAAATCTTCTTTTTCAGTGTAACATACCGTAACTTGAAGTTTGCTCTCCCAGCATTATTTGTTTAATAGAAATATTTTCTGTACCACCTTGTTCTGGCAGAAAGTCAGAATTTGCATTTATATGAGGTAGTTTATCAAATATAACATACAGAAGTCTGTTAAGTACACATTGCATTTTGTTTGTGAGAAAATCTGTTTGTATTTAATGTAGTTTTTAAATTAACCTTAATGAAAGCTTCTGAAAATTGTTGTTCTAAGCATTTGAAATATGCAACAAGAACTAGTGGAAGACATAAACATGTTTTCCATTATATGTTATCAGATAGTCCAAAATTACTACAAAAAGAATGTGGGACTATGTTAAATTAGAAAGATAAGCAAGCATTTAGTTAAAAGGCAAAGGTCTTTAGAAGAGTAAAGCATCTGACAGTTAACCCCAACATCTTATGATCTCCTACCAAGAGTAGGACAGCACTCGCAGAATACAGTAGGGTGTTTTAACCACATCCATGGCTAAGAGAGAACAAAAAAGAAGTTGTGTTTCACAGAAGTCCCGTGGTGGGTGTTTGTTCAGTCAATATTTACAGAGTGGCAGCATGGCCACAGCCATTTTTAAAGATCTCGCTCAACCACTATCAAATATGGTCTGCCCACAGTATTTATTATCCTTTGAAAGGAACCAAATGTGTGAACTTTACGAATGGCCTTACAAAAGAAATAAAAATGCATAATCCCTTCAATTATCAAAATATCATATTTTTACTGCCTTCTGCCGATTTAATTTTGTCCTTTGAGGGCTGCTCTCTGTTAATAGTCACAAGGGTGGCTTCATGAAGAACATAATGCAGGGAGCAAAAATCCCATTGGTATTATGGCTTTCTTCCCATCTTTTCCTCATATATCCAATTAAATGTATTACAAAGAATAAAAGGGTATTGTGGAAAAATTGCCAAACAAGGACAGGCATCAACAAGACATTTAACATAGCATGTGAGGAGTGAGGCAAGCAGTACCTAAGCAGCTCGTGGATGAGTTGTTGTTACAATAATCATTCAAAAAGCAGCAATAAAACCATCACTGGTAATGATCAAGTAAGGGAAGGAAAATCTGACTAACGGCGTTGCCTTACTATTCTGGTAACCCTTTGCATAGAGAAGACTCAGTCAAATCAGGTTTTAATCAGGGCGATATTTTTCTGGAAACTCTTCCTTCCCAACACATTCTGGCACTTCACCAGTGCTTGAATAACATTCCCACACCAAGTCTCGAGTCAAAGCTTCTTTTTCATAATCAACTGCTCTGGAAAACAGGGAAATTGAAGGGCTTTTCTCAGAACACCATTGACTTCTCTGAAAGATAAAAAAAGGGAATAATACCCAGTCACCAACCACAGTTTTCAAGACAAAGAGTTCTAAGCTCCAGGTGCTGGAATTATGCATGAATCTGTCCAACATTAGGGCCACCTCCACTGAGCATCAGAAACTGCTTTTTGACTTCCTTTCACATATATTTTCTCACTAATGCATTGGAAAATTGGACCATTTTCCATTTTATTTTGGAGCATAATATAGGCAGGTCAATCCAGCTGTCATCTAGGTCATGGAATACTGGAAATCCTGTTTTGGATCACGTCCTCAGTGTCTTGTTTAAAGGGAATGATTTCCTATAACTGGGTTACAGATTGCTGTGCTCATAGGGTGGTCACAGAACTCCAGCTCTGCTTTGCATTAAAAGTGGAATTTTTAATAGCCAGCAAGGAAAAAGGAGAAAGAATTGAGAAGTTGCAGTATGAACATTTCGCAGTAGAGACCAACACTAAATACCAAGCAGGCCCATTGCCTGCCATGTCCAGGGATTCTGGGGTTCTTTTCAGTTATATCAGACAAAGGGTGGGTTGGAAACAGAAAGTTTGGGAGAGCCAGCCTCCCAAAGCCCCCCACCCTTTGGCATTCCTGAGTTTTCCTGGAGGTCGTTAACCAGACATTTATAGCCGTGAGAAGCGATAGAAGCTCTTGGCTATTGAAAATTCTGCATTAAGAGGAGAGAAACCCTAAATCTTGTGCTTTTTGGCTTCCTAACTGAGCCTGGAAGGTTTAAAGGGCTTGACTCAGTTTCCCATGTTTGCAGGCTCCACACTGCAGATGGGATGGGGGATGAACAGAGCTGTTGTAGGAATGTTGAGAAGCCAGACTGGGTGAGGGCAGGACCTCAGAACAATAGCAAAGAGCTTGGGGACATCTTCCACAAATAAGAAAGTTCTTGGCATACACCACAGCCATGCTTAGGGAACTTTTCTGAGCCTTTCCTAAATAGCTAAAGGAGATTCTTTTCAGGCATTTTTTTTTTATTATTATTATTATTATTTTGAGAGCTGGAATGAACTGAATTTGCATATTCTTTCGGACGCTGTGGGGAGAGAGATGGAACCAAGCTTCTGTGGATAGGCCAAAAAGATAATTAAAGCAATTATATACTGTAAAGGAATATGTTATGCTATTCCTAAAGGAAGACTTTTGGCCAGATAGAACTGACGACAAATATTTATTTTCTTCTTTTGGCATTAATAGGCTTAGTAGGCAGTATTAGGAACACTTATCAGTATTCATATATGGTATTTAGGGTGGCATTTTTATTATGCTTAGTGCAGAATTTTTTCACACGTTAATAGAACACCCATTTTATTTTAAGAAGATATTAAAGCCTGTCTAATGACGGAGTGTGGAAAATAGGATGAGCAGAGGTTTGGGGCAACTTTGGGAAGATCTGGGGTTGCATCATTAAAGCCAAACCACGTAAGTTAAATACAACGGGGAGAATTACCTGGGAAAAAGAACTGGAGCTGCAGGGTGATGGCCTGTGGCAGGGAAAGGATGCAGAGATCTTTGAGCAGGAAGCTATTTGGCAGCCTCTCTGCCTTAGCTGGAGGAGAGCAGCCAGGAGCTGATTTAGTCAGTGGGTAGGAGAGGCAGCTCCTAGTGAAGAGTTGAGAAAGCGAAGGCGGTCCCAGTGAACTATCAAGAAACACCGATCCGGAGCTATTATGTAACATTAGGGTCAGAACTGCAGATAAGAGGCTGATGCATCACAGCCTTAGCAAACAGCCAGTGTTAATATGTTTGCACAGATAAGGCAGATTTGGCGTGGTGCACGGGCATAAAAATGAGGAGCCAACACGAGCTGAAACGGAGCTCAGAGCACCAGTGCCAAGAGATGTAATTCTTGTCTTCATCTCCTTTGAATATCAAGGTTTATTTAGTTTACAAACATATGGGTTTTCAAAGCTATTACAACTGTGACATCGATTTAGAAGCTACAGACATGCAAAAGGTTAAGATTAGAGCTGGCCAGGAATTTTCTTACAAAACAGAATTTTGCTTTTTAGCCAGGATTAGTTAAGACAACTGAGCCTTACAACATCATCCTGCCAGGTGAAAAAATGACTCACTTGACAAGCACAGTGCTGCTGGGATGAGTCCTTTTAAACTGTGTATTTACATAAACATTTATGGGCTGTTATGATTATTAAGAAAAGATGTGATAGGGAGAACTGCACCTTTCAGTTGCTCAGGCGAGGGGAGGGTAGTTTGGGAGCTACTGCCTTCCCTGGATTTATTAAACTGGTGAGGAAATTCTTGCTTCTCTGTATAGCTTCTCTATATAGGGTGGGCTATGCCTTCATGTCATGCCCTATATCCACTATAACCTGAGGTTTTTTGAAAGGGCATCAAAACAAAGGAATTATGAATATTTTATATCTGAACTTAATTAAAACTGACATCTAAAAACCAAAATAAAAAAAAATATAATAAACAAGGAAAATCTTGTTTCATTAAAAAAAATCTTTACTGCAATAAATGCCTAAATATTAAAATAAGAGAGACCTCCAAGACCATTGAGCCCAACCTTAATACTACTACTACCATCAATAATAATAAATGAACAACACATCTGTCCTTTTTAGCACACTAAAGCCCCTGCTACAAAACGAGAAAAGCAGCAGAATCCTGTGCCAAATCATCACTACACTCTCAATCAAAGAATTTTGAACTTCAGCTCAGTTCACTCAGGCGCTGGGGATTATTTGGGCAGAACCCGAGATTATTACAAATCAAAGAGCTCTGAGCAGCACACGTATATGCTCCAGTTATGAAAGCTGCTTAATGATTAAAACCATCTATGCTAAAAAAAAAAAAAATAAAATAAAAATAAAAATTAAAGAATAAATAAAAAAAAAAAGGCAAAACTGATTTTGAGATGTGAAAGTATTGGATCACATTGGTGTATGTGGATTGACAGGGCAGAGGTTAAATCCAGATGAGGGTCACTCCAGCCTGGTGTTAATCTAAATGAGTTCAGCATTAATGTTGAAAAATCCTGGAGCTGAGCTCACCACCTGTCTGCTGCAGAAATCTGAGGTTCAGCTCAAACTTGAGGCTTTCTTGCCTTTACAGCACTTCTGTGCTGCTAAGCAGGGAGGAGGAAGTGGGTAAATCTGGCTGTTGTTTCAATCTCTGCCACCATCCTTAAATTACTTTTGTCTGCTGCCTTTTAAAAAGGCACCTCTTCTCACTTCTAGTGCAACAGGATGCTTGTACTCTGCAAATACAACACAAAACAGGGCTTTAAACAGTGAATCCTGTCAGGAAAGCACAGCACAACCTTTCCACTTTTGTTCTTTTTTTTTTTTTTTTTTTTTTTTTCTTGTACATTTTTCCTTTACATTCTTAGTTCCATTTTTTTTGCCAAAGAGGTTTGAAAAGGCTAAAGGAGAGCTGCCAATTTTCAATCCTGGCAGTGATGACAAAGCAAATATTTAGGTCCTGATCTCAACAAGAAAAATGCCTTCTGGACCCAGAACTGAGCTTTGTGCAGCATCAAAGGGTTAAAATAACCAACACTTAAAGGAAAGAGGAATAGATCACTTACAACACATATTCTATTATTTGTTGAAAACTTGTAGGGTGGATGTAAGCTCGTTATCATTCACCGGAAGATAAAATTTGCTGCAGAAGGTACACACTTTGCAAGTGTAGAGCAGCTAATCTCAGACCACTAATAGATTTAACCTTGTATATTCACAGATATTTAAAAGTGTTATGGTTTGAAGGTCAACTCCACTGTCTCCGAGTACAAGGGAAGAAAAGAAAGGAATAAAAATTAGAAAGAATTAATTCTTCAAAAAGTTTTTACAAATCAAAACCCTGCAGTTTCACACTGAGAACAAAAGAAGCATATTAAACACCAAAGTTTATCAAGACAAATTAGGTCCCAGTTTCAAATTTTCTTTAATCTTTTGCATCTGAACGTTTTTTTGCCTCATGCTGTTTTCCCTAGTTAAATGTTAAAATGAATTCTAGCCAATACCATTGACTTCCTCCCTTAAAAATATTGAGACACATAATAAAAAATTAATTACTTCCCCTAATTTCCGTGTGATTCTTTAAAAAGATGTAAAATTCATTTAAAGTAAGTGGTGACTTTGTCTTTGAAGATCACGACAATTAACATGGATCAAAGCTTAGGTTCTGTAACGATGATAGCTTATTAGCATAATGAAATTAACTTAGAGACAAGAATCTTTAATAGGTACAACAAAAACGCTTTAATAATACTTGAAGAAAATTATGTATTTGCTAGAAGTACAACAGTTTCAGACTTTCTATCCAATTAATAAGTTGTTAATTAACTCCTTTTCCAAACAATGTGCACTTTAAGTTAACATCTGCCCATTGGATAACACTTTCCAATGGTATTTTTTTTTTTTTTTTCATATACTGTAGAACTGCAATGCTGTTTTACTGGGAATTCCTTGTAGGACTATTCTTATACAGGGAAACAGGACCCAAATATAGTAATATGCTTTCTACAGCCAGCCAATTAAAAGAAAAAGAGAAGGCTTATTTCAAAGCTGGGGAGGAGGAATGGGTAATTCCTTAATTCTGGCTTCAGTGTTTGTGTGTAGTCTCAGATTTCTTTGCATTTTCAATAGGAATTATTTTCTGCAGTTTATATTCCCCTGCAAAATGGCTCTCTGCTGATTAGTGCCTTATATAGATCTGATTTGGGAGCAATTTTCATATCTTTTAAAAATATCTATTTATAGTTCCTCGGTACAAGATTTTACAGTCCTGTTTTATAAGATTATAAATCAATAACTCTTGGTTCTGGAGGTACAGGGAGGGAAGGTTGTACACGAAAAAGTTAAAATAGAACCTCATGTATAATAAAAAGTATTTTCACAGAGTTTGCTTTGTAGTGCAGAATAATAAAGGCTTTCAGCACTTGAATTTTTAATTGAAATGATACATTTTTTTTAGAGTCTTCTGCCTATAGAGTGGTGTGGGGATCAGAAATTTCAGAGAACATTTTGCAAGTGGATTTGGAGAACACACGTGACTCTGCACTGCACGGGCTGCTCAGGCCAATGATGGAACAATTAAAGGGGCCTTATTTGAAACAAATGAGTTATTATATTCTATTGGGTCAAGGATTCATGTTTTAATAAATCCCTAATTACAGTAACTTTTCATTTAATCTGGCGAATTCTAAGCAAGTTAAGAATTTATGAGAGTTGGAATCAGCAATAAAAAATATGCCTGTCTGCCATTCTGCTCAGGGCCACACAGGTTGAACTCATTTTGAGGAGCTTGAGAAGCCAGGAATGAATCTCCTGAACAGGGCACTGCCACATAATAGCATCTATGTATTTGTAAAACAGTATTATGCATGTATAAAATAATATTGTGCATGTATAAAATAATATACACTCCATATTAAATTATGCATAAAATTGTATATAGAATTAATATGTTATGGTTGTTATTAATAATAGCCTGGAAAGTTTTCAATCCCACTTTTTTTCTGAAATAAAAAAGAAACAACAAAAATCAACCAAATCCCCAGCATAACCATGAGAGCGTTTTTCGCTTTGGCAAACTTTTCTGCCACCAACCTGTGACTACACAAAGCTTTTCGTGCACCATCCAGCCAAAATTCCTCCAGCCACTCCTGAGCTGAGCTCAGGATTTCTATTTATGATCCTGTGTGGTGCTGACCAGGCTCCTCTCGGCTCCTGGTATGTGGCTGAGTACAGACACCTTTGAAAAAAAAAAACCCAAAATTGAGTAGTAATTGACATTTTCATATGAAATTTTCAGATTTAGGATTTTAGCACTAGGATTTGCTGTTTCAACACCACCTTGGCAAACATTGTCTCCTCTAGAACAACACCCTTATGAGAATTAACTAATTAATACCCAGCAAACAAACAGAGCACAGGCTTTGCCATCCACTGAAACACCTTTTTCTTTGAAACATGGTGCCACCAAAAACTCACATGGGAACTGCATCACAGTGGAAGAAATCAAGGAAACTGCTGTTTTCTGCACACAAACAGGCAAAACCTCTACCTTTCCAAAGTCTGTGGTCTCTTTACTGAACATAAATATCCAAAGTCCTGTAAATTACATCTGTATAAAGTATTTTATATCAAAACTTTAAAATAAAACTGATAATTTTTTCAAAACTTCTCCCAAAATATCAAAGGCTGAAAATCCTTGTTTAGAAACAAAACAGAACAAGAGCTGAGCACTGCAAGCCCCTTTTTGGGGCCTGAGCTGCTCAAGAGCAATGGGGACAGCACAAGGGACATTGGTTGTGTCTCAGATTACCCAAGACTTGTCAGGTCCAACTTGTTCCTTGGACCTGGGGCAATCCTGCCACCAAAATTCCTGCAGGGATTAATAAAATGAGGAGCCCAGCAGGCAGAAGGTTCACACAGAGGAGGCTGAGTCAGTCCTGGCAGGATTTGGGGACATCCCCATAGCACCCAGCTGAGCTCTCCACAGACAGAGTTCACCCACCTCCAGCAGAACCTTCCTAGAAACAAAGACACTTCCTTTAAACCCCTGGCTTTTGGCACACCAGGGTTTTTTGAGGTAAAACATTTCCAAGTCGTAAATCCATCATGAAAACTCCCCAGTTCCAAGTTCCTTGGTGTCCAAGAAACATGATACAACCTTGGCTGGGAAGTGCAGTCGAAAGAATATCATCACCTATTGCCTCTCCTGCATACTTCCATGCCATACCTATTTTTCCCTGGATGACTCCCAAGCTAAGAAAACTCTCTCTCCTAGCTTAACAAAATCCAGTGTTTTAGTCTGTGCAAGACACTGAGTGCAGGCCAGAAACATTACAGGTTCTTTTAAATAAGACATTATTATTCTTTACAGGAGGAAAAAAGAGATCAGGCTCATCTCTGAGCTAAGAAATGCACTTACTGTTCCAAATTTTGAGTCAATATTCAGAGTTAGTTTATATATCAGGCTTTAGTGGAGATTGATACACTGCCAGAGGATACTAAATTCTCATTTTTAGTGAATGACCACCACACAGAATTGCCAGCCGTGAGTTTCCTTTATGATAACAAAGAGCTTGCCAGGAAAACCTTTGGTGAAGAAATGGTGCTGATAAATATGTCGATTTAAAGATAACCAGTACAGCATTTCCATTGTTCACACATGGTTTCATTTTTTGGTCGGCAGAACATATTTCCCTTTCCTAACTTCTCCTTCCAACAAGGTATTTCAGCCTTTTTCCTGCTTTGGAAACAGAAAACTCTGTGACCAAATCATGATTTGGGTTGGCCAGGCTGGACACACACAAGAGCAGGATTTGGCTGTTGAGAAATGGTGACGTAGCAGGTTTTTGAAATTATATAATAGCTTTCTTCACACACCCTATTCTAAATTACCTCCATAAAATCAAAAAAGAAAGGTCTAGTTGTCATTGATATTCCCTTTGAAATATCACCTTTGCCTATCACTGTGGTGGTGTTAGTCTCAAGCTTTCTGTGGTTTCTCTCAGTTGTGCCCTGGATTTGGGATTCTCTTGATGGCCCTGTTCTTTTCAGTGATGCTGCTCCTGCCTGCTTTCAGAATAATTTCTCTTTCACACTTCATTTGCATGTTTTTCTCACTGCATGGGAAAAAAACCCAAACAAGCACAAGTTTCCTTGTCTCCAGCTTCACAACTGAGCAAAACATACATTCCCCTTCCTTGCCATTCCCCCTACCCTGCCGTAGAGTGGGAAATGTTGCTTCAGATGTTCATGTGGAAAACCATGAGCAAAAATCCTGGCTGTGAGTGGGGAAAGCCTGAGCTGAATCTCTTTGGATAATGGCCTGAAGGTCACTCTGCACTGAAAGGACAGAAGCTACCCAGGCTTCAGGTAAAGGCATAATTTAATCTTTTTCAATTAATGTTGGTTTTAAACCTTTAAGTTTTACTTGCAGATTTGGATAACTACCTACTAAATTCCACCTTTTTTAACAGGAAGTTTTCTCCAGTACTTTTGGTTTCATTGACCAGGACTTCCTTAATTTCAAGTGCAATGTGACAGACAAACTGACTCAAAGGAAGAGCTCCATGTTGGGGGTCAGCCCAATTGTGGTGACTTTAGTCACCACTCACAATTTAACTCTTTCTTCCTGCAAATATTGCATCACACACTGAAAACTAAAGGCAGAAATAATTTTAGAAAAGTTGCATCACCCATTTAAGACAAACAAACAGTCCAGAAGTTATGATGGAGGTGTTCCTGCCTATACCCAGAGTTGTGCTGTTACCTGCCCCTCCTCTTCTCTTGAAGGAATTGTTCACCAGGATGAGTCTCCTCTTCTCCAGCTGAACAAACCAAGTGACCTCAGCCACTCCTCGTGCATCTTCCCCTTCTTCTTTCAATACTTTTGTAGCCTGAGTTTCACAGTTTGGGATTTCAGGGTCCTGCCCAGCAGTTTTTATTTGTTATACCAGCAAGAAAAAGGCATCAAGAGCCTGCTCCATGTGCACCCCTCACTGCTGAGTTACACCCCAGCCAGAGCCCACAGCACTGCCCTGCTCCTCTTGGCCCTCATTACTGAACACTCAGCATTCTCACCCCGCTCCTCTGCTCTTTAATAAGAAATAAAGTTGTTTGTTTATTTTATACCTATTTAACTTGTCGTTTAAGATTTGCAGAATGCCATCAATCTCTGCGCCTCGGCGCGTTGACCTCGCTTTAATTGGTGGGGCTCTAAATTCTGCCCAGATGTTATTACTGTGAATTTAACTTTATATAGCAAGAAATTCGGGGCTGCCATATGCTGTCTTTTATGAGCTTGCAGTTTGCAATGAATATCCATGACTAATGCTTGTGACCCAGGTGAGCTCGTGATTAGGGAAGGTAAAAAGTTTACCAAACTTTTATTGCAGAGCTCTCAGTAATTTCACCAACAACTAATGAACACATCTCCCCTGCCTCTGCACTGGTACAAAAAAAATGTGCTTAGCTCTTCTTAATATATCTGTCAACATCTAGTGCCATTCTGGGACTCTCATGAGTCAGCCAAAATTTTCATCATTCATAGATTGCATATCAGAGGGGATGAGATGATTTCCTCTGATATCCAGCATAAATCAGACCTTTTTATGTTTTTCTTGTGGTTTCTAATTGTGCTTGGGGGGGGTTGGCTTTTTTTTTATTTTTGTTGAATAAACTGGGGCAAAACTTTCTGAAGGTTGGTAGGATCTAGTCAGGTGCTAAATCCAGAATTCAAATACATCCAGTAAGTCTAGACAGAAGTAGAAAAAACAGAGATACAAGGAAAATTAGGAAAAGCTTTATGAACTGTGATCTATCGTAAAGGTCTTAAATTTCATTCCGCCCAACATCACAGCTTCAGTTTAGCTGAAGCTCCAAGAAAACCTGTTCACTGTTAGTGAACCTACTAGTCTCAAGGCCTGGGAGGAGGAAACATTATTTCAGCTGAAGGGAAAACTGGAGAGAAAAAAAAAAAAAAGTAGGAAAAAGCCAGTGGGTTTGAATTAGTCATACATATATTTGCAATGCAAAGTAGGAGAAAGTCTTCAATCAACAGAGAACTGAGGTTGTGGTGCCTCCTCACTGCAGGAATGGAGTCAGGAAACCTCAGTTATCCCAAGATAGAGGTTATCCAGCCTTTCAAAAATGATTACATGGAGTGCAGCAGCAGAAAGAGGCACCTGTAGATCAAAAGTCCTTGCCCAGTTTTATTTCCATGTCTCAGCCTTACCCCTGTTGAATACTTTGCCCAGCCATCAGCAAACAATAATAAATTCCTGCTCACTGTCAATGAAATTTATCACAACCAGAAGGATAGAAAAAAAACCCCTGGAAATATTAATAAATCTGAAGCACTACAAAGTTAAAGTTGTTGTTTAATAAGTAGGAATATTTTTGCAGCAGGTCCTGTGTTCCCAGCATTTCTGTTCACATCTACGGAGTCAGCTCACGGAACAGGAACTGGAGTGTTGCTCTCATGAGTCACTCTGCTTGGAAACCTTTACACGTTTAAAAAAAAATAAAATAAAATCCCCAATCAAAAAAAAAAAAAAAAAAAAAAAAAAAAAAAAAAAAAAAACCACCCATGTGTTAAAAGTATTTTAGCCAAGCATGTTATTTCTCTTAAATATATAACAAAACAGAACTGTCCTCAAGGTAAATATCCTCTGTTTTATTACTTTAGATCACTTTTCAGTGCTGTAATCATGTCATTAGGATTGCAGTTCCTGGCTCCAGAAGAAATAACCACCTAACTATAAAATTCTGGTTTCCCAGTCTATTTTGAGGGGACAACCAGAGGTCAGTGGGTCTGAGCCCCTACCACTGAAACCAATGGCAGTAGGTTCAAGTCTCCTGCTCCATGGTGTGTCTCAAGGAGAATTATTTTTTTTTCTTTTTTTCTCTCAGCTGCAGTTTCTAACAGATGTTCAGGCAGCTCATGTCATTCTTCTGAACTGAATTAGAGACCTGTGTCAGGAAAAAAAAGTGTGGACAGTCTATGTCACCCACAGATGCACCAGCAACATTCCTGCTGGTGCCACCAGGGGCTTCTGTGTTTCTGGTGTTCTCTTTTGTGGCCTAAAAAAATATTGAAATGGGGGAAAAGTGAAGCTCCTTCCTTTGCCTTATAGGTGGAAATGAATTTGAACAATAAATCATTGAAATCAATATTCTACAGGTCTGCATGAGGCCACCACAGTGATCCTGGCTTTTCCTCTGAGACTTTTTACCTTACTATGCAATATCCTCAAGGATAAGAGCTCAAAACCTTTGGTTTCAGCCTATTATAGCTAGAACAGGCTTACAGTGTGGGAATTCCATATTTCATTTCTCATAACATATTGTAATGCGTTATGTTTTATTTTCACTACCTCTGGAGCCAGGAAAGTTGCATCTGTCATGAGGAACTTCTGCAAAAAATAGGATAGTGGAGACCAAAGGATAACACAAAAAATTATTTCACACTGAGAGGCCTCTCCCTGCAACAACAGCATTCATCAAAAATGGTAATAGCAAGACACAAATGTCCTTAAACTACCTTCATTCATCTCTACACTGTTTTCTTGTCCCATCCTGCAGACAAAATTTGGGTTTGGTGGGAAGGTGCCCTCTCAGGTGGTCCAGATGCGGGCAAAATCTACATCAATAAGCGTTAAATAACATGTCCATAGACAAAGTCACCTAAGTATTACCCCAAGAGATGCTCAAAGCTACTTTTAATCCCAGGCACTCAGCTCCTGCTGGGCTTGACAGGCCTGATCTACCATGGATATGCCCATGAAGACTCCAAAGACCCTTAAATAATGAATTTATTTATTCTTTTTTTAAGAACGATGTTGTGGGTATACTTCAATCCCCTTTCAAGGTGATTTTTTAGCACTCCAGTGTATATTTGTTATGTTTCCTGAGGTCAAATCAGTGGCAGCTTTAATTGCACTTACAAGGAATGTTGCTAAAATGGGCACAGAGTCCTAAACTCAATGTTTTCTTCATTATTTTGCAACTTTGGGAGCCTGCCAACATCGTTGTGAGATTTGGCATGCACTTACCTGGAAAGAATGAGGCTTAATATTTCATTTCAGCTTTGCAAGGTTTTCTCCTCCCGCCAAAAAAATAATAAAAAAAAAAGAGCAAGCAGAGGAATCAGAAACACAGGCAAAGGACAAGGCTGGTCCCCTTGAGGTTGGTATAGATCAACATGGATCTACAAAGTTCTGGGGAGCTCTCCTGGAAATCAAGAGCAGCTCCACCACAAGTGGCTGCACCATTAGCAGCTGCTTCTCCACTTTGCAAATTCCCTGTGAGCACAAGGAATGTTTTCACCTCCTCATTCCTAGGGCTGGATTGGCAGCTCACAGGATCATTAAGGCTGGAAAAGACCCCTAAGATCATCAAGTCCAAAAATTAAGAGGTGAGAGGTCTGTCACCCTTGGAGATGTGAACTGCAAAGGCCAAGCTGAGGAGCTCACCTGCAGCCTTAAAGCCAGATCTGTGTTTAACTCCTGCTTTAGACGTTTAATGGAGAGAATAATCCTCAGACAGCTGTTACTTGGTGCTTGGAACCCATAGACTACTTTTTGTTGGTTATTTTAATAATGTAAAATGTTTTGCCAGCCTCAAAAAGGGGGTGGAAATAAAGGTTACCACCACCCATATCCCACAAGAGCTGCTGTCCATCAATATCTTGGCACAAGATATTAAGCCAAGCTGGACAGGGCTTGGAGCAACCTGGTTAAATGGAAGGTGCCCCAGGCATGGCAGAGAAGATGGGAGAAGATGAGATTTAAGGTTCCTTCCAACCCAACCCAACCATTATGTGGGTCTGTGAAGTCAAGATTCTTCTTTCCTGGGTTGCTTCAAGAAGGATTCAACCCACCCATGCAGATTTCCTTTTTACTGGTTTAAAACAGGGGCTCTGTAGAGCTGGGGCTCCTCTGGAAAATCATGGCATTGGGGCTGGGTTTCCTGTGGGCTGGGATGGTACTCACACAATGAAGGTGCTGCTTGGAGCCAGGTCAGGTCCTCAGGATCCTGCACCAGGAAAAGGAGACCCACTGCAGTGCCAAGGAGTGGATCCTTCCTCCATCAGGAAGCTTTGAACTGTTGAACAAAAACATTTTCCTGGTTAGATTTGCAGAGCTGTGCTCTTCCCCCATCCACCATGTCTGATTTTCTCCATGCAGGCTGCAAAGACTAACTCCTGACTCAAGCTAAAATAACCTACCAGGCCTACAATTTAAGCAGAGCTGTGCCAAAACCCTTCTGTGGATCTGATCTTCTCTCTGCAGCCGCCCCACTGAAAGGATTCAGATATTTGGGAGATAAAACACTGTGAAATGGGAATAAGGATGTCAGATACCTCTTCCAAGGGAGGGATGCCTCAGTATATTTTGGTTTAACATTCTTATGTCAATGACAGTGGTAGGAAATGGGAAAAGGTAAAAGCTCTGTGAGGCATGTAAATCAGGAATGGGAGTGTGACAGCAGGGGCTGGCACGGCTGTCCCCAGGTCTGGCAGAAAACCTTCCCTGAGGACCTGAATCCCCACCAGCACTCCTGATCCGAAGAGTTAAATTCTGCTGTGGCATAAACCATTTTTGACTGAATAGCATTTTTTGACTGAATCCCATAAAAGTAAATCAGTGTGAGTGGGGCCAGGCTGTGGCTCCACAATCCTGCAGGACCAAGGCTGGGAACAAGGGAACCAGGGCCGGCGATCGCGGCAGCTCCCGCCACGCTGGTGGCAGAGCACGGAGTCAGCCAGGGAGCAGCTGGGAGGCAGCCAGATGGGCAATGAAAGGGGCACAGCCAGAGCCTCAAAAAAAAAAAAAAAAAAAAAAAAAAAAAAAAAAAAAAAAAAAAAAAAAGGTTTTTAATTGTAGGAAATTTTGCAAGACATAAAGTTGAGTTATTTTCAATTTTTTTTTTTTTTTTTTTTTTTTTTGCTCCAGCAGCAGAAATGTAAATGCTGCCGTTTGCACAGAGAGGTTGGTTATTTTTTAAAGTTGTTGTTGAGAGGCTGTGCTTAAAAAGAGGCTGGTATTAATCATCTCTACTCAGGCAAGTTTAAAGGGGCACATCAGACAGTTCCTTGGAGGAGCTGATGGACAGGGGTCTGTTTTGCTGGCTGGGTATTTTTTTTCAGAGCGGGTATCAAATGGGTCCACGTGGCATGAACAGAACATAGCTCCAGATGGGAGAGCAGTTCCCATCTCTTGCAGAGTAAATCTGCTGTTTGAGACTATATTCTATGACTGAAATTTTATACATATGACTTTGTTGGAGCTGGGATCTCTTCCTTTGAAAATGTGCTACAATAATAATTGCATTTACCAGTTGCCAGTCCTTCTCGCAAAACGCGTTTTCTTTTTCTTCTGTTCGGATTGTGAAATTAATTGTCTCTAGCTAATATAATTAAAAACAAACACTTTGGATTTCAGCAGAGGGGAAGGGGAAGGGAGAAAAAAAAAAAAAAAGCCAACTGCAGCCCTGATTTTCTATTGACAACAAGAAAGCCCTGCCATCCCTGAACTGTTTAATTATTGAAATGAACTGTAACAGTACACTGGATTGTTGCCGAGGTCACCGAGTAGTGCTGGATGTGGAGAGGAAAGCAGCAGCTCCAAGAGCCCTGCAACGCCCCAGGCTCCGGGTGAAATCCCACACACTTTTTCTCAGGCATTCAGGCTCTGATAGGTAGCCTGATAGCACGGCCGGTTTGCTGCTCTTGCAGAGGTCCGACGGTGCTTGCTTGTTTTAAGACGAGCCAAACTATGCTCTGGTGACCACCGTGACGCTGTGATTCCCATGCCCTATCGCATTCCTCTTTCTCAGATCCCAGGCTATTTTTTTTTTTTTTCTTCTTTTTTTTTTTTTTTTTCCCCCTACGTGCAGTCCAGGATGTAGACAAATGAATTCCAAGTGACCTATGTGGGGGTGGACTCTTTGGAAACAAACAACAAAAATAAGATATCTCCTGTCCTCACTTTTTCATTTGCTGGTTCCCTGGATACAGTTTATTCGTGGCAATGAAATACACATTGTGTCTCTGGAGTTAGATCCAGCAGCAACATCTTTACCACCCCCTAACCTTGGCTTTTTTTTTTTTTTTTTTTTTTTTTTTTTTTTTTTTTTTTTTTTTTTTTTTCTTTCTTCCTTTTCTTTTCCTGATTTCCTATTTAAGCCTTTACAAAAGACATCTTGTTTAACATTATCTGCTCCTTTGGAAGTCAGGCTGCCCTCTAAAGCCTATCATATCAAGGCTTGTTATTGATTTAAACAATGTTTTTTTTACTGGAAAAAGTTTAGGAAACTGGAAGTTTTGTAAAAAAAATTCTGTATAGGCACTGACAGGAGGATCTGCTGGACAAGTAATGACTCTGTTTGCAGGGAAAAGGAAAAACTTCTTTGGAATGTTTCACAGTGAAAAAAATCCTGTAGATACAAAAACTGCTAAAAAGAAATAAAACTGCAGTTGAGGAACAGACAATAAACATTTCAGATTGCTTTACTGCACACTATTACAGGCAACTATCTTGCTTAAGTAGGCATAACATTTTTCACAGTATATATTTAAGGGCTTTTTTTTTTTTTTTTTTTTTAATGGGGTAGATTAACAGCAGGGAAACATAGCTCTTAAAGGGAGGGCAGAAATAATTTGTGCCACTCCAGTGGCCTGATAGGTCACAAAAAAAAAAAAAAAAAAAAAAAAAAAAAAAAAAAAAAAAAAATGGCCACAAAAATGCACTGCATGGTCAAGCAGGAACAGCCTGATGCTCATGTTCTGGGCTGCACACAGAGCCCATGAAAAGCAAAAGCCAGGAGTGACTCCTGGGATCAGTTCTGGCCCTGCAGGCTCTGGAGAGGCTGCACTGGTTTCCAGCAGTGTTGCTGGCACACCTGTGGAAGATGCAGCTCTGCAAACTGGTGAGAGCAGCACTGGGAAGAGGTTCCTGCTGTGAGACGTCGCTGCTCTCCCACCACCAGCACTCCTGGAGCATCCAGGAGCCACCAGCCCCTGGTTTCTGCTGCCAGAGTCAGCCTGCCCTCCTCAGCACAGCCCAGATATCAGGTTGTTTGGGTCACCATAGCCTCTCCTGGACCTCAGCCATGCTCCAGAGTGGCTCTGGAGGACAGTGAGCTGTGTAGTGACATCCCTGCCAGGCTGCCAGCCCTGCTGCTTCAACAATGGGGCAAGGAATAATGGGGAAAGAGCAGCATTGTGCTGGATCCCCTTTGGCTTCATCAAAATTAGTGGTGTCCTTCAGTTCTGGGCGCTGCAGAGCTCTCCTGGCCGTGCACAAAGCAGAGCTCAGAGGGGCAGGATCCTGCCTGGCAGAGGAGTGTCAGCACCTCTCCTCTGCCCCAGCTCCATGGGGTGATGGGGAATTGGGTTTGCCAGTTTACAGAACCCCAGAAACGTTTGGCATGGAAAGGACCTTAAAGTCCATCTCATTCCACCCCCTTTCCATGGGCAGGGACAGTTTCCACTATCCCAGGGTGCTCCAAGCCCCATCCAACCTGGCCTTGGACACTTCCAGGGATCCAGGGACAGCCACAGCTTCTCTGGGCACCCTGTACCTCTCCACCCTCACAGGGAACAATTCCTTCCAAAAAAAAATTCCTTTCTAACATCCAGTCTAACCCTGCCCTCTGCCAGTGTAAAACCATTCCCATTTCTCCTATCACTCCATGCCCATGTGAAAAGCCGCTCTCCAAATATTTGGCTAATTTTTTAGCAGTCCAAAGGAAATGAGGGAAAACTGATTTTTATTATTCCCCATGGAGTAACAACTTGCTCTGTTCCCCAGTTTACTTTTACCTCCTTGGAAACACACACTATTTGCTCCAGATGCTCCCACCAGTGGCTGGGTCCTCATGGGACTTCCTTCACCTTCCCTGGAATATGCAGAGTTTCCACACAGGCAGAGGAGTTGATCTCTTTGCAA
Organism: Zosterops lateralis; assembly: GCF_965231275.1. Classification (NCBI taxonomy): domain Eukaryota; kingdom Metazoa; phylum Chordata; class Aves; order Passeriformes; family Zosteropidae; genus Zosterops; species Zosterops lateralis. Next base: position 35,532,334 of record NC_139767.1, on the reverse strand, counting down.
ATTATGTGCACTGAACTAAGCAATTTAACAGTTCATTCCCCCAGGTAACCAGTGACCACTGTATGTCTATCTACTTAATTTGACAATTAATCTTTGATAGTCATTTTAAATTAATTTTTTTTATCTTAAAACCAGTAAGTAACTTCTTTCTGTTTAATTTTTATTTTTTATTTTTCCACATATTTCCAGTGGTCATCTTGTCTACTAAGTTTGTTCATCCTTTTCAATGCATCACTTTGGGAATCAGAAGTGAGGGGAGGAGGGAGACTTGCTAAGAAATTGGAAAACATTTTACATTTTTTAAGTAGGTAAGATTAAGTGTTTGTGCCATAGTTTACAATTATAATAAAATAAATCTAGAAACTATTTCATGTATGAGAGCATGTGCATTAGAAAACATATTTCTGTAACAGATAACCATCTCCTGAACACTAGAATGTTGGTAATTTGTCAGTTTTTCTTTTAATTAAAACTGTGTATATAGTTCATGCTCTGTTTGATTCAGTGTCAACATTTTGGATGGAGGCTAAAACTGATTTCCTCTTAAACCTTCGCATTTCTCAGGACAACTGATGAAGTGTGCCTCAACATTGAGCTCATGAACCCGTGAGGTTTCGCCTTTTTCAAGATCAGTAAATCAAGAGATATTAGCGCAACAGCCCTGATAAGACTCAAGACTTCTAACACTTGTGTAAGTGCTCTCTTTACCAAAATTGCATCCATTTTTCCTCTCAGACAACCTGTTTTAATTCATTGCATCATTACCAAGCTGGTCCACTGTAAAATGAATTAAAATTATGCTAGTTAGGGATTCAATTCTGAATATTTTTCTCATTGCAACCCATGAAACATTTTAAGTGTTTAATTTATTTTTTTTTTCTTAACAGCAGAAAAATCTGCCTGATGTTTCTCTAAATAATTTTTAAAAATATTTTCTTTTTTTTTTTTAAATTTCACTCTTGCTTTCTGAAAATATGAAAACTTGCATGGTCTGGGTTGGAGTTTAAATATAATCAAGTTCCCACCTCTGCCATGGGAAGGGACACCTTCCACTGTCCCAGGCTGCTCCAAGCTCCATCCAGCCTGGCCTTGGACACTTCCAGGGATCCAGAGACACACAGCTTCTGTGGGCACCCTGTGCCAGGACCACACCACCCTCACCTCCCTCACAGGAAAGGATTGTTTTCCATATATCTAACCTAAATTTCTCCTCTTTCAGTTTGAACCCAGCACTCCTTGTCCTGTCACTCCATTCCTGATGAAAAGTCCCAGATCTGGGTGAGTTTGGAGCCCAGCCCTCCTGAGTGTCACACACAGAGTGGAAATACCCACCACATTCCTTAAAAACACATCTCACCACATTGAGCTCCAAGCCCCTGTTCCTCCTACCTTGCCTATTTTATTAAATACTCGTGGCACTCAATAAAATTAAAACATCAGTGAACAAAACAGATCCATATGAATTTTCCCCCAGGGATTAGGAATGGAGAGGAAGCACATCTGGTACAGGAGAGTTGTGTTGTTAACTGTGCTCAGCTGCCCCACTGATAGGTGAATACAGCCATAATCTCATTTATCTGCAGTGTACCTGAATGCTTCTTGGATCAAAGCCTGGGCAAGGCAAACGAAAAGACTGAAAAGAGAGAAAGCCCACTCCAAAAAAAAAAAAAAAAAAAAAAAAAAAAGGCAACTTCCAGATGTAATCACCATGGCAGTGAGGTGCTCGATTCCCTGGGAATTACCTCAAGACAAACACGGAGAGAATTACTTTGGAGAGGATGTGAGGAAAAGCACACCATAAGAAAGAGGAGCAGATGCATCTTTCGAGCTCAGTGTTCCTCCTGCCTCTAACTTCACATGCCCTTTACACAGCCTTCTACTAATTTTTCTACCCTGATAATCTATAGAACCTAATTACACAAAGTCTAAAAAAGCTCCTTCTACGAAAGGCATAATGCTGATATCTGAGTCACGAGCACAGTTAATGTAATCTAACACATATTGCAGGAACCTACTGCACACAGATATTACCAATTAGCACATGATTTTAACAATCAACATTCATGCAATTAATAGAACACTTCATATTCCTTCTAATTTTGAGCTCTGCATGAGCATATGTTATCATGACGGAATGTGGGATCATTTATTTATACTGGAAGCAAGGCACCACATAGAAATCAGAGATGCTGAAAGTTAGCCTGAAAGTGAGACAGGCTCGGCTTTGCATTGAGGAAAGAATATTATTAATCTGCCTCCTAAAAGTCGAACCTTTACTTTACCTTCTTGTTGATTCTTACTCTTGGTGAACTTCTGGAGAGGAAACTGTATCCTGATTATCCTGATTACAGCTGGGGAATACAACAATGTGTTCATCAGTGAGCACTTCTCTCTAAAATTGAAATCTATAACATAATCATCACAGAAAAAAGGCAAATAAGTATGTCTTGCTTAGATATATATATATATATTCAAAGATAACAATAGACACCTTGTTTTCCATAACATATGTATTATTTTTCTTTACTGTTTATGGGAAAGAATCACTATTCTTATAGGACAGATGAAGGGTTGGGGCATACAGAGAATAAACCCAGATCCCCACAGCATTTAGCCACTCACTTACTTTGAATTCCATAGGATTTAGGCATTTGATACCTTTAGGATCCAGTCCTGTCTATTTTTCTGGCAGCAGAGGAAGCAGGGAACCAAATCCCTGTTTCCCAGAGAGGTTGCCAGCCTGCTTTACCTGTCTCTCTCTCCTTCCTCCTTGGTGCTGACATCTGTAAGAAGCAATGAGACCTGACTTTAATTACTGAAGTCTTAGATGTGTTAGTGGCTCATTAAGGAGACGAGATGCTCAGTAAAGAAGGTGGGTTTTGCACGTAGACTGCAAGACTCAGACTGCACTGCTGCAGTGGCTGGAGCTGCCACGTTCCCTGTCTGTCTCTGAGGAGGAGAGTGTCAACACAGGGACTGTGTGAGCCTTCACTCCAGAACATCTCCACATCTCCAGCTGGTTCCAGAGATGTCCCTCACCTGGTTCCTGACACTGAAGACATTCCAGCAGGCTTCCCCAGCCAAACATACCCTTCAGGAGCTTCTCCTGGCAGCTTGGGCACACAAATGTGACACTCCAGCACCCCACCATCTCAACCTTCAGTTCAGGAAGGTCTCTCCTCTGATCCTGCTCTCAGTACATTTTGGAGAATGTGGCAAGAGTTGCTGTCACCAGGAGTCCCTTCCCACCTGCAGTGGGAGGTGGTGGCTGTCCCCTCTTTGCCTTTCCAGTGGGTCAGGAGGAGCATTAGATTCCCCTGGGCTTTTGCTTTGGGAAGAGCTCTAAGCCCAGCACGGGCAGGCTGTTGGTGCAGGGAATTCTCTCCAGCAGCAGGTACCAAAGCAGCTCAGACTGCAGATGTAGACTCTAAATCATTGTCTTTCTCTCTTCCAGGACAAGCTCCTGGGAGAATTTGGTTTACCACACGTCTGACGTGTATTTATGAACAGGAGAAAAGCAGCCATTCTCTGGGTATAACTGTATTTGTAAAAAATGTCAGGGGAGTATTTATGTCTCCCATTACTGTCTTCCCCCCATTGAGGGAGCCTTCACAGAAACATCACTTTTTTGGTCTGCTGCTGCTCCAAACAAGGACATATTACAGCAGTCTACAGGTTGATAAAGAAAAGAGAGATTTCACCTGTGACTGCACCTCCCGTGTTTATCTCAAGGGCTCTCCAACCCAGTGTGGGTAAAAAAAGGTGTTGAACCCTCTCTGAAAGTGTCTGATTGTGCAATACCCACATTTGGAAATAAGGATGCGGTTCAGTCAGCCCAGATTTCCATGACGACCAGGGGAGATTTACAGCTATAGACAAATGAGAGGGGGCAGAAAAGGAAGGTCTCAAATTCAGTTTGTCCAAGGTAACTTCAGTGAAGGTAATAGAACAACATGAGTGTCACTGATGGGGAGGTAAACTAAGCATGATAGTTTTTACACTGAGTAAATACATTAACATTTGGCCTTCCTGCCAAAAAGAAATCAAGAAATACTTTTTTTTCCACCAATATCTTCAGTAAACTTTCATTTTTCTTAACCATTGTTTTTATTGAAGGCTTTACTGCACAAAGAATCCAGGGGGAACAGGAAATCACATAATGGTGCAGGTTGGGGAATTCTCTAAAAATACGTAACCATGGCACCCTTGTCATTACCAATCAAGTGTTCTTGATAAAAAGTGAAGTAATTAGCCTTTGAGAGGAGCATAAAGCTAATTAAAAATGACAACTTAGTCATCTCAACAAACAACAGCACAGAACCAGTCCAGAGTTCTAACTATAGCACAACGTGATAACCTGACCTGCCACAACCACTTGCCTTCAACCCCTTAAAAAAAAAACACAGTTTGTGAGAGTGAAACTTTGATTACTTCTTCCTTCATTGTAAAATTTAGATTTGTCTCATGTCCCATCCAATATTTCTGTTCGTTCCCTGAGATTCTTCATCTTTTTCTAAGAGAGTTTTGCCCAACTATCAGAAATATTTCCAAATGAAATGATGGAAATTCGTGTAGTCTCCTGAAAGGAGATGACAAAATGTGAAGCATGAACATATGCATTGTCAAAAAAATTCACAAGTTGCAAATGAGTTTAGTCTCAAAACAAAGTTGCTTGCTCAGAATTTATAAATGATAACCAGAAACAAAAAGAAACCACTGGTCTCTCACTTACAGAGCAACTGGGGTTCTGTCCTCTCACAGGTGGTAATGACAAGGTTTTAATTCAGTTCTGTGGAGCAAGAATGAATATTTCTTGTTTTCTTGCCCTATAAAAATCCTCAAGGAGGACACATTATTAGAAAATTATCACAATTATCACCATTTTTCTTAGCAGGTGTATTTACTCACATTGCAGGTACTGAAGGAAACAATTTGCTGTATTTTCATGGAATCAAAAAAATTACTTATGTTGGAAGAAACCATGAAAAACATCAAGTTCCACCCCCCTGCTGTGGGCAGGGACAACTTCCACTATCCCAGGTGGCTCCAAGCCCCATCCAACCTGGCCTTGGACACTTCCAGGGATCTAGGGGCAGCCACAGCTTCTCTGGACACCCTGTGCCAGGATCTCACTGCTCTCACAGGGAAAGATTCCTTCCCAATCTCCCACCCAGCCCTGCCCTCTGGCAGTGGGAAGCCATTCCCTGTGTTATGTCCCTCCTTCTCTTGTCCCCAGTCCCTCTCCAGCTCTTCTGGAGCCCCTCCAGGCACTGTTTTTAAATCTTTCCCTTTTCAAATCGCCAGATTCTACTAAATATTTCCTAACATAAACACATACATATATTATATTATGTCCTGGGTTGCAGTGTAGGATGTACACAAAGTATTTATTCTATCACCATTTTCATGAACTTTTGAAACCAGGTGGGGAAAAAACCAGTGTTTTCCCAAGCCCCTGCCTCTTCTGCACATGGCCCATCAACGCCTGGCCCATGACTCACAGGTAACTCCCTCCAGGAGTTATCTCTGTTTAATGGGCCATCAAGGACCCACTTCACACTCCTCATCCCATTGGGAGATGCTCCGCCCAGGGGGAGGAGCAGAGCATTCTCACCTGGATATAAGCTGGTATGTGGGACAGTGCAAGCAGCCCTGAGCCACTGGATTCCCAGAGGAGCAGAGCTCCCAGACCTTTCTACAGGATCACTGCTTCAGGAAGAGCCCCTCACCTGGACTGCTTCCACTATCCTGCTCAGGTTGTGTTCTGACTCTGTCAGTGATCCTTTGTGTTATTGCATTTATTTTATTTTTACCTTTTTTCTTATTAAATTATATTTCTGACTTGGAGCCTCTCACTCATTTTGCTTTCAAACCACAACATATATATATGTAATTAAATACATTAACTGCAGCCAGCAACCTGTGGCAATGTGTTCCTTAAAGCTGAGAGCTCATTCTCTTCAAGAATTGGAGTTCTGGAATCACAAAATCATTAAGGTAAGAAGTAACCCCTGAGTTCATCAAATCTAACCATTACTCTAAAAATGCTGAAGTTCCCTAATTAAGGTGTGCGCACACAACAGAGTCTCCACAAATTTTGACACAGCTCCTGAGCTCATACTCACAGGATTAGAGTTAAAAAGGATAAACCAGAATTATGATGGACCAAGCTCAAATACTGGCTCCTCAACAGTGAGTGATGCTGATACTCCATCACGCTGACAGACCGTCATTTCCCAAGCAGGAAATACAGATTTGGTCCTCAAAACAAGGATTGACTGGAATAGGAAAAGAGGTAGAAGAGATTATGGTTAGGTTTTGAGTATCCCACACTAATCTTTCACTGTAGTTTCAGTTCCTGCTTGCTGGGAAGGTCAGAACAGTGACTTAGAGAAGGCCTGAGGCTGCTGAGGTGAAACACATCGGAAGCACCCCATGGAACAGAGTGATTGCAAAGCAATGCAAGAAGTGAAAACTTAAGCTTCTTTGACTTACAGCATATATGAATATACTAGAGGGCAAAATACTTACAGATGTGTATCTAGACCAAATAAAAAGCCCTTGTAGAGACAGGGAAATGTGTACCTTGTGCTGTGCTCTCGCAGTCCTAGGAAAGCTGGAAGCAGAAATAAAATGTTTGCTTATGCTCTGAATAAACCTTGGATGAAAAGAAACTTTGAGCAGCCGTGAAGTAGATAAAGACATTGATCCTGCTCTGTAATGCTTGGTAAGACACACCTCAGGAAGGCCAGCTCTGGCTTAGGGAGGAGAGTCTCTCTAAGCCTCCTCCACAGCCGGTGGAGAGAGGGATCATCCATCCCGGGCTGGAGTGAGGAGGCATTGCTCCATTCCAATCCGTGGAAACAGACCAACACATACAGGCTGAACATCTTAGCCTGGGATCCCAAATCTACAGATCTGCACCTCTTCATGATTATTCACACACCAAATGTAACAACAATGGACAACCTTCCTGAGCCCTGTTTTACGAGCTTTTCACTGAAAACATTTTCAGGGTCCAATTTTTCCTCCAGCTGAATTCTGTATAGCAAATTTGGTGCAATTTTGGGTTGTTCCAGTTTGCTTTTTCAATTCTTTGAAGTGTTTTCTCAAATGTATTCAGAAAGGCCTGTGTCTCAAAAAGTTTTAAAGGCCCTAAAGGAAATGCAGTTTCTTTTCATACGCCTACAGGACAAGCAGGTGTTCTGGTCTCAGACTTTTACACGTTACAGGACATAAGGGAAGATAAGAGAAGTGCTGCTTTTCTCTTCCTTTTCTGCTTTCCCCAAGCAAAAATTAAAGTTTAACAGGGATGAGGTAGTAATCTACAACACCTGCAAGGAGCAAGCATCTACCTGATCTCTTGACACGCCATTTCCTTGTGTAGGGATGGTGGAGATGAAAATTAGGTATTTTTCTTGTTAGGAAAGGAGAAAAGTGAAATCTCCACTTACTCTTGTACCTCTCCTTAGACCTACAGTCTCTACACTTAATTCCAAGTTTAACCTGGAGAAAGAAATAGAAAAAATACTCTGCAAGGAACAGGACTGTGTTGGCAGCTGAGTAGATTCAGTGATCTAATAGTTCTTTTTCCAGCTCTGATTTCTTTGATACTATTTATAAAAAGGGAAGAAAAATGATGGACCACTCCAAACAAATTGCTGCCATAAACCAACAGCAAACATCAGAATTGGCCCTTTAAGAGCTGTGTGGAGAGAGGTAGAGGACTAATAATGTACCTTTCCTGGTCCTGGGCTATGTTTATCTCCCATATTTATTTAAAAGCAAATCAAAATACTTTTAAGCAAGTCGGCTGGTTCCAAATTTAGGAACAATTGAACAAAGAGGAATCTGCTAATTCCAGATGGAGTGCATATAGTCCCTTGGCACTTATTACTTACCAAATGTTTCAGAAAGCAAACACATGACCTAAAGGATTTCGTGAGTGTGGGGTCCTCAAAAAGCTTTTAACAAGTCATGTATTTCCAACCGTATTTACTTTACCCACATACAAAATCTCTACTTCGTTTTCCTTCTGGGTTTTTTTATTCTTTTTTTTTTTTTTTTTTTTTTTTTTTTTTTTTAGGCAGACAATGCTGCCTTTAAAGACTATTTATGGATGATTCAGTTATCCCATAAGGGCAGGAGCTCTAAAGGTGTCTCCTTTGAAAGGCTTCAGCTGTGGAGCATCTGCTGCCTGCCAGGGCCACCTTCCCCGGCGGGCGCAGGTGTTCTGCTAAAGGGGGATCCTCCTGCCCAGCCCGGCAGGAAATGGGCACCCACAGATGGTTTCTCATCTCAAACACACACAAAATATTTCTCTGTTGTGGGTTTTTATTTTGATTTTAAACCTGCTCCTTTCCGCACCAAAGTTGCCCTCCAACATCCTGCCAGGGAGTGCCAAGCCACCGTCATGACACATCTCCGGGCAAATCAGTTGAGATTTTGTTTTTGTATTTCATATTAGTTGCTGAGGTGTTTTAAATTAATTTCATAGGAAAATGAGTCTAATGAATGCGACTTGGAATTTTTTAGGGAGTATTATATTCCGTTGTTGTAATTATTTCCTCTCCAAATTAAATACTTCAGGGGAAGAATAAAGTAGAAATCCTTGATTTTTGAGGCAGTTTGATGAAAGTCAGTGATTTTTCACCATCTCCCTCACTCCAGGAGAGCAGAAGTGGCAGTGATATTGCCATCTGTGTCTGTCCCAAGCCTCTGGAGCCAGCAGCATGTCTAGGTCCTTGTAGGCAAAATTCTCACCTGTGTGACTGCTGTGGGAGATCTTCACTAAACACCTTCAGTCTGAGAGAGTGGAAAGGTTTCACTTCTGTTCTAGGTGACAATTTTCATGACACAGACTGCAAAAACTCCAAGATTTCTGCTGTTCATACTTTTCTGCTGGAGAGATGAGCCTGGTCCTGCAAGAGGGGCAAAATCAAAGACAGCAGAGAAAAATACCTAATAAACATTTAATTCTTAATTGAAGTAATTTTTCTTTTCCTATTCTTGCTTTCAACATTCTAACATGTCATTTCTTAGAAATCAAATCTCTTCCATGGTTCTCAAAGGGAAAAACAATCTAAAGGCAGTGAGTTGTGACTAAGAGACTGAAAAGAGAGAACTTTTCATGGTATAAACAGGTAGATGTAATTTAGTCTTGAGGTTTTGATGAGTTATACCTCTTCCCTTTAAGCTTTTTAATATTTTTCCCCCCTCTAGCTCTTATTTTAACAACCTTCCTTCCAGTTATGCTGCAACCCTTTCCTTTGGGCTTCTATGGTTGTCATTTTTTTCATATCCACAGACTCAGCCCAGAAAGAAACTGAGGGTAAACATTGTTATTCCAATTTGAGTATCTACAAGGTGAAATTTATCTGCTGACAAAGACTCTCTTTGTTCAGCAACTCTTCTCTAACTGTGTGCAGTGTGATAGTCCCTGAAGTTTTCCTACTGCCGGCGTTTCCCTGCAAATCCTTAAGCTGCACCAGCAAACTCAGCCGAACACGTTATTTTACATTTTTAAGTGAAATGCTTTTTTTGTTTTTATTTTAATGAATCCCCTAACTCCAAGTTTAATTAAACTCATGTATTTTAATTAATTACCAACAAATGCAAATAAGGCAAACTACACAAACATGTATTCACCGTTCCCCGATAGATACGTGGGTGGGTTTTTTTTTTAATCCTGAAGAGTCAGGATTTAAAAACCTCGAAGTCTTGAGGGTTACAACCCAAAAATTCTTTTCATTTGGGGCTTTATGAGAATATTTTAGTAGTGTATGACAAGGAGCTCATCTGCTTAAGGGGGGAGAAAGCAAACTGCAGGTTCTTTAGCTTTTACCCACGTTATTCTTGCTAAACAACAGTGACAGCAGATTTAGGTCTGTGCATATATTATTATAAGAAAGCAAAAGTAAAATACAAGAATTTCATAGAATCACAATTACATTCAACTTCCCTAAATGCTGACAAATGTGGATTCGTGAAATGCTCTCTCTGATTATTTAAGTGCAGCTAAACCAGAAATCCTAAATGAAACACAGAAGAGGTCAAGCATCCAATTCAAATGCTCGAAGCTCAGGAACCCCACTTTTAAGACATTCAATATAATCATGCTTAAAAATTAGAAACTCTCTCCTGTGAGGACAATACACAGTTGAATTACTTTTTTTAACTACATAAGCATTATTCTCAGGAGCAAATATTTTAAGATCTCGTGAGATATTACTCTGAAGAGTTGCTTAGAAATTTTTTAGCTTCTCCGATAGTTTTTTTTTTTCAGTCTAAACCCTGCAAAAGCAGCTCTTCCCTAATATGGGGGATTATTTAAATCATTAAAGCAAGCAGGAATATTTGTTTCTGCTCCCTCCCTGGGCCTGACATGGATGAATTTGGCTGTGTCCACATGTCTAGTTCAGCTCGATCTCACAGTCCCAGGATGACCTGAATCCACACACAGAGATCTCGAGTTTGCTTGAGCTCTGGCCCTCCTGGATCTCAGCCCAGAGTCCTGGCCCTCTACACCCTGGACACGAAATAAAGCCAGCACTGGAGTGCTCAGCAAGTTCTCTGGAGAATGTATTTTCCCATCAGTCAGGAGGTAAGAGCTGTTTTTCCTACTTGGCAAAGGGTTTTCTTATTTGCAGGAGCCCTACACACCTTTGGGAAACATATTCTGCAAGTGTTCGCAAGCATTCGTGTTTCCACGGCCTTTTTGTGGTCATTTTTATGTTATATTTTGAGTTTTAAATATCTCTCTATTTATATGTTTTGTATATTTTCACAAATTTTGTATTTTTTATACACATACACAACTCTCTGTGTACACATCAATAGAACATCTTCTTCTCCCCATCCAAAATTACAGGCAGATTTCTCCATCATTCACCACAGTCTGGAAAGAAGAGATTAAAGCACTGACACTAAACCACCTTTAGCTCCATAAAGAGGTTTTCTGCCCCCTAAGATGCAAAATGTGAATGCACAAATTTGTGGTGCCTCTTTTCCCACCAAAAGGACAAATAAGCAACTTAAAAGGGAAATTAACAGCTTTGTGATCTGCCTACATAGATAACTTTTGGGCTAGTGGGAGTTTTTCCAGCTCTCTGTCCCCCTGTTAGCCCAGATGAAAAATGGGAATAAGCCGCCCCTAATGGTCTTTTGCAAAAAATTTAATTGTGTTTAGCTTATCTAATTGATGTATTTTGAGGAGCTTGGCTAAAAGATGTCATATTTGCAAAGCTATTTGTTGTGTTTAGAGATATTTGTGCTCCCATCCTTGGGAAAATTCCTCACGTTCCCTGTCCTGCTGCACTTAGCAATGATCCTATCTTGATGGTGTTCCAGCTACCCAGTGTCAAAAATAATCAAGGATAGGCAAGATAAAGCACGAGAGTGTTCTGTGGAAGGCTGTGAATCCAGTGGCTCCTCCTTCCCCTCCTTGTCCAGTCTAAACACATGCAATGCTTTGGAAATATTAATAAATAATTGAACCAGCAGGGCAATGTCCACTCGTCTCCAGAACAGTTCCTGTAACACGATAGTCCTTAGGCAGCCATGCAAGATTTATCATCAGAATTTCAAGGCTTGAGAAAACCCTTAAAATATCCCACATCCCCCCAAGACAGCTCTTCCAAAAAAAAAAAAAAAAAAAAAAAAAAAAAAAAAAAAATGGAAATAAAGATATAAAGATATTCTCTCTTTTGCTTTTTCCCGGTTTCCTTCCAGCCCACAGGTTGGCAGGAGGCGCGGGGACCGTCAAAACCAGCTCCTGCAAAAAGGGGTTTTCCTTCCTTAAGAAATATTGCAAACAGAAGATTCCCATGTTTGAAAGGTCAGAGGAAAAAAACATAATGCACCCATGAAGAGACAACCTCATTAATCCTGTTGTTCTTGGCCCAGTCAATAGAAGAAACATAAATGCTGTCAACGCTGCGCTGCTAGATAAAGGATAAAAAGTGGGAATGAAATGTTTTACTGCAAGGACTGCTCTTATGGTTTGAGAACATTTCTGGAAATAACCTGAGCTGAGAAAATGTTCCCTAGGAGGAATACATTCTGTGGGAAACTGTGTGGAAGATAAAGTTTGGTCAGTGACCTTCTCACTATCCTCTAATCACACAGCACACACTGCTCCAAAGGGAAGAAAAAAAGGGATACTGTGCAGCTAGAGACACTTTACCTTCCCCACATCACATGAATTGAAGTGGAAAACACAAGAGTATCATAAATCTCTATTTCATGCTCTCAGATACTGCAGTGAAATAATAATTTACAGTAACTCACTGGGAAAAAAAGTAAAAAAGTGACTTTTGGTTTGGGGCGCTGCAGTAACACCAACTGTGATACACCTTCTGTGAGCATAAAAACAAATGACTGGAAGTTGCTAAAAGGGGAACTTGCCTTTTCGTCTGTGCAACGTTAGAAATGGAGAAGGAGCCTCACATTTCCCATCCAGGAGCAGGAATGACAGAGAGGGGGAAGGTGAGACCTCTCCTGTGCAGGCAGCTCCTGGGGATGAGACAGAAAAGCTCAGTTTAAATACTCTCACATGAATGCAGCAGCGTTCAGACACTGTATCTGTACAGACAGAGAGAGTAAATATTGGCTGATGTAGTTACTCCTGGGAAGATTAGGCAGACATCAAATATGGATGTCCCCAGTGCTCCACACACAGGGAGGGTATTGGAAAACTCCCACCTTTAGATATTTGTGGGGAATATCGCTTTTCCCTTTCTTTTTTATTTATTTTTTATTTGTCCTTTGAAACCAGAATTACTGTAATTACTGTCTCTAAAAGGTGGTTATTTGAAGGCTGGTGTTACACGCACGGAAATGTCAAAGCTTTTTTGGTTCCTGCAGCACGAATCTCGGGAATGCAGTGTGATCTTCCTGAAATGGCATTGCTGGGGTAATGCCACGGCACAGAAGTTGGGTAAATATTTTCCTTGTGCTCATCAGTCCCTGGCTGTTGACAAACACACTACCTAGAGCAGTAATGCAGGGTAATGATGTCATTACTGGGGGATAAACATCGCAGCTGCCGTGCGTGCCTGTATTTTGCTCTTGCAAAATAGAACGGAGGGTGAATTAGTTTGTGTACTCCACATCTCTCAAATATTTCACTAATCACCATAGAAATAATTGCAGGAGCGATTGGTGAGCTAATTCAGACACAGGCAAGTCTGAAGTGCTCGAATTTGAAATTACTCTCTTTTTTTGGAAGGATCTTTAAAGATAAGGAGAGTGGAGTGGACAGAATGAAATAGCTTTGCTGGTTTCCTCATGGGACGTGGAACAGAGAGGGTGCAGTGACATATTCTCTGATTTTACTTCCATCCATCTGGAACCAAGAACTACCAGAAGTCTGACAAGACAGCCTGATCTCCAGCCAGATTTCTAGAAATGTTAATAAGAGTTCTTTATTCAAAAAGCACCTTCAAAACTTTTTAACTACCACGAAGAGAACCTCAGATATCTCATCAGCCACCACAATTACCCCTGGAAAAAAGACCAAGAAGTGCCCTGCAGAATTCTCCTGCCACCAACCCTGTGAATGTGTGTACATAATCAAACCTACACACCTCAAATCATAGAGATACATCATCCATACACAGGATAATGCAGGTAACTAGAGATCAGGAATAAAACCTTTTGCAAAATGTTCAAGGGATGGACAGAAAGGAACAGCATTTTAACAGATATTCTCATGAGAGCTTCATTCAAAATAAATTTCTGTATTGAAATGTATTAATTTATATATTAAGGAGATTCTTCCCTTTGCTTAGAGCTGTCCAAGTGTAAAGCAGGAACATCTCAGAGACTCACAGAGGATGGGACACCATTTCCAGAGCTTTGGCCAGGTATATGTCAGCTGCAGAAGGAGCTCAGGACCACACAGGACCTGCAGAGGATTTGGGGGTTGGTTTATGGCAATAGCAGAAAGTCACCAGCAGAATTTTTCTCTCTCCATTTTGTGCAGTGTGACTTAATGGCATTATCGACATCTTCTGTGATATACATCCTGTGATCAGTGCAATTACTGCATGTCATCACCACTGTAAATTTACCCAGCCTGAAACCATTTTAAACTTAAACTGCATACTTAAGAACTACTATCCACCTCCTCTTTGTAAATTAGCTGTATGATTTATCTGTGGGAACCATTTCAAAAAGTATACATTCAGAAATACATATACCACATGATGTCTTTTCCATATGGCATCTCATAATTATTTTGCTGTGTGTGAACATGATGAAAACAGTTTCATAATTCTCTAAGGGTTAGGGTAAATTATTTCAATTAGACATATTTCAGAGCAAACATTACCTTAGGGTTTATTAATAATAGTACCTGAGAAGGAACAGCTGCCTTTTAAGCAGTGAGAGCTGTCAACTTCTCACTGCCCCCCTGTAGCACCCCTTTTGTGACTCTAAAAAAATGGTAGATTTTCTCATGCTTTACCTAAACAGAGAACTTGGCAGCAGAGACCTGGTTGTAATCCTCAGCAAGGGAGCTGGTGGGTGGATTTTTTTTTTCTCTATAAACTCTTGTATAAACCACACCAGTCTCCTGGTATTTATTTTGTGTAATGTTGGAAATCATACACAGATCCAACAGGCCATGTAAAGGAGTTTTGTAACTTCCTGAAATGCTTTCAGGCAAAATCTTTTCTCCTACAGCAGTCCCAGGCTGTCAGGATAATATCATTTTTTAAGGGCAAGGTTCCTCAACTATTTGTAATAGGATAGCTTTGAAAAGACAAAATGCAAATCTAAATTAAATCAGCTAATTATTAGAAATTGCTATTGGAATTATTAAAAAGAAAATTAACTCCATTGTCAGAGTGTAGGGACTGTTTTGCAAGCTTGCTTTGCAGTTTTCTGTGCTGCCTTCCTCATTTAGTTGTTTTTATGTATCAAAGCTGTAAAATGATGTGCCTTGATTTTGGATGATCAGTGGTGTGGGAACACCCCTCTGCCCAGATCAGCCCACCTGCTTTGATGCTCCACACAAGCCCATCTCCCTCTTTGCAAGAAATACTTTAATTTAACTCACAAATGCCTAAAGATCCATGTAAACCCCCAAATCTGAAAGGGAAGTGTGCTGAGAGCCAGCCAAGGAACAGGCATGGAAAATCCCTGCCTCTCCTCACCCTCCACAGCCTGCAGAGAGAGGGCTGAGTGAGCTGACCCTGAATGCACAGTCACTAAAGCTGGGTTGAAAAAAGGGACAGAGTTACGTCTGCTGCCTAATAAATAATGCAGGTACAACCTCACAGAGGGCTGGTGTGACTGAACACTTTTTACAACCTGTGGGCTGCAGGAAAAGTGTTGTGGAGCTGCAGCTCTCAGTCGAGGAGTGGGAGGTGAGGGCATCAGCCTTCCCCAAAAATCTTGCTTATCCCAGCCTCACACAGGGATTGGGGATGAAAACACCCAGTATGGGAAAAGTAAAAAATAAAAAGCAGAAATTTAAACTGAAATATCTCTAGTAGGAGTTAAACTGACTGAGTTTTTAAATTAATGTGTTGAAAAATCAGTTCTCACCTTGGCTTGCCAGTCTTTGATCCAGCAATGCTTGTGTGCCTATAGGGAGTGGGATTCTCATTCAGTTTATCAATTCCACCACAAATATTTACACACAAACACAAAAATAGCATAAAAAGAGAGAAAGAGGACGTATTTATATGCAGAACTGTAGGTATTGCACACAGAGTCACAGAATGGTTTGGGTTGGAGGGGGCATTAAAGACCATCCAGTCCCACCCCATGCCACAGGCAGGGACACCTTCCACTATCCCAGGTTGGTCCAAGCCCCATCCAGCTTGGCCTTGAACACTTCCAGGGATGTGCAAACCCATGAAAGCCAATACCAGGCTATCCAAATGCTCAGTTATCACCTGGCCAAACATGATCCTTTCACGACATCATTATCGTACTTTAATCTTTTCATCTCCACCACAAGGGGAAAAAGGCATTTCCAAACAGAAAAGAAAAATTGATAGGTAAAAGGAATTCAAGCTATAAAATATTTCCTTTTGATTTAGGTCCTAGTATTTTTGCCTGGCTCAAGTTCAGGAAGTTCTATAACTTTATTGAGTAATTTCCAAAGGCCCTTTGCCTGTGTCTTTGCTCAGGAACACATTTAGCTTAAAAATTGCCACTTTAAAATGAAAGAAGCCATTTGCTCTTCTGCCATCTCTGGTACAGATGTGGATTTCTACAGAGGTTTTGCCTGTCCTTTTTGAGTCCAGGCAGGTCCCAGCCCCACAAGGACCTCCAGCACTGGGTGCTCCATACTCAAATGTTCTGGGGCAGACTCTCTGTGTCCTGCCCCACTGTACAGAAACCCATAAGAAGTGAAGGAATGGGAACCCTAAGCCTCAGATCTCTTTAATAAATTGAATAAACAAGCTTTTTTCTAATGTCTGGACTTGGAAACTGTTTTTTAATTTGGGGAAGAATATATTCTCAAGTCATGGAAACTTCTGTTCTCTTTCCCCATGTCATCCAAAGAGGGGACTGACCTCTGACCTTTACTTTCCTCTCTACTTAATTCCTTTATTTGTTCTCCTTCTCTCACTCCCTAACCAGACAATTCATGTTACAGTTCAAATGCTGCTGTACTCTTCAGAATCCCACACTCTTCTAGGTTCAATTCTTTTTGGGCAACTCTCCTGAAGCAATGAAGCTTTTCACACTGGCCCTGTCTGCCAGACCTTTTCTTCCTTACCCATTTGCCAATTCATTGGCTTATTTCAATCCAATTTAATAGAGAGGTAGAAGCCCTGAAGATAATTAAATTCCTGTAACTTCTGCAAACATTGGCAGCTGGAGACAGGTAGGGGATTGAAAAGAGAGCCTCTGCCACAGCAGAAACTGAAGTCATTGGTTTAGCTTGGATATTAGGAAAAAATTCTTCACCAAAAGGGAGGTCCAGGGCAGTGGTGGAGTCCCCATCCTCCCAAGGGATTTAACAGCCACGTGGATGTGGCACTTGGGGACATGGCCCTGTGGTGGCAGGTGGGGAATGGTTGGGCTCAATCATCTCAGAGAGATTTTTCCAACCTAAGCATTTCTAGGAGGCTCTACAGGGACATTTCTGCTGGCCTGGGCTCAGCCAAGAAATCAAGGTGAGACACAGCACCTGGGGGAAACTGAGGCACCGTGGCAAAGGATGGCCACATTCAGATCCTTCACATCAAAAGGTGAAGGATCCAAGGAGTGAATCTGCAGTGGCAATGAGACTTCAGGAATTCTGCATCTCAGGGTACAATGTTAACTTTGTTCCTCCTTTCCTCAAGTGCTGGTTCTCAAGTCCAGGTTTCACCTGGTCTCTGCAGAAGTGTATAAGAAGTGATGTGATACCTGGTACCCAGGGGGAGAATCTAATTACAGATTTGGCATCTGTGCATGAAATGTTGTCCTCAGCCTGCAGTTTTTGAATCTGAAAACCAATGACAGCAACACAGTGAGTATTTGTATTGTTATTTGTGTTTACAACTACTTCTGGAATAGGACAAGGCTTGTGCTACTCTCATATCTGTTCACAACATCGTTGCATGAGTGACTTGGGTATAAATTTGTGCTCAACAGTTGCACAATATCCTTTATTGGCAATGGGATTCAGCTGGGAGTCAGGAGACAGACTTCCATCTATTAGAAAAAGGTTGTGGGACTGTGAAAAGTTATCTGGTTTGGTGGGGGTTTTTTTCCCTTCTCTGTCCTTTTTTTCTCTCCCACACTTTGCCTTTTTCATCAGTTGGAGCTAAAAGTCCTTGAGCAGAAAGGCCTCTTTTTGCACCAGATGTTTGCATGAGCCTAACACATTGGGAACATTTCTGAGTTCAGGTCCAGATGGGCTATTGCAAAGAAGATAATAACAAGAACTAGCAAATCTGATGTTCTTATATCTATATGACAACATCACCTTTGAAATGGGAACACTTGTCTGTATACGTTATGAGAAAACATTTTTACTCGCATATTTAGCTGTAACAGCCCCACTGAAGTGCAAACATAAGATCTTAAAAGTGCCTCCATCAAAATTAATGGACAGCCTGACAGAGATCAAACTTGTTTTCTGCAAAGAGATTAATAATCTTATGGCATCTAAAGTTTTGCCATGCCTGTCCTGTTTCTGTTTCTCCTGCTCTGAGAGAAAGGCTGAACCTCTCCTGACTGTTGTCTACCACCCACGAGCCTGGCTCAAGACCCATCTATAAATTTCATTTGCCTTTTGAAGAAATGAAATTTTCCTTGACGAAGGTGATTATCAGGTATTAAAGGCTAATCTTATAATAAATTTGTGAATTAGTAAGCTTATTTCTTAACTAGTCAAAAGCAAATCCCTCTTGCTCATACCTTGTTAGGCTGGCATCGCCTGCTATCGTATCTCTGGAATTTAATCATTTGTCAGGGTAAAAAAAAAAATCCCAAGCAGAGATATTTGATCAGTGAAATGAGCCAGGGTGGCCAGGTTACTCCCCATAATGTGGGGGTTTTTTTAAGATTTTGTTGTTTTTAATTTAATCCCAAAGGGCTTTTATTTTGTGTCAATTCATACAATAAAGTTCTCTTTTATGAGACTGACTTTGCTCATGTGTTGTTAGCGCACTTAATTAAACTCTGAAATGCTTAATTCTTTCTGGGGCCCTAATTCTGTCCTATACAAACATTGCTGTGTGCCCTCAATGGGGGAAAGTCGGTGTAATTCGACACAAATTTCAGAGACCTCCCCACTGTGTTGGTTTGTGTGTCGGGCAAAGGAGAGGGGAGGGAAAGAGCTGGATCCTGGCTTTGGAATTGCGTTTTGAAGGTGAGGACCATCAGAAACGCTCGGACCCACTTCCAAATCCCCCTGCAGCCTGCAAGCACGGCTTGACTCCGGCTCAGCTGTACCCAAAAGCAGGGATAAATTATGCATGTGAGGGGATGCAACAGCCCTTCACATAAAATATTGATCTGCTGGTCCTGTGCCACGCTGCCAGCCTGAGCATCTCCAGCTCCACCTGTCTGCTCCGTGGTGACGGCCGCTCCTGTGGGGGCCACGCAAAGCCTCTCCTCTCAAATAGGTGGGTCCAGAGCAAATCTCCTCAGCCTAATTTATTCCACACCCTTGCTAGCATAACAAGTGTTCCTCAGCCTCTATGGATGTGTATTCGAGAGGGAGCTGTCTGCCTACATTTGGTTTTACATTTCCTTCGGCTGGTTCAGAGATCCATAAGCAAAAACCTGGTGCCTGAGGATGTCCAAGAGGGTTGTGAATTCACAAACAATAAATGGATTGCAATCAGACATACCTTAACATTTTAATCTCTGGCAGTTAGGGTTTGGATAAGTGCTTTTGGGTAGTTCTGTGTAGGAGATTTATTCACCTCTATGTGTATTTTACTTGACCATTTCTGAGCAGATGGAGTGCGTGGGGATGAGGAAACAAAAATCTCCTCCAAGGGTGGCCACCTTCACTCTCCCATTGCTGGCCTGGCAGGCAGAGCTACCAGCTCTCACTGGAGGACATGCAACACCATTTTCAAAGGAGGCAGCAGGCACATCATCCAACAAGAGTAAGGAAAAACCTCTTTCAAATCCCACCACAGTACTTTTTGACCTCAGCCTTCTGCAGTGGGAGCCTTATCTTGGAAGTGCCCTGTAGCCTAGGAAAAAGATCATGCCTTTACAAGCCTTCCTTCCCACATCTTCCCCCCAGCCACTGATATAAAATGGCCATTTTTTGATCTGGAGGAATTTCTGCAGCCACAAACCACCTCTGGCCTCTATGGGTATTGCTGCCCCAAGAGATGGGCAAACCGCACCCAATATGATCTGGGTTTCAGACACCAAAAAAAAGAAATTATCCTTCCTGAGCTCTCCCTCCCATCCTGCAGCAGTTCTCCTACCTCCAGACACAGGTCCTGGAGGTACATCAGAATATTGGAGGCAGATAGATGTCTTCTCCAGCCCACTTGCTTGTCTCATCCACTTGTCAATGTGCTCCCTGGAAAGGTGCTGACGTTTGTTTGAGACATCAAAACTGTAAGACTGAATCAGACCTGTGAAGAATACAAATAACTGTGAGTGTGAAGTAATTTCCCTAACATGAAATAACTGTAAGCAGTTTTCCCAGAATTCCTGCGTTACATCCAAATTTCTAAGTTATAGTGAGTCATCAAAACCATTTCCAATTATTTTATTAGATGCTCCAAACAAGAATCTGAGCAGACTGACCATACAAGAAAGGCTGGAAGGGTTAAAATAGGGAATTTAATATCTCACTTTAATTAAACATTTCCAGTTAAGTCACATATTGAAGATTTTCCACACCTGAAAACATAGAATCTTTCTGAAAATTACTGAGTAAAGAATTAGTGTGACATGCCCATTGTATTCTAACCAGATGGAAAACTCTTCCATGCCCAGCCTTTACTAGATTTCCTTTTTTTTTTTTTCCTAATTGCAACAAAGCCAAGAAGGCACAAAATTGGAGAAAACAATGTATTAAAAAAAAAAAAAAAAAAAAAAAAAAATAGGAGGATCATACTTTCTTATTATTTTCACAGGAAGATTCAGGGTTCAACTCTTAGGAGGAGACTCAGCTCAAATGACATTTTCACACAACCAGTACGTCCTCTCCTATCTGCTGCACTGAGCTGGGTTCAAAATAGCTGAATAGCAATAACTACCAGGCCAGTTGTGGATCTGACATTCAGAATTAAGCAGATGGCAAGCACAAAAATACAGTCTGGGTTAAATACTGACCACATTTGCCAGAAGCACAGACAGAGAAACCCCAACCACATCCAGATCACAGGCAGAGCACATCCAGATCTACCAAAACACTAAGAGCAGAATTCAGTATAAATTATTCTGTGCTAATAGTACATGGACATCTGACAGTATTTTTCTTTTTTATGCTCTTCTTCTTTTTTTTTTTTTTCCTTTCAAAAGGATGGAATTTCACTCTGTGCCGGACAGTTTGGCCAAGAGCTTTTTCCCAAACGGCTGCAATCCCCTTTCTGATGTGAGTGCCTAACACCAGTCCCCCACCACGGCATCCAGACACGCTGCCCCCGGGTAGGAGGTGATATTTAAAGCCATGCCAATGGAACACAACAGGGGACAGGCACAGCACAGGCAACAGAAGGAGGATTTTGCAAGAGCTCTCTGGGTCACGTTAAAACTCCTTCTCTGGCCACATCCAGTGTCCAGCCCGTATGGCTGAAGATCTTTGCTGGAAAGGCTTTGTTATTTATTTGGAAATTTACTGTGGCTGGGGCTTAACTCTGTTTTGGAGCCGTTCTTTAATTGATGTTGGGTACTTCATCCTTCATAAACAACAATCAAAGGAGGACAGAGAGGAAGGTGATCAATACCAGTGGATGACCCTGTCTCTGTAGGAATGTTACTTATACATCAAAAATTTCTACTGAGGAAGAGAAAGCAAGTGCACAAGAGCTGCATTTATGAGGTTAAGAGAATCCTACCTTTGGCTAAGCATCAGTAAAAGCCTCGTAGAGAAACTTCTTTGTTTCTGGCACAAATAAATATTTATTATTGCACTGGGGGAAGAAAGAACTCTCACAAAGCCTAACTATTTTAATAAAAAATTTAATATGTTTATTTCTTCCAGACAGGAGATAAAAAGCTGTCAGAGAAATAATGGTTTAAATTACAGTGAGATGTTTCCTTGCCTAATATTTCTCTTTCTTCTTTCCCAAAAATCTACGTGGCATGCTCAGAAATTTTATATTTAGTAAGAAATGTCAAGGAAACACTTTATGGTAAGTGGCTGCTCTCTATTAATTCTTTTGTTATTAAATGTGGGAACATTAATTACCATTAATCGTTTTGGCTCTAGTATAGATTTCCCACAATAAATTCTTTAAACACATATACAAACCCTATAATCTAATCAAGTAATTTTCTTCTACCTACTTGGAAGGGAGAAAACAGCAAGACTGTTATTGTTATTTCTTTTTTATTTAATTGTGAAGAGGTGGAGGAGAAACTGGCAATGGGGCCTCTATAAGAACAGAGAAAAAAACCCAATAACTATTCCTGCAGACAGTGTGTGTGTTTCTCAATAATAATCAAGCTTCATAAGAGGTAAAGTGCCTTAATAAAATGTAAAAAAATTTAGTAAGGAAGAGATTTATGCAGCTCTAAGTCATCAAGGAAATATGTTGCTCTGCAAAAGCAAAGATAATAATGACTCCTTGCTTTTCCTCAAGAAAATAAAAAGCAATACCTGCAGCAACTAGCAAGGTGCTTCCTAATGTAGCTGTGATGCAGCCCACATTTCCAGTGCTGACAATAAAAGTTCACATTTAGTGACATAAACATAAGTTTATGGAGATAAAGAAGAAATGTAAAGTCACAAACACAGGTTGCTGTTGTCAAGGTAGTCATGGGAGCTTGTACTCTGTTCTTTTTCACAAGGTAACACTGGGCTGCTGAACTTCTTTTAAACCTGCCATCACCAGATCCCCAGATTTTCATACTGGCAGGTGCATTTTTTAAACCACAGCAGGTAATTCTGCACAATAACCTTGTCATTACTCCTGGGAAGCCCTAATTTGAATAAACATGATGAATGCATACACTGCATTTCTCAGAACAAACAGGCTGCAACCTCCATCTTCAGCACAGAAGCCACCGTGTGACTGATTAAATATGGGTGCTGCTTGCCAAATCTCACTTCCACTTTTAAACTTGTAATTGTTGTCAGAGTGAAGTTTCCATAATGAACAGTTAAAACCATTTGCCTCAAATACTGATTTACAACCGGAGGCCTTGCATTAATATGTGTCTTAGCCGCTTTGGGCCTTTACCACTAATCAAGATTTGTGCAGGAAGAGGAGAATAACTCTGTGAGGATTCCCTTCACTGGGACATGATCCACATATTGCACTTCAAATTCCAGAGTCATCCATCCAAAATCCAGCAGCTAAATAATGCAGCCACATCCCAGCAGCTCCTCAAGTCCTCTCCTCTCATCTCTTGTTAAACTCTTTAGTCCATCCTTGTAGCAAACAAGTTTTAATCTCTCCACTTGTGCCTTTCCCCACTCCAGACAGCTACCACATTTTCTACCTCTAAGCTTCAGCTTTTCTGGAGCATCTGATCTCCTCCACAAATTTCCTTGTGTTCCCTAGGACTCTGATGTCCTTTCAGGCTTCTTTCAAGGCATTCTAGATACACAATGCTTGATATAAAACTCAGCCTGCTAAGAAAAGATAGCCAAACATTACTTCTTTCTTTTTTATTTTTTCTTCCAGAAACTCCCTGAACTGACATAACGCTTCACAGCTGGGTCAATTCCTATATCATATCCTATTTCCTTTCCTAAGTCTGTTGTCTTTACAGACTGCAAACCACTTCTTCCAGCAGGCAGCTCAAAAGTATTTTCAAGTAACCTGCAGCTGCTGAGCTGCTCCAGAGGTTCCAGACCATCTATATGAGATGATGCATGGATATTCCCACTCTTTCCTTAATGAAATTTTCTAGAGGGGAAACAATGAGGGTCATCAGAGGTTATTTAAATTCCTTACTGATGGAAATATATGCAAAAAGTATAGTTAATCCAGTAGTTCCCAGAGATGCAGAGAACCTTTGTGGAGAACATCAACAGAGGTTCAATCCTTCTGGACATTGGAACAGCCTCCAGGGCAGTGGTGGAGTCCCCATCCCTGGAGGGATCTAAAAACTGTGTGGATGTGGCTCCTGGGGACATGGGGCAGTGCTGGGGGATGGTTGAAACCAATGACCTTAGAGGGCTTTTCCAACCTTAATATAGCAATAAAACCCCATGATTTGCCAAAGCATTGCTGGGAAAACGTGACTTCCCATCTGCTCGGCAGAGAAATCGCGCCGCGGCCCCTCCAGCGAACCTGCTAGAGCGCGGATCTAAAAAGGCAGGAAATGTGAAAAACCTCCTTTTCACCCCTTCCATCCACCAGCAGAGCTGAGGGTAACCTACTTTCTCCCAGGAGCCCCCTGTGCCTGTGAGGAGCAGGGGCGCAGTGACACGGAGCACACGGCGCTACCTCACTCGCGGTATTGTAACATTTTAGCGCCCAAGTCCCCGGCATCCCACGGCTTTCCCTGCTCCCAGGATGTCACAGAGTTATTGACATTGACAGAACCAGGTTAACAGAGACTAAAGGAATGCCACCAATTCCTGCCCCTAGCAGGAGGGATTGAATAATTGCTTTTTTTCTCCCCTTTCTTCTTGTTTTTGTGGGTTTTTTTAAAGTTCTCAAGCTCTGGACAACAACAGGTTGCAATGTGGGTTGTTGCCTGCCATGCTGAAAATGTGCTCTGCATTTTGCACCCTGATCAGGTAGCCTGGACCCCTCTCAAAATGACTTAATAAACAGGTAAATCCTGAGGTGTAATTTTCTTCAGGTCTATAAACACCATCATTTCTAGAAAAGATAATCTGACATCATGTATAATACCTGTGTTATAAGAAAAAAAATAAAATACAAATTTTGAAAAGAAATGCTGAGTTTTCTAGTTTTATCAATTTATCTTGATTTACGGCACAGATAGTGAAAATTACCCATGTCTCAATATTAGTCAGATATAGCCAGAAAAAAAGGAAAAAAAAAAAAAAGGACCTGTACTTTTTACCAGTATATATTTCTACCAGACTATATATTTACCAGTACTGTATTTTTAATAAATTTAATCATCTTATTCAAATCTTTTTCACTAGATTATGGTTGCTTTCCCGGAAAATAAAAAAGAAAATAAAAGTGAAAAACCCAAACATTTCCAGCTTCTGCTGCAGAAGAGACAAAATGCCTGTGACTTAGAGAACCTGTCACAAGTTATAAGCATAAATAGCACAGTTCTATATCTTCGGGAATAATTTCAAACACACAGAACAGCCCCCTGGTTTTAATCTTTTTTTTTCCCTTAATAATTGACCTACATAAGCAACCAAATCCTTGGTACACTGTAGTGGCATAATTTAAATTTCTCTTACGTGTACTGTAGAGCTGTCACTGGTGTCCCTAGCCAATCATTATGGAAGACTGAGGGCTGGAGTGATGCTTTGGTTGCTGAAGTATTTAGGGGGGGAACAAAAAAAAAAAAAAAAAAAAAAAAAAAAAAAGAGAGAAAGGAGCAAAAAAATCCAAAAAAAAACCCTCTCTAGAAATGAACAACCTGGTGGAGGTTTCAATCCATTAGCAGCACTGAGCTTGCCAGTTCTGTACTGCAGCATTTGACAAGGCTCTGAGCCAGAGATTAAGGCACGTCTCCTGAGGAAGGAAAAGAACAGGAGCTTCCACACTTCATTAAGGATATGTTTTATTTGCAAACTGCCAACCCACAGAGTGGCACTGACTCTTGGGTCATGGAAAAGGTTGCAGTTGTGCACTTGAGCCGTGCCAAGCCGAGTTGGATAATACTCTTAAAAAAGCAAATCAAAGAAAAATGATAAGGAAAAATAGGGAAATCCACGATTGCAAACCACCTAAAATAGGACTTGAAATGTAACTTGTGCTCCAGTCAGGATTTTCCTCCTCAAAAATTGTGCTAAAGCAGGACAAGAGCCCAAAAAACAGGGAGCGGTTAAATACAAAATGCATATTCATGCTGCATTTTTTTTTATAATTTAAACATACATTCTTGGATCTATTTCACATTGATTGCTTTAAAAAATGTTAATATCCCTATAGAATCGAGCCTTATCTCTATTTGATGCTCTGCCAAAGACTGTACTAACATTCCACAACTGTACACATTTGTTTTTTTTTTTTTTTTTTTTTTTTTTTTTTTTTTTGCCAAGCTATTGTTGTTTTTTCCTGGCTTGTTTTTCAAAATCCAAATAGAAATACGTAGCTTATATGGTTTAGAGCATAAATCATAAATCACTCATCATAAAGGGCCAATTCTTGGAGTCTTTATTTGTTGTTTGCACTGGCAACTTCCCAACCATTTTCACAAGGAGCAGCATTTGAATAAAGACATGGTTGCCAGTAAAGGTAAATTTTCTCTATTCCAGGAAAAAAAGCTTTAACAATAATATTCTGGGTTAGCTTCCAGATTCTCTGGAACATCAACAGGATGGTTTGAAATGAAATGAAAGATGGTCAAATGGCTAAAGGTAAGAAAAAAGAGTGCCTGTGGGACCATCACTGGGAAGCTTGCCTAAGAAGAGGTAAATTATATTTCTGGAATGTCCATGACCTATTTCCTTGGATTTGAAAAGTGCCAGCAGTGATCACCAATGAAGCTGTGAGTTGCTCTGCCCCTATGCACCCATCTGGTCCAGTTGCAAACACCACTACAGACACTGCAATGCTGGCAGAGGTGAAGGTGTAAGTCTACCCAAAATCAAAGCTTATGGCTCTTCATCATCCTCAATGCCTAAAGAAACCAAAGCAATTACTTTTATTTTTAATCTGTAGCCGAAAGAAGACCATTTATGGACAGAAATTCTTCTGCTGTGTGTCCTTCAACACTTTAAGAAAATATGAATTTGATAACCTATTGCTGCACAGAATAGCAGTGATTTTTAAAGTGCTTCAAGATCAATTGCTTTGGTAGAATTTTTATATATATATATATTTTTTTTTCCTTTCTTTTTTTAAATGCATGCAGATCTTAGGGTATTTTAATTTAACATGTCCACATCTCTGTTTACCAAACCACAGTTGACTGGTGGTTCTCCCCTGTTGAACTTCTTGATTTTCCCCATTTCACCACCTTTAATGCTGTTTTTTAGCTGGAACTGGTATTTTCTGTGTAGCCCAAAATGACAAGATGCCATGGGACCCATAACTGGCAGCAAAATCAGCACCTTGGCTCAGCCCAGGAAAGGCTCTGGGAAGCATCTTTAATGAAATCAATGGAATATTTTCTTTGCTTCTCTCTGTTAGAGTCATGCAGAACAGACCATTGCAAAGATATTGGTCTTTTTTTGGTCTTCTCCATTCAAGATAACCAAGTCTATGACCTTTGAAGGAACGGTTAAAACTATTTGTAAAGCTAAAGTGGAAAAAATCATCAGCCAAAATAAAATGCTCATCCAGAGCAGAATCATGGCATCTCCTCAGTCTTAGGACTTGAGAGAGAATCAGTGATGGGGAAAAATATCAAAAGCTTACAAGAGGGAACTTTTGAACTGTTGGCCAGTTTTGTTTTGCTCCTACAAATTTTCTTCACTTGCCAGGTTCCGCTTGCATGAAGAAAAAGAAAAAATAAAAGAAACAACTAACAACAAAAACACCAAACCTATAACCATTAGTTAGCTCTGTGGTGAGGTGTTTGTCTGCCAACCTGAGGTCAGAAGCAGAGCTGGGATCCCAAGGACGAGGCTTTGTATCATAGCATTGTATTTTTGATGCGGTATTTGTGAGTCAATTACTGTTTCCATTATAAACCCTGTTTTCCAAGGGTTTATACCTCAACCGTTTTCATTTTCATCCTGCTGAACTTGGCATTATGAGCATTATGGGTTCACAATTTTTAAATAGACCAAATGAGGTTGGCCCATTTTTAGATACTGAGTAGTCAGAAACAGTTTGTCAGTTGGTTTTGATTTTTATTCTTTGAATTTCACAGACTGAACTATAGTTTCACTTTTAGAACTACATTACTTCAGAGAATTAGTCTCTGTGGCTGTGTCTGATACCTCTCAGCACTTCTAAGAAAAATTTAATTGCATTTTTTTTGTAAATAAAAAAGGCTGTTGACAAAATTCTCACTTTAAGAGCTGGTTTTCTTCATGTAATCTCAGATGCTGAGGCTCCCAAGCCATATGTCGCTACAGAGGCTGGTGCACGTCAAGCCACTTTTACAGCTGAGAGGTGGATTTTAGCCGAGTAACTTACCTCATTTTGGAAAACTGGGGGCAATGCATCAATTCAGAGGTCAACATCTCCAGTCATAATCTTTCCGCTGACTTCAGAGAGCTTTGGACCTGAGAGACCTGGAGGAATTGTCTCACTGTTTCCCCCACCAATGACTCAAGGTTGACTGTGCAACGTGGGGCAGAGGGAGGGCTGTCTCCTGGGCCAGGTGAAGCCCAGAACTGAGTGTACCCTTGATAGAGGCTGAAATCCAGATGGCCACTGGCTGCTGAGCCCTCCATCTGGGGCTGCGTGTCACTCAGTAATTGCACACA
This sequence comes from Zosterops lateralis, assembly GCF_965231275.1. Classification (NCBI taxonomy): domain Eukaryota; kingdom Metazoa; phylum Chordata; class Aves; order Passeriformes; family Zosteropidae; genus Zosterops; species Zosterops lateralis. The sequence continues at coordinate 35,504,190 of NC_139767.1, read as the reverse complement.
GCAGATGCTAATTGCTTAAAAGCTCCTTCAGCTTAGAAAACTCACTTTGCCAAGGCCACAATGAATATTTTTCTTTGACTTCAATTTCCATGCATTCCTTCCACCTGAATTTCCTGCATTTTTTTCTATTAATTGAAGATAGCTGGAATCACAGGGCAATGACACAAAAGTTTCACAATTTGGCTACAGAACTGTTGGACTGACTCATATTCAGTTCATCCCTGTGAACGCCTGTTTCTGGAGAAAAGGTTTATTTCCTCTGAAGTATAAAGAACTCAAAGTTCATTTTTACTAGAAAGATTTTGGATATTTTTCCCCCACAGAGCTGTTCTATAGTCTAAAAGCAGAGCAGAGTCTGCTCTCTATGAGCCAGATCTCTGCTTTAAGGTGACCAACAAAACCCTTAACTTCTAAAACACAATTCCGCTTAATTTTTTACAAATCATTCTTAGAGTACACCAGTAAGATCTGCAAGTTGGGTCATACTAATTTGCTTCATTGGGAAAATGAATCATAGCAAAGCTGTGACTCGCCCAGAACCACACAGAGGCTCAGGGTCAGAGACAGGAGGAGAACAAACATTCCAGTTCCCACTGCTGTGGGTTGCTTTCCCAACACAGAAACTGAGCAGAAAGCAATTAGATTCTAGTCCAAACTTTGCCTTTGGCAATTGAATTCAATAAGTTCTAGGACAAACCAGTATTTCTCACCCACTCTGGAGGAAGTTATACTTTTTTTTACCTCTCCTTACATCCCCCCACTGCAGCAAGGTGAGGCACCAAGCCAGTAGACAACACCAAGCTTCATCACTGCTGCAGTTTACATCACATTGTCTGTCAGGTCCATCCAATTTTTCCCACATGTGATGGACAGGATGAATTTTGGAATGGAATGCAGAATTTTGGGCTGTCATCCTCCCTTTCACCCTCAGTGCACAACCACCACGGGCTGTATGTGCAGAGAGTGCTTGCCCAGATCATGTTTTTGTGAACACTGACAAGAGCAACTTTCTTGAAAGCTATCAAAGGCATCCTCATTATCCTTTATGGGCTGTGTAGAAAATGTCTCCACTATTAGACATTTAACTGGAGTGCAGCAGAATGTTTTTGCTGGCCCCCTCCAGTTCTTCGTCTAAAAGCTCTGTTCATAATCAGTTTCTGCTTTTTTTAATGACCCTCAAGAGGTCCCTTCTGGTACACTTCAGTTCCCTTTCTAGTGTCCCATTGATTTTACAGACTTTAGGAACTTGCTCTTAACCTTCTGCTTTTTCCCTGGATCACTGCTGAATGATTAGGCACTACACAGCCCTTTGTTACCCAGTACACTGAGAGTGATATCTGGAGAATTAAAACACCAGTTACAATAACATTTGCTGGGGAAAGAGACTGTTCTTCTCTCAGGGCTATTGACCCCATTTATGTCCATGATTTTCTAAGAGGACAAGAATGACTTTGGACTCAGGGAAAAAAATACAGGATGGTATTGAGCACAAGAATGAAATCCACTCAAAAGCTTATGCTTGTACTATGAATTTTAGCAGCAGAAGTGGAAGCATTTAGTGTTGGGAAGGGTAGGCCAGAGCCTGGAATATGGTGGGCAGTGTGCAAGAATAAAAAGTAGAGATTAAAGAAAAGGATTTTAAAGGATTTTCCAACTAAAGTGTTTCCAGTTATCTGATTTGATTCACATGGAGCCACAGCAGTGCCAAAAATGCATGCTTGTTGGGTTTTTTTGAAGTTGGGGAAGTTTGAGAATTACTTCTTAAGACATGCCAGGTAAATTCAAAGAGAGGGATGCTTGGTGCAAGGACATCCTCCTAACCACAGAATAGCAGTGCCACAGGCTGTGATTAAATGTGCTGTTCCTCCCAGAGACTCTGATCCTTCTCAGATGCTCTCATTCCACTTGAATCCTGGTGCAGGATTTATAGAATGGTTTGGGTTGGAAGAGACCTTAAAATCATTTGGTTCCAACGCCCCCTTATCACGGGCAAGTGACTTTCCCATGCAATTTTGGGACTTTTTTTCTTTGCTGTGCCCTCCCCGATTACCACATCAAACTTTTTCAAGGTAGATCAGTTCTTTTATAAAGATAAAGGACCGAGCTCTGATATCACCCTGCAAACTTCCTCAGCACCCCCCTCCCTCCCCAGATTTTCCCAGGAGGATGAAGTTGAGGAAACTCCATTTGCATCAACAGGTTTGAACCAGAGTGCAGAGATGACTGCAGCCCAATTACCTCCTGCCTTCGGCTGCTGCTGCCTGGCTGAAAGATGCTGGGAGAGGAGGGAAGGGGGGGGCAGGAAAATAAAAACACCCAAGCTTAAAAAAAAAAAAAACAAACAAAAAAACAGAGAAAGAAATCTCATCGTTGTTGTGGCTGTTGAGATGCCAGCTGAAAAGGAATCATTATAAAGAGGCTGATACTTTCAGGGGGAGACAGAGGACTCACCCGAATGATCCCAGTTAAGGGCCTTAGCAGAGAGGAGGCTTTAACGGCTCTTTGGAAGTGGTGAGCCTCCCTGCTTGGCTGGGTTTGAATTGTGTGTTACTGCAGTAACATCTCACAAACAGGGACACCCCTCCTCTTAAAAAAAAACTGCTCGCTCCCGAAATAGCGACGCAATTTAGCAATATTTTGTATCAAGACAATTACATTGTAGTATTATTGTAGTCTTAGTACCTCATTAAAACAAAAAAATGTTAAATCCTTGTTTTGTTGAACACAAGAGATGAATAGTAAATATTGATTTAGAATGAATGCAAACATTTCCCTAGGAGTGGATAATTACAGCCTTTCTATGCAAAACACTTATATTTGAAGAAGCACTTCACTTACTTTGCCATGTGGTATACATTCTTTAGTACATTTTAAATTATACGTTGTCCTGGACAGTGTCTGCTCTATAATTTCTTGTGTCTCTACACCAGAGTCAGTATGTAATTTTAAACTGCAAACTTTCTGCCAACGAGAAGGGGAGAACAAGCTTAACTCTTTTCCTTAGCTGGGCTCAGAAATCAATTCAGACTGCACACAGAGTCCTGCAACCAGTGAGCTCAGGGCTGGAGCAGCAAGGAACAAGTTTGGAGTAGCTGGAATTTAACAAATTCAGTGCTGCTCCCAGAAGTCCTCGTTTTCACATGGCATTTTCTGATTACGTCCGAAGCTCCATGTGCTCCAGTTCCCAGCCAGATCATAAGGAGTCCAAAAGTTTGAACAAAAAAACTCAGCTTCCAGAGAATTCACAAATGAACTGAACATGTGAAAAAGAACACTGAGGTTGAGCACATTTGAATGTGTATCTCAAGGAAATCATTTATTCTACTTATTTTGGCATTCAGATGGGCAGTTCCTTTGCAGACTCACACTTGGCTCTTTCTAAGGAGGGTCAGGCATCCACATGGTGCTTCAGGAAAGTAGAGGACAGTGTTTATACTCCAAACCCTGTAGCCTTTGTCAGGCATTTTAAACCCTGTATGTCTATTGGGTTGAAAAACTGGAACATAAATTCATAATCAGGCAACATGAATATGAACACAATATGCCCCTGTAATAACTTGAGAGATTAATCCAAATGAGTTATGAATTTTGTTATCTTATATAAGCACAAGCACCCTCACTGCATATATTTCATGGGCCAAGTTTTCCAAACCTGGGACCTTACACCTAAATGACTTTTTTTTTCATAAATATTCACACCCTCATCTCCCCATCCCAAAACAGAGAAAAGCTTAAATGGATATTTAAACTCATCCTAGTTTAAGCAGCATTTAAGGATGCATTTGGAGCCCCTTGACACATCATGCAAGGAGAAGGTTCTGTGTGTTGCTGGATGCAGAAACTTTAGGCCCCACAGAAGATTAGAGACTGTGGTTAATTCGTTGCAGTAATGAGCAGAGCAATGGCACTCAAAGGAAGAGCAAACAAGCGTTGAATGTGATTCCAGACATTGACCACAAATTGCATTGACTCACCCAGCACTGGATAAAGCACAGGCCTGGCAGGAGGCTCTTACATGTGCCATATACTCTGGATATCTCCAACTTTTTCTGTCAAACTTACAAAGCAGGCTGCAACCACAGGACAAGAGGAAACTGCTTCAGGCTGTGCCAGGAGAAGTTCAGGTTGTTCACTGGGAAGAATTTCTTCACTGAAAAAGGTGGTGAAGCTTCCCAGGGGGTGGTGGAGTCACCATCCCTGGAGGTGTCCAAGGAACGACTGGACACGGCACTCAGGTGCTCTGGTTCAATTGAAGAGGTGGAGATCAGTCAGAGATTGGATTCAGTGATTCTATAGGTTTTTCCAACCTTAACAATTTTATGTTCTATGATTATACAGGTCTTACATCCAAACATGTACACTGCCACACTCACGTTTGCTCACAAAGCACATCCCAGTGTTGCTCATGCTGGATTTTTAGAAGGGTATCTAGGAACATTGAGTTTCTACTAGTGTACAAAAGAGTTAAATATAGGTTGATGGAAATATTGTTGTATTAGGGCAGACTGGAGGGAGGGGAAAGATAAATTTGAAATTAAATAGATAATAATTAATATAATTAATAGAAAATAATTCCCTGGCCAGTGAAGAAGGGGAGAATGAAGGAAAGGAAAAAAAAAAAAAAAAAAAAGGCATATCAAAACAAAATACAGCAAGTTCTGACTGAAACAGCAAAAGATAGCTGGGAAAAGCAAAAACAATGGAATGTTGATGCCCCTTATTTTCTCCAAGATCTTTCTCATGAGCCTCACACTTCACCCACCACCAAACCCTTTCCACGCTGAGGTTTTATCCGGCAGCTGATCATGAGGAGACACATTTCCCTAACGTGTGCTTCCTTAGGCACAGCTTTGTACTTCCCCAGAAGCTTAGCAGAGCATTAAGGCAAGAGACTTCAATCCTGTGGGCAAAGTTATGCGTCTACCAGGAAAATATTCAACCTCCCCACTTGGCACCTACCCCTGTGCTCTTTGGAGGCAGCCCCATCTCCAAAGCAGCACCCAGGATAGTCCTGCTCAGAGTGACTGAAGAAACCTTCCACTGGAATTTACTGGCTTTAAAATTGCCTCTTCCCTTTGCCCCCTATTCCACAGATTTGCATAACCATAGGGGGAAAGACGACACGAGATAAAAATAAATGCGGCCGCCGCGGGTCCAAAATCAAGGGGAAAGTGTCAGGGCAGTGTTTTGCTTTGGGTTTTAGTGGAGACAAAATAACTGAAACTACTAGGAAAGATAACGTATGACTAAGAAAATTCCCTGAGCAATCAGAGGATGTGTTTTCAGCTTTTTTACATTCTAGTTTTATTTTCTCACAGCAATGAAATAGGATGAGATTGGGGTCCCATGACCAAGCTGGCGCAATCCACGCACCCTACCTGGATAATCACGGACTGTAAATCATCATTTTATAAGAATTTAACTTTTCAGCTTCCAACATAATCAAACGTAGTGGTGAGGGGGGCCACTAATCACGACAAAAAATATACTTCAGCTTCTTTGTTGAAGTGCCAACTCCAATAAGTTCTCCGAGTGAAATTAAATGCATGCTCTTATTCCAAACCACAGTTTCCCCCTGGGATGGCCCGATCTCAAGTGGGGGCTGAAAGGCCAGTTGTACCACAGCCCAGGGTTACACCCATTTTTGCAGTTTTTTTTAACTACTGCATGTAGTATAAATTGTATCCCAGCCCACTCAGTGACTGTGCTTTCCAGCATTGGTAATAAAAAAAGATGTCTTCATAGTTTCCACATTCCAGCACTAACGAGTGGGCCAGTCCGTATCTTCCCTCGGTTTCTCACAGCTTTGTGATTGTTTGTTTTAAAGGCTTCTCTGCAAAGCTAAGGGCAGAAAAGAAAGAAAGATCTGGTGTGTGGCGTGACGGTTGGCGCCGGGTCTGAGAACAGTAACAAAGAGTCATCTTAGAGCAGAAATTAAAGTGGAAAAGACCCATTAGTCCCTGTGCTGTGTGTCCCTGCCAACGCGAGCTCAGCACTGAGTTCCTGCTCCGCCACCAATGCCGAAACCGCGGCACCGGAGCGCAAAACGCAGCCCTGGACTTCCCAAACCCTCCAAGAGGGAGTTCCACCTCCCAAAGCCTTCCAGAGACCCAGCATCTCCTCTCCAATGCTGCGGGGGGGATTGGGAGGGCCCTGCCCTGGCCTGTCCTCCAGCAAAGGAGCTGGTGGCGGTGTCAGCGTGCCAGTTACTGCCCTGCCACCACACCGGCCAAAGCAAACATCGCGCCATGCAAATTTATAACAAAATGTGGAGCAGAGGCCAAACACAATGCCCTCCTGGTGAGAGGAAGTGTGGAGACAAGACTTTTCCCTTTTTCTTTTTTTTTTTCCTTTTTTTTTTTTCTCTCCCCCTTCTTGGAAGGGAGGAGAAATGTTTCTTGGCTCCTCACTGTGAAATACAGCAGTGGCGAGGGAAACAGAGCAAATCCAGGCACTGGCTTCTGCAGATATCGATCTCTGTGCACTCTGAAGTGGATTGTGATCTTTGGCAACCTCACCCCCAGCCAGAGAGCGGGGTCAGGAAAGACTGTATGAGATGAAAATAGTCATTTTAGTCACTTTTTAACCTTCAACAGTCCCTCAACAGGGTATGAAATCCTGGAGATCGTGCAGGTTCTGCAATACAAGGCAAGTGCTGCAGCTGGGTGGGCAAATTGGAAGGAAAGGGTGGAGTGGGGTCGAGTTTTTTCCATCCCAGTTCCCAGATCATCTCCAGAAAGCTGATGGCATAGAGGGGAGTTAGAAAGGGTGAAGTCCTTTGCCTGTGGCATGAGTCAGATGTAGAGGCAAAAGAGAAAAAGAGAACAGTGAAAGCACGAATGGACTCACACTATTGCAAAAAAAAAAGAAAAAAAAAAAGGAAAAAAAAAGAAAAAAAGGAGTAATTTAATGCTTTAACAATACTGGCACTGAGGAAAGATGCAGATCTTGAAAGCTGTCATGTGTTTGGGACTCCAGTATTCCCCTCCAGACACATCCATCCTCCATTCACAGGACTGATGGCCAATGCATTCAGGGCTAATTCGGCGCATTCCTGATCCCTGGGACCCGCTCTGCGTGTGCAGAAGAACTTCTCACAATGCAGGCAGTTGATCTGCACACACTGCAGGCTTTGTCCAGGACTTCTCCATGTCAGGCATCCAAACTGGAGCTGCTGAAGTCCGGAAACAGCCCAGACAAATAGCGAAAACACTATTTCTCTGTATGCAGAATATTTTTAAGCAGAATAAGGGCACTTGGACTATGCCGGCTGGATAGGGGAACAACCTTAAAAGTCCACGATGAGAGCATCAGCACCCAGCAGACACCCAGCCAGGGAACAAGCCTCTGTATCAAATGAGAGTCGTGGCCAGGAGAAGCAAATCTGAATTTCCTAAGCAGGGAGAAGGCTCGCAGGACTGGTGGAGACAGTGCTTACCATACGAAAGTGTTAACAGGCAGTGAAAGAACTGAAGCGCATCTAATTAAAAATGCATACCAAGGCATAAAGACAGAGTATAAGAGTAAACAAATGGCAGAGACCAGATTTGTTTGCAATAAATGAAGAGGAAAACACCACACAATGCAAACTCATCCAGCACAGAGGATACGGAGGGAGGCGGGCAGGGAAAGGCACCACTCTGCAAAAACCTCCTAAAGCAAAATACAAGGCAAGAAAAATGCACATGGTGCACCCAAGCATGGATAAGGGGGGACAGAGGGGTGGAACTGGTTCCAAGACCCTACTCTTGGTAGGAATATTTGCCGTTTCCAAATAGGTACCACACTGCAATATGGTTAGACCAAAAGATGCTGCCAAGCAGAGCTCCAGCTCAGCATATGAACAGGCCACCACGGGACAAACAACAAAACAAGGCCTTCTGGGAAAGAGTGCATTTTAATATTTCTGCTGTGAAATGTCTAGAGATAGGCAGGAGGATACTGATTTTGTTCAGGAGGTTGAGGCTGTTGTGAAAGAGCCACTTCTGTTTTACTGGCTGGATGCACAGAGTTTGTGGCTATTTACACAAGTGGCACTGCCCCATTTGCATTGGATTTTCAGAAATAAAAATATTTTCAAATCCCGGAATGGTTTGAGTTGGAAGGGACCTTAAAGCTCATCTGTTCCCACCCCTGCTGTGGGCAGGGACAACTTCCACCAGCCCAGGTTGCTCCAAGTCCCATCCCAATCTGGCCTTGGACACTTCCAGGGATCCAGGGGCAGCCACAGCTTCTCTGGGAACCTGTGCCTGGACCTCACCACCCTCACAGGGAAGATGTGCCATTAGAAGAGTTGTTGCATCCAGGAAATACTGACACCATCCACTGCTGGTGTGTTCATCATCCCTGATTCTGAACAGCACTGGAAAACGAAGCCTGGACACTCTGCCAAGGCTTGCTATGTCACACCTTAACCACAAGGAAAACACAGGCTTTCCAGGGCCAGCAGGAACTCAGGCCCATTGGCCTGTCTTCCCTCACTCCAGTCATGAGGCCACCTTCCTTTCCTCAATAATTTTCTTTCTTTTGGGTCCTGCAGCCCTGAACAATGATGACCACACCATTTCCCAGAAGCAGCGTTTGCTTGATTGCTGCAGAGCACTGTCATCTGTTTGTTTTTTCAACACATGATAGGCCACTGCCTTCTTCCCCTTGGGATTCCCAGCCAAGCGCAGTTCCCATCCAAATGGGGATAAAAGTTCAATTTTATTTCACGGTTTTGTCTTCCTTACAACAAATCTTTTCTGACAGTGTTTTCTGACTGCTAAACTGTTCCGTTTTGAGCAATTGATCTAAAACATCTGTCTTTGAGATTAAAAGCAACGTTGAAGGGGTACTGAGACATTATTCCAAAGGTGTGGAAGGTTTTGAACACCAAACTAGTAAGCAACAGGAGGGAACTTTTTGGGAAAACTCATGCACCTCGCCACTTGGATTTTGCAGCCTGCATCTTTCCCTAGAAAATTTTGCCAACTTGCCACATAATACAGGAAGTCGTGCTTCAAAATATTTAAGGTTGCATTTCTCACCATTTCCTCCTTATCTTTTATAAGACCCACATTTTAAAATGTCAGCCTACATATGGGAATGTTTAATCTCAGGGATGCTGATCCTTTGGGAAACTTTTTTAATCTTTTCCTAAAGTTGAGGGTTTTGTTAGGGGTTTTTCCCCCCGCCTTTGCTTCTCTCTTCTATTAATGTTTTGCTTCTGTTTAGGCTGTAGCTTGTTTCTTGGCTGCTTTTAAATCCCCCAGCCTCAAGCTGTTCTTCTCTTAAAGAGGACTTATACACACCTTTTGTAATACAATTGAAGGCAAGAATATTACATTCCCCTCATATTTTAGTTTTCCAAGAAATACAATAAAATGATAAAACAGCAAATTTAACTCAGAACATCCTACCTGTGAAAGTTTGCATGCTATGGATGCACAGTGTCAGTTCTGCAATGGGCCTGAATACCAGTCCCAATGTTTGGCATCACATTTTTGTTTAAATTCCATTACTTCCTCTTGCCCATATTACTGCATTTATTTTTAGTGCTTGTGTTCCTTACTGCCAATTTAAATTCATTTAACGTTAGGCACACAACAGTTTTTCAATACCTTTCTGTTATTTGGCTGTATAATTGGCTTTCCAAAATATGATTTATTTTAGTTGAGTTAAGTTTTGGCAAGAAAGCAGGGGGCATGGGGGGTTCTTCAAGCACAAATTTACTACTGGCAACGCTGCTATGAATGGCATGGAGACCAGCATCAGAAATCCATCTTACTCACAGAAAGGGCAAATCCACTGGGGATTAAGTGTATCCCCTCTCCACCCTCCCCTTCCCTGTCCCCCTTGGCTACCCTCCATTTACCAGCTCACACATGGAACTGGGACTTATTCCTTGATTCAGAAAAAGGAGCTATTAGAAGGCAACACCAGTTCCGAGTGTGCTGGACCCCGTCCAGGCAAAATTTGTTCATTTCTTAATAATAACAACATCGTATCCTTCTAGGTCATTAATAAATAAAGGGTTTGGAGGGGCAATAAAAGAATTGTTCTTTTTTTTTCCTTTACTAAATGAAACTATTGCTATAAAGGCCCTACATAATTCGCAGTAACCTGTGGTATCATAATAAACTGTGTTCTCTGGCCCCAAGCTCATACAGTGCTTAAGAATATGTTTAACTGAAGGAGTGAATGTGACTCCCATTTAGAAAAATAAAAAGAGATCTTTCCTGCCTTTCAGGAGAACATGTGCGCCAGTATTTAGATATTTGGACACCTGTGCACCTTGACTCCTGGAAACTACCACAGTGAGGTCAGTGACAACCAAAAGTAGCAGATTCTGCACATTGTAGAAGATATTTTATGCAAAGCTTTCTTTAGAAAGCTCCTAATGTCATCAGGAATGGATTTGGGATATCTTTCTCCACGACATCAGTGAACAAAAAGAACATCCATCTTTTACAAGTGTTGCAGAATTTCTCCTTCAGGCTGAAGGACCTGTCATCCTGTGTGGATGGGAGTGGTCCTGGACACCAAACAAAAAGCCAGTATCACACAAAAAAATCCCATCAGCAGTTCCGAAAGCTATAATGAAATAAATTCCATTTGCTATAGTGAAATGGAAAAAAATTATAATGAGGAATATGTGTGTGTGTAGTATGTATATACATATATATAACATATATATATATCTCCATATAGACTGGGCATGAATAGACACCCATCCCACATACCAATGCTGTCTCAAGGGTTGTCTCTAAAAGAGAACCTTTTGGAGTAGATTGTTTTCTGGGAATAGTTTTCTCTATTTTCTGTTTGGGACCTTTAAAGGCCATCTAGTCCAAACTCCTTCCAACAAACAGGGACGTCTTCAATGAGACCACATTGCTCAGAGCCCCATCCAGCCTGATCAGGAACAGGGCAGCCACTTCTCAGGAAAATCTTCATTGTTTTACCTCCCTTATTAAAAAACTTCCTTATTTCCAAGCTAAACCAACCCTCTTTCAGTTTATCTCTTGTCCTACCCAACAGGCCCTGCTAAAAATTTGCCCTCATCTTTCTTATGGGGGAAAATATGTAAAGTCTTGACCTTTTGGTGTCTGGCAGCCTGAGGATATGGTGGACACTGTGTAGATCCCAAAGTACCTGCTCTTCCCTCTGTTCCCTCCTGTGATGGAGCACTAATGAATGCAAGCACATGTCTTTTGGATTATTAATCTACAGTCAAGAATGCAGCCCTGAACCTTCAGAAAAATCCATCACACTCATAGTTTTAAGATATAATATGACCCTGATGAGTCCTGCCCTGCGTCCAGCTCATCAGACCCTCCAGGAAGAGGTGAGGTTTCACGGTGACAATGTGGCTGTGGAATGGGGTCATCTCCCAGTCTCACCTTTCCTGTGTGGAAAACAGGATGTCACTCAGTGATGTCTCATGCCTTTCCCCCAGTCAGACTGAGAAATGGGGACACTGCACATCCTCTTACACCACTCAGCTGCAAAACTGGTGTGGGGCTTTGAATAATTAACAGGAACGACCAGCCGACCAGCCGTGGCTGCTTACAGGAGTCATCAAGAGAGATTAGCTGGAAGCAAGTACTGATGCTCTTAAACTTCTTATGTCTACAGCTGGCCTTGTTTTTTTTTTCCCCTCCTGTTTCATTTAGCACCAAATTCTCCAGGTGCTTGCAGGGCAGAGCCGTACCAGGGGCTGGTCCCTGCTGCCACCCCAGAGCCCAGCCCTGCTCAGGAGCTGCCCCACTGCAGCTCTGCTCCCCCACCTCGACGCTATCGAGTTCAAATTCCCTGGATTTTGTTTGCTGTGCCATAAAAAGAACATGGTAGCTGCAGTCCATCATGTTAAATCATTTTAGCACCTCCTTTACCCTACGCAGACTTACAGCGCTGAGAGCACATTTGTATTTTTCTCCTGCTACTTTGGATTTATACAAAAAATGCCCCAATTTCCATTCATTTGTGACAGAATATTGCCTGTCTTCTTGTTTTATCTTTTCAGCTTAAGAAAAATAACATAGGACATGATCACCACTAACAAGACAGCACGTTCTATATAACTTCTCCCGCTGTGTTGTTTTATTTACCAGCTTTCAAATCCCTAACCTTCCTCTCTCCAACTTCCTTTTAAATGAAAGGATCCTCTTGTCTCTGTGAAGTTCTTATCATCTGCACTGGCTTGCGTGTTAAAGTTTCAGCATCCATTTAGTCAGTGATGGTTATTCTGCCTAATGACTCCTATACCCCTGTTAATACTCTTTTATCTGGCTCTAATATTTTAAGATCTTGTCTAATATTAATGCTAAATGCTAATATTAAAGATTTGCTACTAATATTTTAAGCTCTTGCTGGTAGTGTACTAATGTTTGGGGAGGTGCTTGGGAGTTCATTGTATTGGAAGGACTGCTGGATAAATTTTAAAAGCTTTTATGAGCATTGCACAGAAACCTAGGCAAAATAACTGGAATAGAAGGAAAGGTTTTAGCAATTTATTTATGGAGTGTCCTGCCAGCAATGAGCTCAGAATCAGGTTGAAAATGTATGTGTGTGTGTGTGGGTGCCTGTCTGCATCTCTCCAATAAACTGGGATAGAGGAAAATAACCCCATTGTGAGGCAGAGGTGGGGGACACCTGCAGCCTCCTCTCCATCAGGTTCCAGCCACTGCTGCCACTCCAGGTGATGCCACAGGGACAGGGAAGGATGTGGCTGCTGTCCCACAGGAATCCCAGCCCTGAATTACAATTCTTTCAGTATTGCTACTTCACCAATTTTTTTTTTTCTATATGCCTACAGCCAGCCATGTTTATCTCCTGGCAATAGAACATCCTGAAGGTTCACAGAGGACCAGGAAAAAGAAAGGTTTAACAGAAAAAAATTTAAATTAAAACCTCCCGTATTTCAATATCCGTTTATTAACAAAACCTCTGGGATATGCAAAGGGAGAACAGAATCCACTCAGCCTCTGAAGAACAACCTCCTCCACTAAAAATAAAATACAGTGCAGCGTTTATTTCGCCACGGTTTGAGAGTTAATGAAAGATTTGCACCTGTACAGCTGTTGCAGACTGAAACGAGCTTGTGGAGAGAATGTGTTTTCTGGTTGAGACAGTTGTAAATGCCTTGAGTAAAAACACTGAGGACTGCTAATGGATAGGTTTATTTTAAAGCATGCCATCTGCTATCAATCATAGAGAAGTATAGGAAGCAAGTTTGGCTGTGCTCCCTCCTTGTGAGCCTGATAAAGATAGGGCTGTGGTACTCTGGAACATTTAGTACTCAGGAGAATAAAACATCAAACCTACTCAGCAGCTCCACTAACAATAATAAAAATGCCTCTGCCTAAAGGTGACATTCTGAATTTACGATTATTTGTGTCTATAAAGTGTATTCTTTGGCTCCTGACTCATTCTGACTGTCTCACTACAAGAACAATACATTAAGCCTGCCTGAAGTAAATGGAAATCCTATCCTTTTATTAAACCAGCAGCCAGTACCTGAGATGTTCTAATGCCCTGTAGGACCCAAAGAAGGTTTTCTGCTCTGAGTGTTAATTCTTTTGGTAGGATTAAAGTCAACTGCAGAGAAAATGCTTATTTTGTGCACTCAGAACTAAGCCCTTCTCCAGGTAAATGTACTTTTAGAAGAATAAGAATAAAAACAAGAAAACCCAAGGCAGATTTTGAATATGCAAATACACCAAGCTAAGGCTGCAAAAACTGCAATTTACCCTGATAGCTCATATTTTATGCTACTTATCGTTTGAGACAGGAAAAGCTTACTCTGTAAGAACCTGCCCAGGAAAACCATGTACAAAACTCCCAAAAAGTGTGTGCCAATCTTCCTTCCTAGTGCTGAACTCACATCTGCTGAGATTCTCCACAAATGAATCCAGGGATTTTTTTTTAATATAACTTTTTTTTTTCTCCATTTTTTTTTCCCTACGCTGCATTTTTTCCCAGAAAAAGGCACTTGGAAGATGCAGAGCTACTTCCCTGAGATACAGGAGCATTTGGTTAACTTCAGAGGCATGAATCATTCCCCTGGCTAACACCACATCCCTCTTCTCTCACTCACACTCTGGTGCCCCACTGATCAGGGGGCTTTTGAGCCTGCCTGCTTAAAAAATAATTAAATATATAACACTTCTTGGCAAATTCACCAGATATAAAAAAACCACTTTGCAATGAAGCACAGTGGATCCGATCACATCAGGCTCCTATCTGCAGCTTAACAAAATTCCCTTGCAAGCCTGCTGCTGGATTGGAAAGCATTGCTGTGGAAGCTTGGGGAAAACCCACCTGGTGATCAAGCTCATGAGCCTAATTAAAGTTAATAGAGAAATTAAAAGAGGGGGGGGCGGGGCAGAAATTAGAACAGCAGCATGGCAAAAAGAAAAAAAAAAAAACAACAACAACAACAAAAAGTAGTAAACACTAGGAATAGAAAAAAAGATAAAGCAACGGGAAAAAAATAAAAATAAAAACAGATAAGACACAACAGTGAGATTTCCTTTGAAGTCTTCTTTGGAAAGTGATGATGATTTCTTTCAATGCCCCCCACACCCTGAAACCTTTCCACAGTGGGCCATAGGTCCAAGCAGAAAAACAGAAAGAAGAGGTTTAGACTTATAAAGTTCACTATATTAAATCAAAGCTGATTTTGGGCTGTATTCACCATTTCGTTCCTCAAGAGCTTCACTGTCTTTAAAGTCCATGGTCAAATGACCACTGGTTTTAAAGGATATCTTTAATCCCTTTGTCTGACAAGCAAAAGAACTAAGTTTCTAGGGGAGGATCAAAATAGTACATACTTGGAATGAGTAAGATGAAAGATTATGGAAAAAAAATTAGGAGACTATAAAGTCAGAGGAAAACCACAAAGATAGAGAAGATTGTTCCACAGGGAAGTGGATAAGCTCTGAGCATGTTGGGAGCAGTCTGCATGGTCACTTGGCTGCAGAAACACAGAAATTTTGGAAACAATGCAAGATTATAGGAAGGCAAAGCTCAAGTAACAGGAAAAAACTGGAAAAGAGGCAGTTATCAAGAATTCAATGGTCAGCAACACTTGGGAAATAACTCCCTGGAGGTACTTCTCACCTCTAGGTGAGGATTTCCAAATAACTCCCTTTCAAGAGCAACATGCCCTATTCATAAGGAAATTAATATCAGTGACCATCTCTCATTACTGCACCAAAACCAGTCTGTTCCATGCTCCAAGAAGAGGGACAGCAAGTCACACAAGGGCACAGCACAACACCGAGCTCACAGACCAGTCACAACCATTAAAAAAAACCTCAAGCAAAAAGAGTTCACCAAAACTCCAGCTGACCAAATAATTATAGCATTGAAACTTTCACAGAGACGTAGCTTTTTTTTCTCAAAAAAATGTCATTGCCAGGATTTTAAGTCTGGGATGAGGGGCTTGGATAGCCAGAGGAAAGACAGAGGAAGCCAATCCAGACTCACCCATAGCCTGATGGTTACACGCCCAGGGACGGCGGGAGGTCCAGGTCCAAATTCCAACTCTGAAGATATTCCCAACATTGCCAACAGCATCCAGAAGGAAAGATGTGCTCCACAGCCTTGCTCCATGACATTTTGCAGGAGGAAAAAAAAAAAAAAAAAAAAAAAAAAAAAAAAAAAAAAAAATCCCAAGGTTTTCTATTTTCTGTCTCATGAGAATTGGAAACAAATTAAAAGGCTTGAAAATTTTTCAGGGCATAGACTCCTGTCCATGGCCAGCCCAAACCCCACGCTGCCCAGAGGTTCAAAGGCACTCTGCTCCTACCAGAGCTCATTTGGTGAACTCCCCATCTTTTGCACAAACTTAACAGGATGATTTTAGGCTCTCACAGAACATTTTCCTGTGAAAGCTCGCAGGCTCAGAGCAGCTTGTCACCAGAGTTCAAGTCCCTGGCACACAGTTCACTGCAGCTCTAATGAAAAAGCACAATGATTGAGCCTGCGTGGCTAAGATTAGACATTAGTGGCCATATCAAGAAGAGAAATACCTGCAGATTAGCAGAGCAATTTGCTGCTCTAAATCTGAACCTTCTAATCTCTCCTTATTTTATTTTTTTTTTTTTTCTGTAGAGTAAGTAGCAGCCCATGAATATGGGAACAGAATTAAAACTGCATTTACTAAGTGATTTCTAAAATACTTCGGCATGTGTTTTAGAAAACTGACAAGTCATTAAAATATAGTTAATAAACATTATTCAGAACTCGTTGCTCTAGATTAACACTGCTTTGAAATCACAGACATTGACTGGTTCAGTGCACTGCTGCAGGAGGAACTCTGGCTGGTGTCTGTGCCCTATGGAAGGAAACATGATGGGCAACTCAGAGTTTACCTTGTGTTTGTATTTCCTAACTGCGAAATTATTGCAGAAATATTTGCAAAAGACTTTAAAATTTGGCATCCTGGCCACTGAGGGCATGCACGGGGACTGCAATCACAGGTAAAAATCGTGGAAAGGTTGAAGGGTGGCAACAGCCTGAGATAGTTGGGGTTGCTCAGCCTGGAGAAGGTTTTGGGAAGACCTTAGAGCCACTTCAAATGCCTAAACGGGCTCCGGAAGAACTAGAAAGGGACTTTGGGCAAGGGGGAATGGCTTTAAACTGAAGAAGAGTAGATCTAGATTAGATTTTAGGAGGAAATTCTTACCTGTGAGGGTGGGGAGGCCCTGGCACAGGGTGCCCAGAGAAGCTGTGGCTGCCCCTGGATCCCTGGAAGTGTCCAAGGTGAGGTTGGATGGGGCTTGGAACAGCCTGGGGTGGAATAAGATGAACTTTAAGGTCCCTTCCAACCCAAAGCATTCTATGATTCTAAGAAAACTAAAACAGGGGCAGAGGTAGCAGCACCATTTTCAGTGACCAATTCAAAGGAACCTGAAATCATGAGCCGTTTTTGATCAAACGTAGGTGAGAACCATCATGCACAGCTTTCGCTGATGACAACTTTTTGAAATTTATTGTGTGACTGTCAAGAAATTCTCTCTTTTAGAAGCTATGCCCTGAGCCAATTGGAGCTGACTGCTTTTCTTATTTCTTGCAACCATGATCAGCTCAGATACTGTGGGAGAAAAGCTCAGGCACAAGTCTCAACTCTGGAGCCTTGTTGGTGACCTGAAGCCATCAGGTGAGCTCCACCATCCCTGTTACAGAGGATAGAAATCTGGTTTTGATGTTATTTGCTGATATTTTGGAGGAAGGGGAAGGATTTAGTGAGGTATTGGTGTTTCGAGAAGGGCTTGATCCAACTCTCTTTCTAGTACAGCTCCTTACCCTGTTTTACTTTTTTTATCCCAGTATTGCAGATCAAACTCCAACAGGAGAGAGCTGAAACTGAGAAGAGAGACTATGTATCTTAAAAATTAAAACATTTTTAATTGACTTAGTGATGGAGCTAAAAGGAAAAAAAGAATCATTGCTTAGTCAAAATTGTGCCCATCTAACTTAAGCTAAGATAAATATTTGCAAATGCTCTTAATGACCATCCTTAATCACTTGCAGGATTTAGTGGCAGCTTTGTTTTGTTTGTTTGTTTTCTAATAATAAACTATTTCATATTTAGAAATGTCTGTAACCTGGTGAAAGGTTTTGATTTATGACATCTCTCAGACATCAGAATTCTGGACTTGAAAGCTGAAACATGAGGGAGATCCAGATCCTCCAAAAGATTTTATTTTTCAGTCTTTTAAAATGGCTTGGAGTTCAAAGCTCATTTCACCATTTCATAATGCTGCTTATGTGGAAAAAAGAATAACACCTTGCATGCAAGTAAGACCATTTGAGTGACACCAGCAAATTTATGCCTGAAGGTTCTTATGAGGTGGGAGTGGTTAAACCTATTTTACCTTCCCTGATCCAGGGTGTGGTTTCTTGGGGCCACAAATCTCCGTGAAACTCCAGAGATCTGCACATCTCCTCTCTTCACCATTGTGGCTTGGGCATGTTGGTTCCACAGGGCTGAGCAGAGGAAATCATGGAGCCATGGAGTCTCCCAGGTCGGAAAGGACCCACCAGGACCATCGAGTCCAACATGAGGAAGCTTTAGCAGAAGGAGAATCTGAGAGAGATGTTGCACACATGAGGATGCTGGGATTGGAGCCAGGCAGGCAGGTCAAGAGTGACAACTCCAGTGACACATCTCAAAGCAGCCGGGATGATTTGAGAAGCTGCTCTGAAAAACGCAAGGAGAGCAGCCTGTTTGGAAAGGAAAAAGAAAGAAAGGAGAAAAAACTTTAAGAAACTCAGAAATGCAGCTCAAGCTCTTGTTTTCCTTAGCCCAGTGGTGAAGGAAAATTGTGGTAAGAAGTATTTAAACAGCCTATGACAGAAAGGAAGCAAATGACTCCTTCTGCCAGTGACCGAGGAGAGCTCAGCTGCTCCCTGTGAGCCAGAGGGATTCACATCCAGCCCGGATCTGGGAACACTCTGTGGAGCAAAAATCCCCCTCTTCAGCCTCTATAGTGCCTGTCTCCTCAGCCATGGACCAGACCTCAAAGCCCCTGATCACATGGGAGTGTTCTCACTGGTCCCACAGGGAGGGTGGCAGGAGGACCCACTGGGCGTGGGGCTGAGTCACCATCCCCTGTTGCCTTCTGCACCCCTGTTTCCAGCACTTCCAAATAAGCCAGCAGTGCATAAATATGTGAAAATATTTCCCTCCCACTCCCAGCCATGTTGAAGAGAAACCTGTTGTGGTTAAATGACTCGGTCAGTTCTTCAGGGATTTTCCAAGGTTTCCTATAAAAAGAAATCTGTGGGAAATGAATGATTGCATAATCACTAACACATGCCAATTCATCTAAGCCTATTATCTTTTATGGCATTTTGTGCTCTATTGTCCTTACTCTGAGTGAGTTTCTGTCCTACAATTTTTTTTCCTTATTAAATTATTTACACATTTTGCTCTCTCCGACCCTTTTGCATCAGTGGGATACTCAGCATCTCCATAAGGAAAGGAGTCAAAGACAAGTGGTCCCACCACCTTTTCTCACATAATATTTTTCCCACCTTCACAGGAATATCTCAACCACAATCTCAGTGAGAATGTGAAGGAACTGTTCAAGTGAGAAGCTGTATTAGCTGGGTCTTGAGGCTACAGAAAAGAAGTTTTTTTCTTAAGGAATATGCATTTTTACAGAGGTTTTCTAAGGTCCCTGACAGAAATGACCAGCATTCATAGTTTTAAAATTACACAGTCCCTTTAAAATGCTGCAAGTTGCCTACAGGTCATCATTTCTTAGAAACAAACCCCAAGTGTCTCGGAAATCTTAATTACACTGCATTTCAATTGGATTTAGGCTACTAAACCACAGATTTTAATAGGAATTTCAGATCTTTAAAAACCTTTTGATTTTCGACTTTAGGACCCTGACATTGCCTGAAAGCCAACCAGGCATTCACCTTTAGAATTAATATTTAATCATGTTTTGAGTGGGTTTTTTTCACTTTTGAGTGGGATTTTTTTTTAATAGTTTGAACTCTTCCCAAGAACAACAGGTCCATAAACGTACAAATCATGGCTGAGCACTCACCTCTCCATGAGATGTGGCCTCTGGCATCACTGAATTTTTAAATAAGGGAAAAGTGGAGAAGACCTGTGTGATTGAGGAGCTACAGTGATTTTTTTTTCCTAAAATCACAGATATTGAGAGGAATCATCACTACTAACCACAGAGCTCGAAGAGAAGGGAAGAGCCCAAATGAGCTGCAATAATCTTTAAATTAAACTAAGAGGTAGCTCCCCATAATCTTAGTGTGAGAGAGGAGACTGCACAGCAATAATGGGTTCTAGGGACATTCAGGCAGAGAGTAAATGAGCTGCAGGTTCATTGAGCAAGGCTCTCAACCCTGAATAATAGGTGAGATGGCCAACCTTTGGTTATATCACTCACCTCTGCATTGAAAAGTCCAGTTCCTCAGAGCAGATCTGTGTGAATTTTCCCCAGAAATGCAGCAGGAAAACAGGAGGGCTGGGGAGAGGCCTCATGTCCCAGACATCTCAATTCTCCATCTCCCAGTGCAGGGCAGCTCCACCTCAGGAAAAGAAGAATTGGAAGGGTAGCCTGGATGTAAGATGGGAGGGTAATGGGGATCAGACCTGGTGATGCTGAGGACAGGGAAGAAGAGGAGCAAAGATCAAATATTGAATAACAGTGCAAAAAAACCCACAAAAACTCTGTTGTTACACAACATCCTCTCAACCATGCAAACCCTCGGTGTTCCTGCAGCAACTCAAAAAACTGCAACAAAAACCTGCTCTGTCCTCTCTTTTGCCATTCTTGAGATAAAAATGTCTTAGAACCCATTTCCCAATGAAGAGGGAAGGAACAGCCAGCAAGTCCCCAGTTTACTGACAAGTTTTACCAACTCCAGCAAACCAACAGGACCTCTCTTAATTTCCCTCTGACTCCCAGCAAGCAAGAGCAGAAAAGTTCTGTATCAAGAGCAGGAACAATTCAGGCCAACAAAGTCTCTACAAATCAGATCAGCTTTTCCAGAAAAAAAAGATTATTTCCATTGCCCACATGAGCAGGTTTTCACAGACAAAAAATACCCATTTCTGTTCTCCTGTAGTATTCCATCTATTTTAGGTGTTCCTTTGGCACGTACATTTCTGAAACCAAATCGAATTTTCTTTCAATCAGAAATAATTTGCGAGACTATTTGGCAGCATTCACACCCTGCAAGTGTTTGCTTGTAGTCAAGGGCTCCTGAGGATCTCCAGCACCTGTCATCCTCTGCCAGCATCAACCTTTCCATATGGGCAGGTCTCCAGAAGAGATTATGGGCAGTGTAAAATCCACCCATCTTAAATCACCATTTCTCTGATGTACATCAAGGGTTCAGAGAGGAGAGTCCATTCAATTTTGCTGCTCCTCCAGTGTATCTTTCTTCACTTTCCCTTCAAAAATAGATTTACTCACGTTTCTATTGGCCTCGTCAGATCTGCTTTGGTTTTCTCTCTTAGCTAACTATTCAGTCTGTTGGTAACATTTTAAAGCACTTTATCAGTCTATATAATTTTATAATCATTTTGTTGTTTTCACTAAAAAAAAAAAAAAAAAAAAGAGTAACTAGTCAGACACCTAACGCTACTTAAGTGCAAATAGATTTTTTTGTGGTTGAATAATAACATCTGTTTTGATTTTCCAGCCACAAAAGTGCGTTTTATCTGGCCTTCCTTTATTTGAACTTTTCACATCTGCTCAGGCCTGCTTCCCATAAACTAAATACCAGATCCTTTCACAATGTAGGAAATTTACCTGCCCCAGTTGTTGTCCCAGCTCCAAAGACTTCTTCCTATAAAAAGGAGCCTGATAAAAAAATGTCAAAAGACTAATAAATACATCAATCTTAGTGCACTGTTTATTTATTAAACATTGCTATTTATTTTCTCCATCCCAAATGGTTGATACTCACAGACCTATTCCTGAAAAACTTATTTTAATGAATGAACTAATTTATGTTTATGGAATAAAGTATTTTGTGGGCTGGTGCCCCATGTTCCACACAAAATTTAGAGATAAACTTGTCACAATGCTCTATGTCATTGTCAGCTACAAATGCAATCAGAAATTATAGAATTGGTCAGGTACATTGTGCTTTCAGAAAATAAAAATAGTCATAACAGGAATTTCATAGCCATTTTCAGGGGTATCTGAGAAGATTTGGTAGTTGAATTTTGACTTATTCTGGTCTCTTCAGAGGTAAGCAAAGTCAGGAAGGATAACAATGCTAATCAAAACCACTTTTACTTTATTTTTTTTCTTTTTTTAAAGTAGCTATTTAGTTTCTAAGTGTAGTTCACATCCCAGAACTTAAATATTCTTAGCTAAAGGAAAAAAATGAAAGTGAATGGTATGAAACTTCAACTGAAGCAAAACAGGCTGAGGGGTTTCGCCACTGCCACCAGCAGATTGGGAAATACATCCGGGGTATCAGACTAATGTTAAGGATCATTCTTTGATCTCAGAGCTAAGGCACAGGAGAATTCTTCTCCACTGATGTGACCAGGAAGATATGCAAAAAAACCCCTCACCCCCTCATCAGCCTCTTCATAATATCTGCATCTATTCAGCATTTCTTGCCACTGATAGAGAGATATATCTCGAGAACTCCTACGTCCCTGGGCCCCGTGCAGCTGTGTCTGCAGCAAAACTGCAATATTGGGTCACTTCCCACAGACAGAGCACTGAGCAAATGACTCTGCAGAGCAGAGGAGAGAACACTGACTGCAAAGCTGAGCAGACAGGTTTTCCTTCTCTCAGGACACCTGGAGCATCTCTTCCCTTCCCTTCAAAGTCTCCGACCTCTGTTGTGGGGAGAGACAGGGTTTCATTGTTTTATATTGTTTTAAATCTTTAGCAAATCTTGGGCTCTGGGATTTGGCAATCTCATCAAATACAGTTTTATCAACCCAAAACACCCACCAGCACCAGTGTCTTAAATAGATGTGAGATAGAAAAGTACAAGGAGGACCACAGTGGTTTTGGGAAATGCTGGAGAGGAAAGGCAATATCCATGCACTGCCCTTGATTTACACCTTGATTTTTTCCATCTGCACAAAGGGTTGAAACTGCGTCATGATGGAACAGTTGTGAGAATCACAAAGAACTTAACAAGTCAAAAATGGATTAAAAAGCACTTTATGGCTTGTTAAAGAAATCCCCGTGTTCCTCAGAAGCATTTTTAGCATCTTATTAGTGGTATTTGATCTGACTAACATATTGACTCGTCATTTGAATAGGAGATGAATCCTTTTTGATGGACCACAAAGGGAGTATAAATTCAAATGAGGCACTTCTCCAAATTTTTATTTAAGCATAACCCCAAAGAGCCCATAACATCTGTAAAGGTTTTTTCTGTGCCCCACAAAAGACTATCCTAATGATTCTTTAAATCATGTTTTTTTGTTGTTGTTGTTCTTTAGAAATAATCATTGTATATGTATTTGACTCAAATAATAACGAGTTGAAAGTTCTCTTCTACCTGTTTTCTGGAATGCCATGCATTAATTTGGCTTAACAAAATACTCTAAGCCAATAAAACATTTTTTGTTTTAAAGCAATCTGTCATGGAACTTGTACTTTAGCATGAGTTGAATTCATCATCAGCCTCATACAAAGTAGTTCAGAACTTGACAAATGAAAAGCACAAGACATATCAGAGAAATATGCAAAGAGCCTCATGCCTTTCAATCAATCTCTGATTTGAAATAGTTTTGATCCATCCAATCTATACTGTTTAGGACAATTTCAGTGTCACCAAGACAGACACTGCTGTGGAGTCAATAGGCAGACCAGCAATTGGCTTCCCTTTGGCAAAAGCCAGAAAAACTTGTTCCCAGTAATTTTTAGGGAGCAATTTTATACCATCTAAGAATTTGCACTTAGGAATAAGTTGGAGACCTCCAGCTCATTTTGAAAACAGTAATTTATAGCTACACAGACATTATGATTTTACAGTGTTTTGATAGTTACGCCCTCACTATCCACATGGAACATTTAAAAACGGATTAGAAGCCATTAATCTTGGAAATATGAGGGATTTGTAGCCTGAAGAGGAACTCAGAGCATTTGCAGTCTAAGTCTCTTTCTGCACTTAGGTGTATAGTGTTATTAAGGTATTTTACCCTCTTCTAGAACAAGTCAAGAATTATACTGAGGCAACCCTATTGTGATAAAATTACTGGATAATAAATCAAGGATCTCGATACTTTCTCACAGATACTCTTATTGACCTTGGACAAATATTTTAGCTGGAAACCATTTTAGGCAGTTCCTGTCTCTTGTTACATCTCCAACAGCACTCAGTCAATCGGATCCCCATATGCAATTTCATCCTTTAGGCACAACAACAATCACAGGCTCCCACTTCACTAAAAGTCTTCCATTTTAAAATTGAAATACCTTAGAGACAGGTCAGATCAAGTCCTTGGCATTTCCCACACCTATGCCGTGAAATGTGGGGGAGATCCACTCGATCCAGATCTTTGCAGCAGGCTGTTAATTCCTCCAGAGCCTGACCTCAGACACTGGGTTCAGCTATTCCTAAACTCTGATAAATGTCAGGTCTTAATCCAAATCTGGATCCCAAACTTGTGGTGTGGGCCCATCTGTACTTGAAAGCAACATCTAAAAAAAAAAAAAAAAAAAAAAGGAAAGCTAAGATCATGAATATTTCTATTTGAATACTGCATACAACAGATTTATGAACTTAAGCAGTTACTTTTTTTCTTTGTAAAATCAAAACTACCACAGGATTTCCCGTCCATATATACCATATGCTTTTTCCAACTTTGTTTAAAATTCCTAGCGTCCCAATATGCTGGAGCTTCTGAGCCCTACTGAGGTGTTGCAGGATTTATTTTTTTTTTTTTTTTTTTTGCAAGCTTTATCAACTTTGCAAACTACACTGCAGTCAAGAATTAATTTTTGTATAGGAAAAAATGAATTTTATCTATTTATTTCTGCAATATGGTAATGAATGGTGAAAGCATCATATGCAGGGGAGCCCTTGGGTAACAGCCTGAAATAGGATTAATCCTCCTAGATGACAAGAGTGTTTATTTCAGTGTAACTGACTGTGTACATTGGGTCAAGACGTGCAAAAACCGAGTCCTGCCAGCACAAGCCTTGCAGGATCTTCTGAGTACAATCTTCATTTAGAGCCCAGTCAGAAGCATGACAAGTGAGACACCAACAAACACTAAAGGAAACTTATAAATGTTTGCAAATTCGTTTTTATGGATTAATGACCCTACACATAAGAATTGACATTTCCAGGACAAATCACTTCTTTATCCTACTGGTATTTCAGCAGTTTTTGCTTACGCCAAAGCAGAGGCGAATTTTTCTTTCTTCAGATCAAACGAGATCTAAAATCTGGGAAGATTTAACAGTAAAGTAAAAACAATGGGGATGTAAATGTTAACCATCTGCATTTGTCACTGCTATTTCTTATGATGTGATATCTCCATCAATGGCATTATATTTTTACTTTTGTTATCTCTCATAACTTTTCATTCTATTATGGTTAATCATTGATAAACAAACACTTTGACTTATAAAGTGGCAATCATCTTGTCTAAATTTAACTGTGTAAAAGTCAAACACCTACTCCAAGCTACTCGTGAAGGCTCCTTCTATAGATAGTGGTGACAGATTGGCATTTTCAGACAGAGACTTATCCTACCTGTCTTACACACTTGTTTTAAGATGGGATTAATCACTCTGTGGAAGTACTTTCTTCTTTTTCTTTCCTTGGACTGACTTCAGTAAAAAAGCAGCACACAAGTTTTGTTAACAAAAAAGAAAAAAAAAAAAAAAAAAAGGAAAAAAACCCAAGAGATTATTTCAGGCCTTGAACTTGAATCCACAGAGGTGTTTAACCTCAAAAAGCACAGTTTCTTTTGGATGCAGAAAGTTTCCTCCTAAAGGCAGATGGGAAAAAGGAAAGTGGAGAAGGACAGGAGCACAGCCTTTATAATTAGGTTTATCACCTGCCCCAGCTCTCTTTCTTTAGGGCTGGTGAGAAGCAATGATAAGGAGAAGCAAGACACAAGGGAGTATCAGACTTACTTTTATCTGTATTGTTTCACCCAAAGAAACCATGGGGATTGTCACAATTTCCCTCTGGACGGAATTCCAGTGACAGAAAGGTTTTTCCAGGCTTTGGCAAGAGAAGAGGGGCTGGCCAGCAGCTATTCTGCTTCAGCAGAAGCAAAGCAAAACCAGCATCTCCCTTTTTCACATAAGATCAGCTCCAGCTCAACCCAGGGAAGGACCACACACCAACCATGGCTGCAGGACATGAGCCTTAGGAGGCAAGTTCAACGGAAACCTCTAATACCCTTCACATCATTCAAATGAAAAGATGCTGATGCTGAAGAGGGGAGAAACATTCTTCCTGGCGTCTCTCCATTTGAAATTCTGCTACAGTGACAGTATCTGGATTAGACTCCAGGACAGTATTTCTGAAACAGCAGGAACCCTGCTTACTGCATCAGTTTTAAATTATAAGCCTTCCAAAGATGTCAGCGCCACTTTCCTGGAGACCTTGCTGAAATTAAAGCACTGAGCTTTTCCCCTGAGCCTTCAGAGAGTCCTATGGATCCATCGCCCAGTGTCACCATTTGTATCGTGATTTTCCTATGTTGGGTCACCGCTACTACTTCATTTCTGCTCTATAGTCAGCCTGGCTCTTTGATGTTACTCAGTCACTATTTCCTTTCCCTTTACTTTTATCTCTGTCCTGGCATTCTTCCTTTAAGCATCCTCTCTACCAGATGGTCTCCATCTCTCCTTCAGAAGTGCCCAAAATATTCCTACTGCCTCCTCTTGATCTTCCCCCAGCAGCAAACCTCTTCATCCTACAGAGCTCAAATACCAATGGATTTCTCCTCCTTGCTGCTCTGCTTCTTTCTTGCACTTTGAAAAGGAATTCACTGGAAGCAGCTAACCTCCAATCCTCATTATGCACGATGCACTCATTTATAAGAGTTTACCCAGGAGAAAAATTCAGACGGGATATGGGCTGCTACAATTGCGTTTTTTCAAGTGGAAGCACATCTGATGTCTGCGTGCCGAACCGGAGCTCTAGTTTTTAAAACAGGAGCTCCAACTTTTGCATTTGGAAATCCATATGGATCCTTTAATCTGAAGGTCAAAACAGCTTTCATGAGAGATACTGAAAACAATGATACTTTATATTCACCAGCATAATTATATAAAGATGATTCAATATTGTAGTATCATCAGAGGATTCAGAAAAGGATTGTCTGTGTTATGTATTTTTAAGATGGGGTTTAGATGGTGTGAGGCTTCAGAAGTTTATAGAGAGGAAAAAAAAAACCTTGTCACAATTTATATTTTCCTAATAGGTCACTGAAACTCTGAGGATAACAATTGCTTTTACTTGCAGTTGGCAGTGCACTATAATCAAGAATAAAGCTCTAGATATTTTTTGTGGAAGTACAAGCACTTAGTAAAATGCAGCAGCATAATAATGTATTATATATTATACAAATACGGCGAGGTGGGATTTGTGTTTGTCTCTTTGCAAGAGAAGAAAGAACTCTGAAATGACCTTCTGTTCATAAGTTTCTTTGAAAAAGGCTTGGCCTGAAACCACTTCACTACTATTGATATAGTCTGTTTCTGTACATAAATCTTAAATGTAAGCACGGCTTCAAAAAATAACTAAGCAATCACAAAGCTTTACTTTTCAGATTCAATTGCCTTCAAACCCTTTACTGAAGTCCCCTTGGCACTGTCACTTCAAAATCAGGATAATGCCGTATAGTGTTTCTCAGTTTCAGTAAAACAAAAGCCTTATTGAATAAATATGTGTGAAAATGTTGCAAACAAAACCATCTCAGCAGCCACCACCTGACCGGGCTGTGGTGACCCTCCCTGGTGACCTGCGTGGGCTCGGCGCTCGACTTCTTGGCATATCCCAGCACTGCTAAATTCCACTGTCTTTGTCCTTAAAACTGTGGCAAAACACACGTTTTTCCTTGCAGAAACCTAAGAGCAGGCTTTAGACATCAAGGAACAGCAAGGTGACCTAGGATTTCCATATGCAGGAAGCTGCTGATCAAATGGTATATCCTTTTTTTAATCTGCTTCTTGGATCGTGAATATAGAGGAAACCTTGTGGTCCTGCTAATCCCTCAGCTCTGGGGTTTGTAAGGAGAGCTTACAACGTTACCCTGTCTCAGAATCGTAAAGGCAGAGTAAAATATCCAGTATTTACTATCTCATGCCTCGTTCTGCTCTAAAAAAGGATGACTCAGGAACATTTTTTTCTTTTTTCTACACATCATCTTCTGCATATCCTACGTTTTCCTGCAGTTAAAATATTAGCTCAGGCCCATAGATCCCGTTATTGCAGCAATGCCAATGTCCCCGTGATCAGGTTTCGGGGCTGCGAGCTCAGGTATCCAAATCCCTGAAACCAGAGTCACCCAGCAATTAATTCCTGACTTTTGGGCCCTCGTTGCTGGCAGGAGGCACACAAGTAGTGCTGGTTCACAGCTGACTGCACCAAGCAGCCACAAATCAGGACAAGGTCCACTGTTGTTACCAAAGAGCCTCAATAGTCCTCAGAAGCACAGAGAGTCTCACAAGGAAATGTATTTTCACTAGCAGGTGAGAAAACAGAAACAGGGATTTATTTTTTTTCTCTTGTGTAAGGTTCATTTCAACATGTTTGCTCTAAAAAGCAAGAATTATTGTCAATTCTACTTCTGACTCATTAAGGCTAGTTAAAAAAAAATTTAAAGCAATTATTGAAAAGCAATAATTCTTAAGCTGCAGAATAAGAAACAACAAACAGGCTGTTTACAAAGAATTGTCGTAAATTTAAACCTGTAGAGTTTTAAGCACCAAAAATTGAGAGGGACACCAAGTATTCAGAAAATATCCTGGTTCTCTCTGAAGACCAGAAATATCCAGCAGGAATGACAGCACAAAGTGGTAGCTGGATCGAGGTGATGAAATTTTATCTCACCTGAACACGAGGATGTCCCAGCTCTGCCCAACCCCCTGGCAGTCCCGTGTCTGTGAAGCAAATGCTGGTTTTTCCCTCAATCCTTCCATTTCTACACCTCTCATTTCCCCAAGCCCAGCCAGCAGTGCCCAGATCAGGTGTGCAGAGCCCAGGGAAGTGGCCTTGACATGGGCCAGGGTGAGGAGGGCAGCCTTCACTTAATAGTGGGACAGCTACAAAAAAACCCTGATGCTTCACACTTCACACCCTGATGTGAAGCAGATGTCCGAGTCCTCGCTGTT
This sequence comes from Zosterops lateralis, assembly GCF_965231275.1. Taxonomy (NCBI): domain Eukaryota; kingdom Metazoa; phylum Chordata; class Aves; order Passeriformes; family Zosteropidae; genus Zosterops; species Zosterops lateralis. The sequence continues at coordinate 35,475,376 of NC_139767.1, read as the reverse complement.
AGAAAGGGCAGATCAAAAATAAATAATAATAAAAAAAAGAGCAGGGAATAAATGCTACAAATTGAGGTAGGGTCAGCTCTGCAATGTAGGAGATCAGGCTAGACAGAGGCAGAAATAATTTTCTTGCAGATTAGAAGCAGATAAATGAGAGAGAGAAAGAAGGAAAACATGCAGTACAGAAAGGAAGATAAGAAAAAAGCTGTTCATCTTATGTATGGGAACCAACTGCTGCATATGTATTTCTTATGCAGTTTTAGTAACTATCCCCAAGATGTTAATCTGAAACACTTTGCAGGAAGTGGACCATCTATTTAATTTAAAATGTTGCTTGGAACACTGCAGGATTTTCAGATAATTCAGTTAAAGCACTGGATGCTCAATCTGCACAGCAAAAAGGCTTCGGCCAGGATTTTGAATTTCACACATAGATGTAGATGTCTTACTTAGGAAAAAAATGCATTTAAGAATTCAAGTTCAGTGGTTTATACTTTCATTTAAGCACTCTTTCCTAAGATAACTGTTTATTGACAGCATCAAGTATAAATTACACATGCATGATTGAGGGCACACAGTCATCCACCACAATTAGTGAGGGTGGGCACATACTAAGCCCAAAAATAGAGGGCACTTCCAATGGAATTAATAGAAAAATAAACAACCTGTAAACCAAGGTGAATTCTTGTTCATAAATTAACACAGAATAGTCCAGTGGGAAACGTAATGTGCAGTTTTCACACATGGCAGAAGTTTGCTGGTGGTTTGTGTCCATTAAAGGTGAAGGCTGTGTTACCAACAAGCACGTTTTCATCTGGCCTTAGACTTAGAAATAACAGTAAAAATCAAACACAAACAGTTATTTTCTTCTGGGATTTGGCACATGTGCTATAACAGACATAGATGGAAACTTCTAAAATAAATGAAGGAATGTTCTTGTCAGTTTATTAATCAAAGTTTACCTGCTTCACATTACACGGAGACAAATTAAACAAGCTACCACGGTACTCAGAAAACATCTGCTAACAAAGTCAGAAGTAATGATAAACAAACTTGAGTTCCCTTTGTGGTTGATTTCCATCCAGCTGCATTTAATTATAAAAGAGCTATCAAAGAAAGCTCCCCATTAGCAGCTAATTCAGAATGACTTCAGAAGAAAATCCCAGAGCCTCCAGTGATATCTCTCCAACAACTTTCTCATCTCTGCAAGTGATTGAGAAGAGCTCAATTAGACCAGTTTAGTGATCAGTCCTCCTGCTAACTGCCAGAGTAGAATGAAGATGATGTGTCTTTTCAGTACCTGTGACTGCCTGTTTTCAAAGTAGGACCTACAAGATGTAGCAGACTCTTCCCTTGCAAGTAATCTCTGCCAAAAGCCTCGGTGCCAGCCAGAAATACAGAGATAACCCTGAAAATTGCTGCATGCATTTTCTAAAGCGGAGCAGCTGCTGATATCACGCAGAAAGGGAGAAAATTTGTCGCTACAAGTTTTTTTTTTTTAATAAAGTTTTTTTGACTTGGGTATTTTCCACAAAGAAATCGAAGATGTGGGCATTTATAAATATCTAATTCTGGTTTAGAGCAATCAGGAATTTTTGTGTTGAAGTAGCTAGAGATGCTTATAGTCCCAGGCTCATCTGAACCAGATGGCAACAGCCTTATTTTAGCTTTATTATTCTTAAAAATAATTTAATAAAGTTATTAAAATATAGCTGCTGCTCTTAAAAAGAATTAAAATAATGAACAAGCAAATACATCAGGCTTCCCTGTAACTTCTTAAATTGAGCAATTTTGGTAATTTTATAGATAGACGGCCAAAGTCAAGCCAAAAAGGTGAAAGATTTTCAATGCACCCAGATCTATCAGGAATTTTTATAAAATCCCATGAAGCCCAGCAGCAATCACACACCCCAAAAGAGGTCTGAGTACACAGCTCAGTAATGCACAAGCAACTTATACCATATTCCAACTGGGAGCTTTGGACAATGACATTTGATAAACCACCACTGAAAGACTTTTCCTTTTTTTTTTTTTTTTTTTTTTTCCCTTCCTTATTCTTTGCACACAAGACAGTAATGGGTAATTCTTCCCTGAAAGCTCGCTGCTGCCTGGCCAGCAAAGCAAATATGAAATCAAAAACCCCGTGTGCCAGATCTGCACAGCTGTATTTGTGCTCCCGCGGCTCCCGGAGGAGCGCACACCACATGTCGGTTCCTTGACTTGGGCTGGGTTTGGTGAGGTGTAAGTTAAAAGGGCAGCTGTACACGCCGGGAAATTTTCCAGATTCATTTTCAACCAATTGCTTTAACAATGCCACAAGCCACGCTGAGGAGGTCGGGATGCTGGGTAGCACAGGTAGGAAATAGGAAAACTTTTCCTGCAGCTTGTTCTTGATCTGGTCCTCAAGCTCTCTGGAAAAATCTCTTAAGTCTTTATAGAGGAGATTTTTATTTTCCCTGCAAGAATCAAGGAGTTGGCTCTGATTGCTGCTATTCTAAGAGGTTAAGGGAAGAAAATAAATTATTATATATCCACATGGTGATCAACCAAGGTTTCGTGTAACTGTTGCTCTTGATGTGGTTCTTCCAGACTGTTCCAGAAAAGAGTTTATTGATGTACCTGGCCTAGAAGTTGGAGAGCCAAAGGAAGAAAATGATAACACAGTCTAACAAACCCTTTTGTTTACGTAAACATCCATCCACAATCTGTGTCTGGTGGGGTGAACATACGGCTTTAATTTTACCCTTGGCACACGGATCAAACAATGTTGCCAATATCTATTGTTCTCCTCATAACAATATGCCTGGTGGTTTCAACATATCCTCTCCATTAGCTGGCTTCAGATCAAGCATTGCTGTGTATGTGCTTGTGTCTCCATAAAACTGGAATATGGATCTCTTTTTTTTTTTTTTTTTTTTGCCTTCTTTGTACCAAATATATAAGAAGGAACACAGTTGAGAATGGTGGTCAACTGTCCCCGTGAGTCATGAGAACAGCTCGTGTGGCGGGGCAGGCACCGGGTGGGAAGGAAGGGTTGGATTGGATTGGATTTGAAAAGCCATGGCCATGTAAAAGCTTAGGCTTTTCAAAGACCAGAGGAAGTGGTGAGTCAGATCCTTATCCCGTTTTATTTGGGCTCTAGCAAACCTTTCTGGATTTGGTCCATCTCTGATCTACATGAGCCCTGCTCTAGAGCATGGACACACTGCAGGTGGCTAGGAGAAGGCTGATTGTGCTTGCTTTTCCTTGGATTTTCCCTCTCCTTTTTTTCTTTTTTTTTTCTGTTTCCCTTCCTTTCTGTTTGCTGCAGAAAGCCACAATATTGCTTTTTTTCTTTTAGAAATTTCCAGGTTCTATAGAGGCAGCATAACAGAGGAGATTGGGATCTGGGGAATGCCACAAGGAGAAACCTCCAATAGACTCCCCATGCCAGGGTAGCTTGTCAACTCCATGCTAATCTTCTCAGCTCCTGCCTCAGCCTCTGGAACAGCAGCACTGCTCTCTTATGCCTCCAGCAGCAATCAAACTTGACATTTCTCCTCTATACTGTGCTGTGTTTCAGCCCATACTTCCAAATGTTTGATCCAAAATTCCTGATTCCAGTCAGTGGAAAGAATCTCATTGCCTGGAATATATTTTGATCTGGCACCTTCTTTCCACCTGATCACTAATTCCTGATTTGATTTATAGTCCATGAATCAGTGAGAAAACAGAGCTTTCAGATTTCTCTAGTGCCATTTTCACACTAATGGAGAAGATCTCACAGGAGAAACATTATCACTGGTAAAGACAACGTTTATATCTGGTCCATTCAGCGAACTTACTTTGGTGGTCTCTTTCATTCATGACATCTTGTTTTCTAAGGCTGAAAGATGGTTTTAGAGAGGCTGAGAAGGTTTGATGGTGCCTCAACCATTTGTCCTGCCTGGAGCAGAAGCTGCTGCTGGGGGTGGCAGTGCCCCAACACCCTTGGCTGCTCTGGGGCCCTGCATGTGGCATAAAAGAATGAGTGAAATATTGTGGGAGCTCTGCAAGGAGGCAGCTCTGGGAGATAGCACAGTGGTGATCAGCACCACCAAAAATAGGGCTCTGCAGGCCTTTTTTTTCCCCATGCTCTCATGACACTCCTCCTCACTGGAAGTAGTAATTCTGAAAAGCTTCGGGGTTTATTCAGTATTTCTGTTTCCTCCCTACTGCACCGTTTCTCACTTGCCTGTTTCTCCCCAGTTTTGATGTTTTACCTTCTGAATATGCTGAATCCAAGCCCAGTGCTTTGAATGATTTCACTGACCCTGCCGTTCTGCATGCCAGCACAGATACATATCTTTTAGGTTTACTTTTATCTATGCTAATTTCACTTCCCCCTCACATTTGCAAGCAGAGAGCAACTGCAAGGCTTCCTGTGCATCCCAGGCTACGATTTAAGGAGTTTAACAAGAATTAGGCTTGATTCTGCTCGTGCTCTCATATATATTCAAGCACAGCTTTTGGTCTCCTCGCCACACATGTGCTTCAGCCTGTTCTCGACTGTCACAGCGATAACATTTCTATATAAACTCATTCATTAAGACTATCAGACTGTAATTATCTCTGCTGTGCAGAACGAATGCAGGTTTCCCCTTGTAATGGCGTGGCAAGAGAAGGAGAAGAGGGGGTAGAGGAGCACTCCTTTTTATTTTTGGAATGACTGTTCTGCTCTGAAAGCCATGGCAGTTCTGGCATTGCTGGAAAGACTAAAAGTAGGACCCAAGTCCTAACCCTTAGTGGCTGATCCCGTCAAGATGCAGAATCCTTCTCTGAGTGAGTGAATCAGGTAGTCTCTATAATTTTGATACATTCTTTTGGGTCAAACCAAAACTAGGGAATTATTTCCCCTAAGAACACCTGTGGGAGGTGGGGATACTGGAAGTCAGCAGGAGAACAGACTCTTGTATAATTCAAACCGTATGTGGAGAAAAAACCCAATGCATTAACTTTGAAATTGTCTAATACCACAGATTCATTTACTATAGAATTAATTACCTTGCTTGAAGCAATTAATTACCTTACTTGAAGTGGCACTCATTGACACATGATATTTTGTCTAATTCTCTACTGTGCACAAAAATGCAATATATTGTAATATAAATTGTAGCTGTTATTGCTTTAAACACCAATTCAATCAAGAGGTTTGACAAATGTAACAACAGACTGATTAACTTTTTTTTTTGTCAGTATTTTATTTTAGGACTTTGTCAATTTTACTATCAGTTTGATTTCGTTTTGAAATGGCAAATTATCATCATAAAAATACTCTTCTCTTAATCCATGCAGTTCAGAAAATGTTTAATCCATCCACCCCAGCCATTGCCACATTAGGCATGGAACATAATATGAGTTTAGGTGCAGTGAAAAGTGCACAGCTCAACACAAACACATTGGTCAAGCATCAGGGTTACTACAGGGTTATGTTTGATTTAGTTCTCCTATCTGTGTCCAGAGAACCCTTAGCTCTGCTTGGGATAGATTTGAAGAGTGGAGAGAGGTTTCCAACCAAACATCCCTGGTGAACTCCAAAAAGGGCCTGCTAGTGAGGGAATTAAAGCAGTATTAAGCCAAACTGAAGCAAATGTTGGCATATAATTAACACAGCATTGTCAAAGAGAGCTCATGGTTTAATTTTAGTGGGGAAAATATGGTATCTGAGATACCATGATATGGGTGTTTGTTCACAGCCACTGTACCTGTCAACTATTATTATCCTGATGCTGCCGTGTTCCCTGAACTGTTTTGATTTCTTAACAAGAAGAGAATTTTCTCTGATGTGCCATCTGTAAGGCACAGTTTACCAAAGGAAAACTTTATCTCAAATTTTTAATAATTTTCTGTCAATTCCAATAAAATCAAATATATTTTTATAATACTTACAAAATAATAGCAAATGTGACTCACCACATGTGCCACTATTTCATTTGATATCCTTCTTCTCCCACTGACTTTTCTTTCCAGCACAAAATGCAATTTAAATGTCAACTTGAACTAAAAAAGTTACATTCCTGGGGAGATTGCTGGTATCTCATACAATCTGAAATAATTCTAACTGCCTTCCACTACTTTACCTGCTTTCTTCTATTTTAGTGTCTCATTGTGAAGGTTCTAAAATTAACGAATGGTAGAAGGGATGAAATAATGCACTTTTTGTTTAATAATAATGCACTGTTTTATCATATAAGTGACAGGAAAAGTCATAGAATTATAGAATGGTTTGGGTTGGATTGTACCTTAAAACTCACCCAATTCCACCCTCTTCCATGGGCAGGGACACCTTCCACTATCCCAGGTTGCTCCAAGCTCCATCCAACCTGGCCTTGGACACTTCCAGGGATCCAGGGGCAGCCACAGTTTCTCTGGACAACCTATGTCAGGGCCTCACCACCTAATTTCTTCCTAATATCCAATCTAAATGGAGAAAAAATACTGCAAATCAAGTGTGGACAGAGAATGTCCACACATGAGATACAGATCTACTTTGTTCTGTCCATAAATCTTGTGCTAGGGAAATTGACTCAGCATTGTGAGTGTTTACACTTTTATGTTTTGGATTTACCTGGAGACTTTCAGGTTCTCCTAGGAAAGTATCATTCCTACACAAAGATGTTTGCCCTCTCCACGAGGTTATTTTTCATTGGGAGAGCACCACAGGCATTGGATACAGGACCCACCAGCCTGGATTTTCCCTTCTGGGACATGGCACAGGAGAGTTCTCCAGGTACAGCTCACCGTCACATAGTCAGGAAACAGTGATGGCAACCAACTGCTTTGCCTTAATGTCAGAGTTCATATCCCTTCCCTCACTGCTGAATTTATACACATTCTTCACTTCCATAAAAACACCTTAATCCATAACACCAGAGAGTTGTCATGATATTTCTTTCCTAATGATCACTTTTCCTCTGAAATTCCTATGAAGACTGCTGAATGTTACCCTCAGCTCCCCGTAACGTTGCACAACAGGCATGGGAAAGCTGGGAAAAACAGTTTTGCTGACATCAGTTAGACGTCAAAAAGTTTAGTGGTGAGATTTAGCCTTAATCTCTGTGTTTTAGTTCCTTAATTCCAACACTCCTAGTGCTCCCCAGCTTGTGAGAATACACAATAAAGACTGAGAAAACCATTTCTTCCATTTTTTCCAAACATAGGAATACCTTGGACTGTTCCACTTCAGGAGAAATGAGGATTATGATACTGAGCAAACTGAGGACTCACTACTGCCTGACTTAGAAAGGATGGAGATGGTTTAGCCTAAATGAAAATTAGAGGTTCAATATGTCAAAGACACCAAAAACACCATGAAATGTAGGAAACAGGTTCAGGTTCAAAATGAACTCTAAACTCACCTGGAATTTCTATGGGAAACAGTTGCTGGAAAAGCCATCTGGAAAAATTCCTCCAAGAGAAGAGTCCTTGGTCAACCTGCCTGGGCCCTTCCTGCAGCCTGAACACAGAATTTTCTTATAGACACAAAAGGTTCAGCTGTGCCACAGATTTCCAGGATCTTGATGGTTTCTGTAGCAATGGACGAGACCTACATCAAGAAGCGTTCACCAGGAGATTTATACAATTATTTTCTAATGAAATTATTGAAAACTGGGGCTAGAGTCAAGTTCTGTATACTCACATTGATTTCAAGGGCGATTTGCACACCTGAAAACCCACTCTGCCTTTCTTTTTCTGGAATTCTGTGCACCATTCACCATTGTCACCCAACTTTTGAAACAAACAGGTGAGGACATTTTTAGCTCTCAGCTTTGATTCTCCCCTGCAGTCAAACCCATCCTTTGCAGAGAATGGGGATGATCTTTAAGGAAAAATAATAAAAAAAAAAAAAAAAACAGGTTTTAAGATGTATTTTATTACTCATTTTCTGACACTCAATTTAATAAAGACAGAAATATCTAAGATGTCTGGGTTCTGCCAAGGAGGAAGGTCTCCTGCATCCCCTGTATATTCCAGAGATTGGTAGGGTTGCTCTGCTCCACGGACGGATGAAGAGCACCTCATACTGCCTGTATTTACCTCTCAGAGGTGTTGGAGGCTGTAATTAATTACTGTTTGTAGAACCCATTGAGATTGTTAGAGAAAGGCACTAGAGAGCGAGTGGTGTTATAAATTATTACACTTGAAAACGCTCAAACTCTTCAGCCTTCCACTGCTCGCCTTCGCACAAACTTGAAGCATTTCCCTTTCTCCTGCTGGAATAAGATTTGCCCTCTTGACATGCACAAGCCATTAGAGAGGCTGTGCTTACAAGCACCTAACAGTATTTTTCTCAAGTTTATTTTGACATTGACTTTTAATCAACGTGACGATGATTGAAAAAGCCAGTCCAACGTTTCACTGAAAAGGAATATTAAAAGTGCATTGATTGTGTCTGCAAAGATATGCAATTAAAAAGTATAAGTGCTGTTATTTAACACTTGACTTTACTTATTTTGAACTCTCGTGGCCCTGTCGTGTACATGGTTAAATGTGCAGTGCTGTGTGTTTCAAGTAACTTGGCTGTAAGCAATTTTATATTTTAATGAAAATAATTACAGTTTGAGTAATATGAAGTGTATCTGAAGTATAACCCCTGATGCTACTTCCCCAGAATTAGCTGTGATATAAATTATCATGATTTATTACAGTGACTCTGTGCTTTATGTGTTTATAGGGGATCCTGGCTAGCAATGATGATCCTTAACTAACAAAGAATTGCATTTCAAAAGCAATTTTTTCTTGGATCTCATCTGTAATTCTTCCCCAAAAGTGATATGATTTAACTGTGCTGCAGTATGTGCTATTGCAAAGATGGCATTATTGTGCTGTCATTTTGACAGCTTACTTTAATTTACACCATTTAATGGGTGAATACATTTTTTAAAAAATCTGGTGTTATTCTTTCTTAATATACCATATGCCATCGATCCCACATGCACTTCTTTGCATAAGCACACCAAGTTACAGAGTGGTATAAAGCAACCTATGTGTCATGTACAACCTCTCCTTTTGAGTGACACATCAGAAGCTCTGGTCCTCTCTGTTCTTCAAGGATTCTGTGGATCCTGTGACATTTCTGAGCCTCGAGCTGAAATATGTTACACGATACGTGATGTCCCCACTGGCATCTGTCCACCTCAGACATGGGCACTCCTCAGATACACTGTACAAAAATAAATCCCTGGAAGTCATTTGCCTTGCTAAAAGCAGCAATATAGAAAGTGTAAAGACTGTTGTAATTGCATTACTGCAAAGGCCAGTGTCTGCTGCAGCTGGTTTCAATTCCAACCCTTATTTTAAACTGTTTGGTCAAACAAAATCTCTTCCAGCTCCTGACACATTTTGCCAGCTAATGGTAACTACTCATCAGCATGGGCAAAGGTTGGACAATCATTCCCTTTGTCTTCTTTTGGGGCAGGCAGCCTGATCATTTCTCTGTCTGGGGAATTTTAGGGTCATCTCCAAAGAAAGCAGAGAATACAGGGGTTTGATCCAGGCCTGTGCACACCTTTCCCATAAATGTACACCTCAGCTCAGTAGGGTTTTCCCATCCAGACTCCTTTACTTAGGCAACCTTCCTGAAGGATTCAGAGACTCAGCCTACCAAGGGCAGGTTGGACAGGGCTTGGAGCAGCCTGGTCTGGTGGAAGGTGTTCCTGCCCAGGGGAACAAGAATGAGCTTTAGATTCCCTTCCAAGCCAAACCACTCCATGATTATATGATTCTACCCCATGGTACAAACTGCTCAGAGGATGCCACAGGGAGCAATCCCTCCTCCTCAGGATGATCTGTCACCCTGGATTCAGGTAAAACCTGAAAAGCATCTCCACAGCTCCCAGGTCACACCTGGCTTTTCTCTGCCTTGCTTGGTCCCATCCACAAAAAACCTTCTGCCTTTCCCTCAGCAAAGCCTGGAGTCCTGGCCCAGGAATAATCTCTGAAGGCTTCAGAAAATCTGCTGTGGGACGTTATCTCAGTAGAGGAAAATTTCGTTTGGGAAGCAGCCCAATTTGAGAAAACAATTTCATGACAGCGTGGAAAGCAAGCTGATGGTACTCCAAGAACTTAACTTTATTTGGTAGACTTTTGTCAGCTTTCCAAGGACACCTAAGAGTTAAATAATTTAAGACCATTACAAAAACAACAAAAAAAAGAAGATACCTTAGTCGTTCCATTTTCCTGTTACAAATATTATTTTTGGACAGAAATGCTGCAAATAAAAATGCAGGACGAGCTAAAGATTTTAAGCAAGAGGTATCCAAGGTTGAAAAGGATTTTGTTGACATGAACTGAAGAAATACAACATGCCTTTATACTTACTTAGCTCTTTGATGTTATACATGATACCCAGTATGGCATTACAACCAACTGTACATGTCATAAAAATACAGAGGTTCCATGTGGAGTGAACCTGCAGTGAATTAATGCCTCTGTCAAGGTGTATCCTGAAGTGTGTTATGCCATCCTTGCTTCAAATTCCAGTTTAGATATTCCCTGCAACTCACATGGACCAGGAACATTAAAACAGCCCAGCAAAAACAGGAAACAGTTTATTTTAAATTCCATCCCCCTGATTAACAGTAGATTTGGAATGAGAAATTGCATGAAATATTTAGAAAATTGTGTGCTTTTTAATAAATGATATCTATTGTGAAAACATAGTAATTCCCTTTTTTTTTTTCCCATGTTAATTCAGTAGTAAAACAATAGGGTTTGGGTCTGGAGCATAAGTGTGATGAGTGGCTGAGGGAGCTGGGGTTATTTAGGCTGCAGAAAAAGAGGCTCAGGGGAACATTCTCTTTACAGTTTTATGAAAGGAGGTTTTGTGAGGTGGGCTCAGTTTCCTCTCCAAGGTAAGAAGGTACAGGACAAAACAGCCTCAAACTGCACCAAGAGAGGTTTAGGTTAGGTATGAGAAAAATGTTTTTCACGGGAAGGGTTGAAAAGTACTGGAACAGGATTCCCAGGGAAGTGATGGAATCACCATCCTCGGAGATTTCAAAAATAATGTGGATATTGCACCAAGGGGAATGGTTTAGTGGAGAACATGGTGGTGGTGCTGGGTTGGTGATTGGAATTAAGGGTCTTAAAGGTCTTTTCCGCTCTTAATGATTCCACAATTTCACCTGTGTCTCACCTAAAAAACAACTGCTGGGAATTTTCTATGCCCAGAAATGAGGTATTTGTTCATAACAGAGCAACAGATGCTGACAACTGACACACACTTCCTGCACCTACTGAAAACTACCAACATCTTAAACTATCTCCAGGTGCTACGAAAAAGCTGCAGACCACTGAACAGCAAGTCAGAAAACTGACACAAATGTGATTTCTTGGGGTTTTTACACAGTATCTTGAGTGACCACTTCAGACAGAGAAATATCAGAGTGAAGAAGTAAAGAAAATTAAGCCAATGCTGTGTGTTAGGAAGAGATTTTCATTTATAACAGGGTTTATTTACTCATCTATTTCTTGCAGAAGGCATCTCTGAGATAGGATTTGCACTGGACTTCGCTGAAGAAGTAGAGAAGTTGCATATTTTAAATCTCTAGCAGAAATCCTACAGATTCTGGCAGAAATCCTACAGAAATTCTACAGAGTAGAAGGGGCAATGGACACCAATTCCCTCCCCCTCCAGTGCAAAAGGAGCAGATGAGAAATTTTACAAGTTGGACACACGGCCCCTTGACCTGTGTGATACTGGATAACCCTCTGCAGTGTCAAGCAATGGATCATCTTACCTGCTGCTGCAAAACAGACTTCCTTCCTTATGTGCTTGGAAAAGGACACTTCCCATGCCTGAGAGAGAATTCCTGTCCTGCTTCACCTATGGAAGAAAAAAATCATACCAAGACAGAACCCACAAACAAAACAAACAAACAAACAAACAAACAAACAAACAAACAAACAGCTAAACAAATAAAAGCAAAAAGAAAACAAAGAGAAACTTTACAGAAAATTGAACTCAAGCCCCAAAGTATTTCCCAAACCAGCCTTGACAAAGCACATTTCTTGTTACCTCCACCCCTCTGTCAGGGTGGAAAGGGAGCTCTGGAAAAATGCAGCAGAACTGAGAGGCCCTGATGGAAAGGAGAGTTTCTGGACACAGAGAAAAGCACTGTAGCAGATTGGTGCTGTATCATATTTATTTCTGATGGATTTAGTTGGTCAGCCCTCTTCCTCCTTCCATGCAACACATGCACACTGATCTAGAGCACACACATATGGTCACCAGCATAAGGGCAGCAAATGCCAGATCAGATAGAGAAAGAGTAAATTTAAGAGATTATAAATGTCTTTTCATAATAGTATATATTCAATACTGTCACTAAAGTAAGAGTCCAGAGACAAAATGAACACTTTTCTCCTCTTTTATACGATCATAAGAAAATAATTTTGGTTCAACTTAGCAGTGGCTTTGATACACTGGTAAGAGGTGATTAAAAAGGCAAAACAATTTTCATTTTGAATCTCTTAGGAGAACCATTGTCCTAGTGGATATTAGTCCAAAAGGTTCTTTCCTGCCATGAGGTCATGAAAAGGGGAAACCTTTTCAGTGGGAAGGAGGACAGGGATGCTGTTGGTGCGACACATCCTGACTGTCACATAGAGGGGGAGATGGAGGCCTCATGAAATCAGTTCTGTGTCACCTCTACAGCTGTGTCCAGGCCCCTCTTTGTGGTTTCAAACACAAGCCCAGCTTTATGCATCTGCAAAAACCCTCTCACAGAAGCATTTTCTTCAAAGAGATGCTGAGATTTGCTTCATCAGATAACGCTGCAACCCTGTCCAACGTGACCCATGAAGAAAGGGGAAACTTCCCTAAAAACATTCCAAGCTCCTCTTTGTGCCACCCACACGTGCAGTCATTCCTGGAGGACAGAGCTGAGCGTGGCTCTCACGCACTGCAGGGTTGGAGGAATCACCCCAGCAGCCACTGCCAGGCTGCCCAAGGCAGAGCAGGATTTCCCTTCCCTCCCCAGCACAGAGTTCAGCATTCCCAGAGCTCTTTGGGTGTTCATCACAACAACAACAAAAAAACCATCCAAAAAAACAACAACTGGCCACAAGATTTCAAATCAAAGGCACTGAGTTACAAGCCCTGTTGAAAATCTGGCACTTTGCTGAAGTGTCGAAATACTTCTGGTCAAAGTATGGTCATAATCACTAAAATATACAATTGCTTTTCATAATCAGCAGTATTTACTCACATAAGTAATTTTATTGACTCCGGTCACAGGAAATGCTAATTTTTTGTGACACTGGGAAGGAGTTCTAAGACCTTGGAGACAACCATGGCATAAATATTGCAAAGACAGAGCTATCTAGGACTGTATCACTACAGCTTCGGTGGATGCAAACCAGAGTCAGTGTTAGTTCTGCAAATACTTCTGCATCACCTCATCAGCATGTGGAGCAAGAAGTAGAGTTGTATCCCTTGGAAAATATGCAGAAGCAAAGAGATTATAGAGAGAATGTTGGAGATTTTATTTTAGATGATCTTTAAGGTCCTTTCCAACCCAAAACTTTCTGTGATAGGAACATACTTGTGAAGGACAAAACAGTGGCACGGTGCCTGAGAAAGGATAAACAAATTACTGCTCTATGAGTTTTGCTTTTGTTCAGCCTCAAAAAAAGAGTCACCCAGTTGAGATACGCAAATTTGAGTTTTAAAAGGAGTGCTCTGGGATGATGGTCCCTCATTAAGGGATCAGCTCTATAATTAATCAGCTAACGGGCCAGGGTGCACCATCAGCTGATGGCAGATATATTTCAAGTCAAACCTCTACTCCTGCATATTTGTAAAGCTTTTTCAAACAAGGTCCTGGGTCACACCAGACATAGCAGTCTTACAGTATTTTCTTAAAGTATTGCCCAGCCTTGGAAATACAGCTGAGCGTCTTGGATTCTTCTCATAAAGTGAAAAGGGCCATGTGTCTTGTAAAGACAAGCCCCAAGGGAACTGAGGTAAAGTATTTTTGTAGCCTTAACACAAATTTTCCTTGTGTTTATGACTTCATTATTTTAGTGGGTGTGTTATTTCAGTGGGTTTTTCAGCTACTTATTTTCTATCTTCTTTATGGTTCTCTCTTTTTTTTTTTTTTTTCTCTCTCTCTGTCTACTTTAAATAAGGAAAATGGACTCAACAGATGATGCAGAGGTCTTTATAGCAGAGCTACTGGTTTTCATTCCTGTTTCCTGAACCTGGAAGAATCATGTGTTTGAGATGCTCAAAGAATATTTTTGTAACATAACATTAAAGTTACTGTTGGTGTCTGGTCAGTGTAAAAGCTCCCCATATGAGCAGAGGTGAAAATTTTAGGCATCTATCTTCTGTGAAGTGTAGTGAAAGAGTTAAGACAAAACGAATTAAGGGAACACAACCGACAAGAGAAAAATTGTTTCTGATTAGCAGGAAAACCCAGGATTAGGATGTGGTTACTCTGTAATTGCAAAATCTGATCTTCAGTAATATCTGGCAGGGGTTTAGGGAAAAAAGCAGTGAAAGGACTGAAAACTAATACTAAGCTCGTTTAAGGTGAATTAATCCAAAATACCAGTCTCCATACCTATGGAGCTGGCCCCTGCATTGGGAGAGCCCTACCTCTGCAAAAAGCTGCTGGAATTGGTTGGACAGATGTGGTGTAGCACATCTGTCTGGCCTGGGCAGAGTGGTTTTCACAAAAGTACCCTTTTTTTCCGGGTGCAGCTTCAGCCAAAATGCACAGAGACAGCAGCTATTGATCGAGCAGAGCTGAACCAATGACCCATCCAAATTGTTGTGTTATTAATTATCACTTCTGCTTTACCTAACGTCAACTCACTTGCCATATCTGCTTTACTGGTGGCTTGTTTGCCTAATTAACAGTAATTTGCATTTTAACTGAGCCTGTAAGTTCCCTGTAGAGTCTGTGCTTGGGGACTCCAGTGATCACCAAGTTGCTGGTCAAAGTTTTGATCAGAAGTAATGCTTGAGTAAATCCTACAAGCCATCACCCTAAGGCAAAGTAATCTCGTGGTAGGGATGGCTGAGTAAAATAATAGGAAGCATGGAGCTTTTCTCAAACCTAGAGCCAAATCTTTTACAAGACGTGAAGTTCTCATTTTTCTTCTTTATTTTTTTTTCTTTTTTAATCTGTCATAGACTTTTGGTCTGTGCCAGAAAAAAAAAAAAAAAAAAAAAAAAAAAAAAAAAAAAGAATAAAAGAAAAACCAAAATATCAGGAAAAATCTGTTCTTGGATTTATGACACGAGAAAATCCAGGAAGGAAAGGAGACCTCATGAGAGAGCCTGTTTACATTACATTTTTACATGGCTTTCAAAGTGTATGCAGTGGCAAAAAAGGGTAAAAAAGCTGAAAAACAAACAAAAAAAAAGAGGAGTCACTTTCCCTACCAAGTCAAAAGAGGTGGTACCATGGATTAGAACCTGGCAGAGTCCTCACATTCCAGTCCATGATATGCACTTTTCATCTTCAGCAAGAACCTGTGGACATTAAGTTGTCCAGTGTTCATCTCTTCCAGCTTGAGGTATCCCAAACACTCTCTTAGTTTCAGTCAAATATGTTAAAAATATGGTGAAGAGGTAAAAGTACCTACTACAGGCATAGGAAAAGTTCAAGGCAACAGGCAGAAGTGAGTTCAAAAGAGAGAAGACAAGTTGTTGTAGTTAATGTTTTCCTGTTTCAAAAAAAGAAAAATTGCAAGAAAAATATAAATGTAATAGATTTAATACATAAAAGAGTTTGGTAGGAAACACAAATACACAACTGACTCAACATGGACTAGAGGGAGGAATACTGCTTTATGGATTATCTTGAGGGGAAAACAGTGTTCCTTCTTCCCCACTCAAAAAAAAAAAAATGCAAGATAATTGAATTTCACACAGACAGGATTGGTGAACAGGATGGATTAACATCAACCAAGTAAAGGTCCACAAAGCAGGTCATAAACATTAAATAAGAATGCACAGTCTATCACTCACCTCTGTTGTTTGATTTCTCCTTTTGTTTCCTTCTGGTTTTGGAATTTCAGAGAATGTTTGAATTTAAAATTCTCCTCTTATACTCAGGACTATCCACTGCACTCCATCTATGTCACATTTCTTCTGAAGGACCTCAGCCTTCATGAAATAACCCAATCCTGCTTGCAGGCCCTTCTGACCAGGCAGTCCTTGTTGACTGAGATCCAACCAGTGGGAATAAAAAGAAGGATATATAAAAAGACATTGGTCACAAACAAAATCAAAACAGCAGCCAAAGGTTCCTACTCTGCAAATGCTGTGGGGTTAGAGAATTTGAATCCCATGGAAACCAGCCTTGGGTTTGAGCAGGAGAGCTCGACACTGGATATAAATGATTATAAATGATAAAATGCTGATGGGTCAGGATCTGGCCATTGAGCTGGACAGACTTTCTCACCTCTCCCTTTACCAAGAGATTTTCTGAGCCTCTTTTCATATGTGGTGTATTGCTCAGGGACCTGCTGCAATAGGGTCATGTGGGGCAGCAGCCTCATAAAAGTGGATATTAGTGCCCTATTCACACATTCATCTAATTTTCCTAGAAAAACACCAATGAAGGAATCTGCTGCTCACTGTGCTCTAAGAAGATATCCAAAGATTAAAATATTGATCCTTACCTACAATATAATGTAGCTTGACATGTTTCATCAAGCATGTCGTTCTCACTCCAGTTCCAGAGCACTTCTCTGAAAAGTAAAACCAGTAAAAAACAAAACAAAACAAAAAACCCTAAGATTGCTACTAACATGTAAAATGTATTTAAATAAACCAAAATAGCAGTGAGAAAAAAATTTTATTGTGGCACAATAGATAATTTAACACCAAACTTTAAACAAATAGTGCCATTTGCTTTTGCGGCAGCAAAAAAGAGTTTATTATTTCACTATTTCATCTCACCTTGTGTCATTAAAATATAGGACACAAGTAGTAAAACACAAAGTAAATATGCACATATCTTTACACCATGTTGGGCAGCTATAAATCTTACTCTTTGATAACAGCTGTACTATAGCAATCATTTGAGTAGTGCAGCTGCCACAACAATATCAAATTTTATAGTTAAAAAGCAGTCAAAACTTTAATGGTACAGTGGAGGTAGATATATATTGTGCTATAAATAAACATTATCTAATGAAGAAATGAAACATGTTTATTTTTCCTTGACATATCGTTCAAAATCATATATCTTTGCTGCTGCAAGCTGCTATAATAGCAGCCATTATACTTCAGCATGTATAACAACGAGGTCTGTAGTTGGGCTAATTAGGCTGGATTTAAATGAGGGATGGGAGAACTTTGGACAGCGTGGCCTTGCAAGCAAGGCTTTCATTTCAGCAGAGCACTATCTTAAAATGTTATCAGGGCTAACATGTGCTGGCAGAGGTTCTGAAGCAGTTGGGAATGCAGTGAGAAAGGAGTGGGTTTTCCCCTCAGACCATGACTTCTGCAGTGCTGGTGTGACAGGGTGTAATCGATCTGGGGAGCAGGGGACCATGAGAACTGGTGTGCTGCTTCAGTCACTGCCACATTACTCAAATATGAAAAACCTCTGAAAGGATTCAAGAAAGCACATGTCTAGCACAGGCAGGCTCATCTCCTTCCCGAGGTAATAATGTCCCTAAAACGTGGTTTCCATGAATTTACTGAGGTTTCTGCTGTGCTGACATTCAGCCCAGGGGTGCACTGATGGCACCTATGGAGACATTCACCTGCCCCCTGCACAAAGACTGAGTGAGGGCATGAGAATGATTTTAAATAAGCTAGAAATATCTAATAGTGGAGAGTTTTGAGAATACAGCTCCTTGTGCTGTGTAAGGGAAGGCCACAGAACATTGTCTAAGGGTTCAGGTATGAGTTTCTGCAGGAATTTTCTATTGAGTCCAGAGTGAACTGCTGACGGACTTCTCCCAGTCCCTGCTGCCCTTCTCACTGCAAAGAGCTGTCTGGAAACCACTTGCTGGGTGCCCTTGGAATGGCACTGAAAGAACACACAAAGGACAAACCCAAAGCAGTCCATCCGTGCCAGAGAGTCAGACCATGGGACCACACCAGTCCCAGTCCAAGGCTAGCTCCAAACAACCAATGTAGTAGATTTGAGGCTTTCAGCATCAGCTCCATCTTCACTGCCCACTTGGATCATTAGGGTTGGGAAAGACCTCTAAGGTCATTGAGTCCAACCATGAGCCCAGCTCTGCGGGTGAACCACAAACAAGATGTTGCCTCAGAGTACCAAATAAAAGACCAAAGTCTACAACTATGGTATGTCACAAGATGAGAAAGAGGTGGGGGTGACAAAAAAAAAAAATATTCTGGGTTCCTGTAGCAGCAGGGAAACTGGCAAGTAAAATTCATGAACTCCATTCCCTTAAAAACCCTCCTCAGGAAGCCCTGATTCCCCTCTTCACATCATAAAATTCTCCCTGCCAGAAGGGAGATTACCATCTTGCCTGGAGTTTGCCTCCTGTTCAGTGTCGGTTTCTCTGAAGGTGACACATGGACACCCTGGTGGGAATTGCTGAGACCCGGGGGAGCAGATCCATTGGAGATCAAATCCCTGACAAACTGCTTATTACAGTTAAACTTTGTGTGTGCCCACCATTGGAGATCCTCAGGGTGCTTTTGCTTGCCATCAGCAGAGCATTTATCCAAAAAACCCCATGAGATGCTATAAAATAAACCCAACAACTGTTAACAGAAGATGACAAATCCTAGATACCTTTTTGTCACATTGCAACCTATACAGCTTACTCTGTGTTTACAAACAAATTGCTGCAGAAAAAATATTAAGTCCTGGCATTTAGAGAAGCTCTAGAAATTACTCACTCCCCTGGAATTCTGCATGACAAATTAAGACTATGTTTCTCCTCCTAATAAATGTAGCTAGAGCAAAGTTTCATAAACATTCTTGAGATTTCTTCTGTAACAGCTTTATTTTGGCTCCCCACTTTTCCTGCTTAAACAAATGGTAAGGTTGGCTGATATTGTCAAAATACAGCACTTCTCATGAACCAGGAGTCATTTATTAATGTAATTTATTGAGCTGGCATTGTAAAACATAAAATCATATTTTTACTGTGGGACGCACACACACTAAACTAACAAACAAAAAACAGCAAAAAAACCCCACCCTCCTTACCCCAAGCTAAGCATATTTTCTTTTAAAAGTCAAATTATTGCAACTGTGGATTTGTAAGTAAGATTATGTGTTTCCAGAACTGGCCTTTCAGAGGCCAACAGGGTAAGTGTTAATGAACCGTGCAATGTTGGGTAAGAACAGAACAGATGTTTGCACAGCCATCAGGTAGACCTTTGTTTATATAAAAGCACCACAGCAGATAATACCTAATACCTTTCTCATGGCTTAAAATAACCTTCCCACTAAAAATACAAACAAGGCTTTTTCCTAGTTGTGAACATGCTTAAAATCTAATTAATACACAGCTGACTGCAAACCCAGCAAACTGCTCAGGCAGGGTCGGACCTGTCACCCAGCGTCACCTCTTTCATGACACTGTCTTAATCTCCTCCTTTGTCCTTATACTGCAGTCTTTGCTCTAAAGGTTTCTGCACTAAAAAAGTGGGGAGGTGAAGCCATAGTTCAATTCAATTTATTTTTATATTGCCCCTCATACAAACTCTTTCAAAACTCTTTATAGTGAGCGATAAAATAATCATATAATGCTTGCTGAAACTCAGCGCTGTGACTTTTACACTCAGGGTAAAGAAGCTAAACACCAGGTAAGTAAAATTAAGAAAGTTTAGAAGCAGAGAGAGTGTTAATAAATACATATTTTTCCTGCACTGTGGGAGAAGAGGGAAGCACATTCCTGTTCTGGTGCATTTGTAGCCTTTCCTTTAAGTTTGGAGGGTCCCAACATAAAGAGCTGTTGGAGAGGGTGAGAAAGGCATCACTCAAAGGAGCCCTTCCCAGATGTGTTGGGCACAGAAACATCAGTCAGTGGTTTTCCTTCATATGGAAAACCCAGTTTCCATTCAGAAAACAAGGAAACTTCAGCCTACCCTGAGAAAGAAATGGGAAAATGCACCAAGTCACCCACACTTATATTCTGACAAACACAACACAGGAATAGCCCCACAACCAGGGAGGGAAAGGTTTTTGCAAAAGACACCCAGAAAAAGCAAAAAAATATTTATGGCAACACTGTTATTATAATTAATTTAAGCTATTTATAAATACTTAGTGTCCAAAAACATTACCCCCTAATAAGTTATACAATTATTCATAAGGATAACCCTGGAACCAGGTACACACCATGCCCTGGCAGAACAACACAATCAGGAGTCAATGAGTGGACTTTGTTTGCCCTCCTATACCCATCAGATCTAGGAAATAAGCACCAAAAAACTGCCTCTTGGGCTCCCAAAATAACTCTACCCCGTATCTAAACAAAAGATGAATATCAGCACAATCACCCAGTTTATCCCAGTATAACCTCAAGCAGCACAGGAGAAAAATGCTCCTGGAAATACACTGATAATTAAAGAAAGCGTGTTATAAATTCTGTGACACAGTTTTAAATTGTCATTGTAAAAGTTTACTACATCTTTGAGGTCCATTGATTTAGAAGGCCACACATAAAGAAGCCTGGCAAAAGAGCATCTAAGAAAATATTTGGGCAACAGCTAATATTTCTTCCCACCTGTCTTCATGCCCACACCACTCAACACAAGCCACATCTTTATAACATGCAGTAAGAAAACACAATATATAGTAACTCATTTTCTGACCTTTTAATATTTCTGCCATTGATTGTCAGAAGTGAGGATGGCTCTCTATCCTAAGGTGATGGATTATTTAATTAACTATTGACCTTTTCAGTATCAGATGTTGACAATGAATGCGCTCCTGTGTAAGCTGCCTCCTCTGGATGCTGTTCAGTTCTCCAATGCATGAGGATTTGTCTCACATTTTGGTTTTAAGCATAACATTTCTATTATTTTAATCAAAAAACAAGTCAAAGTCTTATATTTAATGATGAATACTTTTATGATCTACTGCTTTGAGTTTTCTTTTGAACTGTACTTCTAGCAGAATTTATGTGAATATCAACAGAATTGAGCCTTTTATAGATAAAAACATTTCTATTGCTTACCTACGACTTAGGTTCCTGGCATGTTTTCAGGACAACTTCTGCACCAAGAGGCAAAGAAGCCAACCCAGAAAGGAGAAATTGTTCATCATCTGTGCACACGGGTCAAGAGACGTCCCAGACTGAAAATTGTAGCAGTCATTTGATATTATGCTTTGCCTTTGGGCCCAGCAAAGACTCCAGCCAGGAACATGACATTTACACTGAGCACCTTTAAAAAGAAAGTGTTTCACTGCTTTCACTACAAGACATGCAACATGAAGCTTTGTTTACACACAGGCAAACTGACTTAAGGCATTTTCTCCCCCAAAATTAAGAGAAAGGATCCAGATCCTCATCCTGGAGACCTAGGATCCCAGTGCTCTGTTCTCAGCAATTACATATTCAGCTGCAATCTTTTTATAAGCAAACAAGGTATTTTCCTCCACGAGCTTGTTGTTGGAACCAAACACTGAACAAATGATCCGTGCCTCCAGGTTGTCAGAGAGATTTACATGTGACTACACAGCAGTTTGGGTATTCCACTGTGATTTCTCTCCAGGACTGAGAGAGCTGATTAATCTAACATATTCCTGGTAGAAACCATCCAGCATTTCTCCAGGAAAAAAGTTCCTAGCCTGGCATACCTTTGTAATAAATACTCTCTTCTGATTTAATCTGTACACTTAGAAAATACATATTTGCCAAACCAGGCACCAGAGAGAAGTTTTGGGCGCTTTTTGTGGATTTTTTTCCTAAAGAGACAATAATATTTTTTCAAGGTGCTACATTTCCTTAATTATTATTTGGTAAATATAGAACCATGAAACCACTTCACAGGAATAAATTAATGAAGCATCCCTCTGCCAACAAATAACAAATTTCTAGAAGGTCTGTTTAGAGCAAATCATGTTCTCGTTATTTTATTTATTTTTTTAATCATATTTTTGTCTGTGAAATCAACAGCACATACAGCAGCAAATATTCCTGTGGGTGAAAGATTTGGTAAGTGGTTTCAATCAGGAGCTTTCCTCTTGCATCAATCAGCCTTCCCTGCAAACCCAGGAGAAACCCCCACGTATGTCATCGATACACCCAGATAGAGGAGCTATAACTCTGATTTTTTTTGTGATGTTAATACAATATTATGATAGATATCTATTAGTGGGGAGAGCAGAGCAGCAGGCAGACTCCAGCTCCTCTGACAGCGGCTGCTCTTTCTTTGTCAGTGTCAATCCGCGCCGGAATCGCGTGGAATGAGCGGATGTGACAGGAGAGGGCCGCTCCAATTATGGATGAAGGGATACTATCTACTCCCACTGGTTGATGTGATTTATTCGACGGTCCTTCTGCATTTATGGAGCAGCAGATTGTAGCTGCTTATGAAGTGACAAATAGTGCTCAATGACATTGACTGACTTGTCTGATCAATTTAGCTCGTCTGAAAAGTAGCCGCGAATCGCTGTCCTTGTTGAATGACGGCACCAACGGTCCCGGCTCAACTTCACCGACGTGAAATCTCAAATGCCATTAGAAAAACTATTAAAGAGGGCTCCTTTTAATCAAATGGCACGGCAGTTCCACACAAAGGATGAAAAATAGAAACCTTTCCCACAGCTTTGCTTTGAAACACACCTCACTTGAAGGATGTTTTGCCTTCGAGACCGTGTCAGGAGAACATTTTTATTATTTTGTAAGTTCCTGAATATTTGATATATTTTGGTGGAGGAGGAATGTATCTGACAGAGGGGAAACAAGTGAAGTTTTCTTGCAAGAACCAACAAAGCAACTTTTCATGTTTTCTAGAAAAGTTGCCAACTGTCCCAATTTTACTGAGCCTTAAGTACTTAGACTAATTTTAAAATTCAGAGCCCCTGGAATCTGGTAATGATGTAATCCAGCTTTTATATTAAAATCAAGAAGAAAGAAAGAAATTCCTGGTCTTGTGGCCAGAGAGCAACTTAAAAATGTGATTTTTGTGAACACAGCACAACCAAAACCCAAAATAAAATTGGAAGCCAACTTACAAATGCTGAAGGGTGTTTGTGGATTCTGAGAAGTAACCTTAGGACTACTGGAGCCTGGCAGGACTTTTTCACACTTGGGTATGACAGTGCAGGAATTTCTTAGAAGTCTGGCTCATTTTGATAGAGCTGTTGCGTTAATACCCTAATATTGAAAACTGTCAAACTCTCAGTGGCTGGAAACCCTCCTGGCAGAGAGAGTTGTTAAATGGGACGAGGTGGCAAAGCCAGGCTCTTGGGTGCCACAGAATTCCCCCTGCTTTCCTGAGCCTCGGCACAACCCTTCTAGTAACGCTGGAATTACATGATAAGGTGTCATTTGGCATAAGCAAAGGCCTCCAAATAATTCCTTTAAACAAACACCAAATTAAAAACCATTGAGAAACCGTTAGCAATTGTATTTTATCTAACATCAGATTAGTATTTTTATAAAGTCATAATGTCACATCACACCTTATAAATAACACTTATGATATTTCATATATGAAGCAGGCACAGGAGTTGCCTACGAATGGTAATTCTGTGTATAAATATATACAAACTTGTGAGGGAGTCTACACACACATATCAATATATATATGGTCATAGCACGAATAAATCAATGTCTGCATGTGGGGGGTGCATGTGCGCCGTTCATTATATATTACAATATTAAACTGTTATCCATGCACAAGTATATTTATGTATATATTTCAATTTATTAGAGCTAGGCAGGCCTTTACAGACTTAATAAAGAGCACCGGCATTATAAGCCAAGAACCATTTTTCCCTTTCCCTGTATTATTCAAATTTATTAAACAATATTTCACATTTGTTTGACACAATGTCAAACTCGGGACTCCTAAAGAACTGCTGCAGCTTTGGAACTGTTATGCTTTCTTGGACTTTAATCATTTTTGGCAAGGCTCCATTTCCTGTCAGAAAGTGAAACAGCTTAGGAATGTCATTTTCACGAAAGAAAACAGAGAGAATCCGAGAGGAAGTTCTCCTCCACTCCAGAGCCCCTAAGATACTCAAACACACTCGCAGGAGGGCTGGAATACATCAAACATTAGCAGAGGGAAAAGGACACACTTTTCCCACATTAAAATACATGGATAAAGTTGAACTTTTGCTAAAAATAGTTCCCATGACTAATCCTATTAAGTTTTTAAAAAATTGGGCTGTATCTCCCTTGAAGTCAAATTGTTTTTTAACTTTAGAATGACATTAGAAAAAGACTCTAAAGTGCCTTTGCTTAAGTCAAAGTCCCTTGAAGATTATTTTTTCTTTTCTGCCTTTTTTTTTTTTTTAAGTGAGATATGAAAAATGAGGACAGGAGCATGGATCACTCTTCTAAAAGGGCAATTTACCTATTGAAGAGGTGAGGAAGATCAGTCTCTCCCAGATCATCGCTGGTGATTTACTGTTTAAAAGAGGCTCCCAACAGAGGGAAGAGGTTGAAGGGAGCAGACACAGACTAACCCTTCCCTCAGTGTCTGCAGGAGCTGAGCACAGCCAAAGAGGCAGGGATTGAGGAAGCCCTGTAGCAATTTTGGGCAAGAATCACCTCTTTTCCTCGATCAGAAAGGCTGGTTATGTAAAAACCACCTTGACTGGTTGTTGTGATGGGGAAACAAGTATTGGCCAGATGGATTTTGAGAACACAACCCACACCCCACCAGGAAAAAACACTGCACCAGGAAAGTTAGCAGTTCCCACTGCATTGTGGCCACGTTGGCAGTAAATAGAACTAAGGGCTTCTGACAACCACCAGATCCCTGTGCAATTTATGAATCCTATTTGGAGCTCATCTGAGCGCTTTTCTAGCAGACCAAACACTTCCCAAGGTTTACGCCACCCTTGTTTGTCCTAACATCCCAGACAGAAATCCCAGGATATGGTAATACCAGGGTTGTTTCAGTGGGAAAGCAGAAGGAAGTTGGCTGCAGAGGAGGGTGAGAATCCATTCCTAAAGGAAAAGCCATTTGCAACAGGACGCCGAGATAAAAAGGATGTTTATCTCATTCAAGGAATTTGACCTAAATCCAAACAACACTCATACACAAAAAGGAAAGGCAGGTAGGTTTATCTATCACATTTTCCCCAGAATTGGGTTAAACACCAAGTGGTGGGATTTAAGGAGCCTTGCAAATGTCTTAGCCCTGATTGCTTTGGTTGCAATATGTGTTTAAACCCGTGTGTTACAAACTCCAGTGGGGCACAGGCTGCCCTGGGGGCCAGATCAGTGAGGCCAAGCTGGGAGGACATCCCAGAACTGTGATCCACAGGATCCAAACACAGGGAGAGAGCATCCAGCTGGCAAAAGCTGAGCAGAGTGTGTCGTGTTCAAGGAAAAGACAAAATCCTAAAGGGAAAAAACATGACCTATACCTGTGTTTTGAGAAGCATGCATACTTCTAGCTCAGTCAAAAGTAAGATCAGGAATTGGTATTAGTGAAATTTGAAAGATGTTGGAGAAGGAAAAACAAAATTAAAATAAATTAATAACTCATTCAGCAATAAATTTGCACTTTCTGTGGTTTGCTGGGGCTTTTTTTAAGGGATAGATGAAGACAGAGCAAAAGGGAATGAGGAATGGAGGTGTCACAGGAGTTGTGACCTTTCACATGTTCCTGTCTGAATTCATTCTCCATCTACCTTCAGTTCAACACTGAACAAGGAGCAGACACAACAGCATAAACTCCACTCAGGTTTGTACAGGTAGAGGCAACACAGTCATTCCTTTTGGGAAGGGAAAGAGCAGAGCAGGTTGTGGTGGGAAAATCATCCCCATTTGCATGTGCTTTGTCTCTCCATCTCTGGGGCAGCTGGGTCAGGTACGATGGGGTGGTCTCAGCATGTCCCCCACACACCAGGGGGCTGTAAAAACTCTCAGCATCAGCCTACATCTGCTTGCCTTGAAGTCGTCCCCCCCACCCACACTTCCATAGCAGCTGAGTGAGGTCAATCCCCAAACACTTGTGAACACAAGTGTCGCTCCTTCCCACCTCCATGAAGCCCCTCTGGCAGCATTGTTTTCTTTTCTGCCCCCAGCTGAGCTTTCATGGTGCTCCCTGATGTTCCTGAAAGGAATAACTCATTCCCCCAGCCCAAACCTGTGCAAGAGGTACATTTACAATCTCCCTGTAGCACCACTGCCAGTCATCCTGATAGCATCTTTTTCCTCAGACCAGCCTCACTGCAGAATCCCTAATTCCAGCCCAGCACATGACATTTGTTTGTTGTCAAAAGTATAACTTGGTGCTTGCACTTACAGTAACGTCTTGCAGCAAGTTAGTCACCGAGGAACATTTCCAGTCATTTATTTTCCAGCACAGACTACAGGTTTCCATGGCTATGTTCCACAGGAAAAAAAAAAAAAAAAAAAAAAAAAAAAAAAAAAAAAAAAAAAAAAAAAAAGAAAAAATTCCAATTTCATGTGTAGATGAAATACTTCAAAGTCTCAAACACTCAAGCCATCACTAACACATGCAATAATATAAACTGGAATGAATTTCCAGGATGTAGTAGGCTGAAACTCAGCTTTCGGAGCAGCAGGGTTGAAGTGCCCTCTGACACTGACCCTCCCCATCCCCTCTCCTAGCGCCAACTAAATCCTCCTTACCTCACCTTCTTCTCATGGCTGGCCCAGTCTCGCAGCAGCTGGCAATCACCAATTAACACCAGAGCCCATGAACTTGTCCAAGCTACAGCTCAGCCTGCACTTCCGACCCATCACCATAGTATCAGTTTATACTGCAAACCCATGAAGTCAACTCATTACATGCTCCTCCAAAAATCTCCCCATTCCTCAGCACCCAATCTTCATTCAGACTCATCTTTACCCTCACTGCATCCTACATTCTTCCCTGCAGGTTAAGGCAAATATAAAATCATTTAGGTTAGGAAAGCCCTCTAAGATTATCAAGTTGAACTGATAGCCCATCACTGCCAAGCCCAACCAACTCATGTCCTGAAGTGCCACATCTAAAAGTCTTAAATCCCTCCAGTAATGGGGTCTTAAGCAGATTCTATGACGGGTTATGTGATAAATTATTGTTTAAAGTTTTGTTTTTATTGTTGGAGTAGTCTTTCATTTATACTGGGGGGAAGGATTCTGGAGGGTGAAATCTATAGCTGGAGCTACACTCCTATTTTTCTGTGCTGTTAGAACTTATTAGAACATATTAGAACTTACTGAACTTCCTGAACTTAATAAGAATTTTTAAAAAAAGAAAATAATGAACTGTACTGTTAAGTAGCTGTTTATCAACGATCACTGTGCCCATTCTTCTTGATAAACTGTGTCACTTAAATCCCAGCCTTTCCCCACTCCCGTTGCTATAGGTGCCTCTCAAACAGCAGTTCACACATTACACTTGGCCCTCCTCCCTTCTGTCCCAGCCTGGTACCTCCTCGAGGGTGTCACACGCAGCCATCCATTTATCTTCCCTTTTTATCAGCTTGCTGAGCCATTCAAAGATGGGCAGAAACTTCTTGAGGCTTCCCCCCTACCCCAAATTTCCATTTCTACCTAGATTTTTCCAAGCCCAGCACAACCTAATGGGCAGGAGAAGGCCTGAGCCCAGATTGTTTAACAATGCCTTGAGGGGCTTATTCACCAAAGTTCGACGCTCTGACGAACAGCTTGCTGCAGCTCTAATGGTAAGGCATATAAAATGCATCATACATTAAATTTAATGTTGCCTCATTAGTCTTAATTAGATTCCTACATTACACCAGGATTATAGTTTCTTCGTGTTTATGTTTGCTCCTAAAATAAAGTCTACGCTAGACAACAGTTTGGTGTACTTTCTAACCGTTGAATAAATATGCCCTGAATGGATACCTATGGATATTCTTAACCTTGAAGGAACTAGAAAGAAATTAGATGGTGCTACAAATGCCTTTCGGACAGAGAGACTGCTTGGAGTCAGTTACAAAGGAATAAATTTAGAAGGGAAAAGAAAATACGCCGTATAAATATTAGAAATTACCTTCTATTTTAAAGGGTAAACAGTGAAGGGAAAGGAAGGGACTGTTTGCTTTAAACAAGTGGTAGCTTTTCTATTTTTATGGATGCCTTGATAGATTGCTCCCATACTAATTAATTTTGTCTTCTGGATTAGATTTTTCGCAGTTTATTTACTTTCAGTTGTAAAATCTGTTTCCAAGTGATGCCACTAATTCATCTTTGGAACTTGGTTCCAAACACCAGCAGAGCTCATCTCATGATTAGTCAAAATGACCTTCACCAGGACCACACATGTCAGAGGTGAACAGTTTTTTTAAATGGAGCATCCCACTTTTCTTCCTGCAATTAATTTAACAAACAATTTTAAATTTCAAAAAGTTTGGACAAAATACTTTTTTTTATGATAATGTCAAACTGAAGCTTGATTGTTACAAGCATTGAAAAGGTGAAAGCTGGTTTACCAAATGCTGCCATTCTTAATATTTTGGCTCGGATCTTGCCATGAAATAGTTCAGCCTCTTGAAGATATTTCTCACCCAGCACAGAGTGCAATTCATACAAGTCCATCTCCTTCTCTCTGACTGATTTGTCCAAGTCCCCACAGTAGTACAGAGCAAAGAGAAGTCAATTAGCATTATTACCAGTGAGTGTTCTGCTGATATTTTTAAGATTATTTCCTTTCATGTCCCATACCATTAATTTGATAAAATTTAATAAAATTTCATTTGAATTTGCATGTGGCCTGGTTTACTTGTTAATTAGAATTTGAAGAATACTATTGAAAGGACAGTGCAAATCTGTACATTTCATTTGCTTAAGGGTTTAAAAAAAAATTATTTCGTCCTGTTTGGATTTACCCTTTCCAGAAATCTTTGCACAAAAGCGAGCATTTGAGGTATCTTAACATTTTAGTTGGCCCAACCAGGTACATTAAAATAACATTATTTCCTCTGAGATAAGACAAGCTGACTTAGGCTTTGAAAAATCATTTCCTTGGCTCAGGAAATGGGGAAAATGCTTAGGAGTATTTTCAAGAACTATCTGTCTTTAAAAGTAGATCAAAGTCTAAATATTTGTTTCACAGACAATACTGAAACAATTATTTAAATGACTAAGAGTGCACATATACTGACTGTGTTCAAACTCGAATTTAAACTTTTCATCCATCTACACCACAGTAGCACATTTTCCTTAGGAATGACATCTTGGGAAAGGCCTGTACAACAAGAAAAGAACAAGGTTTACATTTCCTAAAATCCCCTAATCCTGCCTTTTTGCAGTCTCTCCATAAATTGTTACCTTTTTTCCTGAGGGGATAAAAAGCTCAGTGGTTTCTTCAGTTCCTGGGGCAAACTACAGCTATGGAACAGCTTAAATCCCAAACAAACCAACCAAAACCCCAGAAACACAGGAAATTACCGTTCTTCATCATGAATTCGAAGAATAACAAAATCTATCAGTAAACATGGATGAGGACCATATCAATGGGCTATGGATGGATTCACAGGAGGAAGGAGGACTGGATGTACCCCAGACATATCTTTAGCAGCTAATATCATGTATAGTTACAGCACAGTGCTGAGCACCTGAAAGAAATTTGAGAGAGGAGAGGAGAGGTGAAAAAAAGCAGCTACTGGATGACGATTAGTTATTTACAAATTGATGCCTAGGAACATGCACACACTTTTATCTTAAAACAAAGTGTTTCAGAAGGGGTACGACTTAATGGAATTGTTTCTTTTGCCAAAAGGAGGCCCAAGAAAAGTCAGCTCTGTCTCTTGCGTGGGTTGGCTGCAAGGCAGGATGCAGCCAGGCAGGACACATTCACCTCCCTCCACTCTGGCTCATACAACCTCCAGCAAAAAAAAAAATTATAGATGTTGCAGGAAGGCTGCGACTTTTTGTCTTTTTATTGCCTTTCTGCCATGGCCCGCTGGCAGCAAGGACAGCCAGCCATGCTGGGCTTCACTGGGAAAGGCTCCCAGCATGCCTGGAACTAGATCCATGGAGAAGGGGAGCGTGTGAACCCCAGGCACCCCACGCTGCAGACCAGACCTCCAGATGTTGGAAGAGCAGCATCTCCTGCTTGGCGAGCGATGGAGGAGGTGACGAGGGTGGTGATCCTGCCGCCGGGAACTGCTCTGCTCTGCAGGGCTGGCAGGAGATGAGAGGTACGTTGTGCTCTGCAAAGAGCTGCAGCAACTTCCTCCAGAGCAATGGGGAGCTGAGCAAAGGGCGGCTGCACTGTAAATCACAGCTCCAAGGCTTCCACAGGTGAGGCACAGCTGGGCAGGGCTCTGCGCACCAGGATGGAGAGGGCCGGGTCTGGTCCAGCCCATCGCTGTGCTGGTTGGATCCAGACCATTCATTTTTTCTGTCTCTGTGAGAAGGGGAATTCATCATCATCCTGTTGGATTTCTTTTGAGACATAAAGAGAGCTCTGGGACAGCACCCAGAAGTGGATGAATTATTTTCTTCTGCCTTCCCCAAACATGGTTGGAGCGTTTCCGGGATCAGTTGCGCTCCGCGCACGCACATGAGCTGTTCTGGCAGGGGCGCCTCAGCCCGATTTGGTTTGAGTGACAAAAGTTAATTTTATTGATGCACAGCCTTCTGTGATGCTAGGTAGGAGGTCCGACGATGCAAATCAAACTGCTTCTCCCAAAATATCCCGGTGATTGATAATGAGGCAGTGATGCAGATTTTTGACACTTTTGATCCTACTGCAAGCAAATGCTAAATCTAGCCCCAAGAATTTACAAAGCTAATGCCACGTTGCTTTAAAAGTGATCAGTGAAAGATATTCATAGTTTAACGAAGTCCAATGTTATTCAATGAAGACTTTTTTTTCTTTTCAATGCCAAAACAAAGCTGTAATAAGCAAGATTTCAGAAAAAAGGGGGAAAATTTAACTAGAAATAAACTTAGGTGTTGAAACCTGTCAAGTATGCTATTCAAGTTTAACTTCAAGTGGAAAGGTTATATATTGTATTTTGACTTCACTACTGTATATCTACATACATATATATGTTAACTGTTCTGCAAGGTGTATAAGGGACATATCCAGAAGCATTTGAACAAGGAAGATGACTGACATTTACAAGAAATGCCTTTATTATATGTCTATATTTTGTTTCATTAATCATGCATGTTCATTAACCAATCATGGTAATTTATTATGCACAGTTTGAAGACATGTTGCATTACAACGGTGTCATTGTCACTTTGATCATCTAAAGATCTCGCAGGATGACATTTCCAAGCAGAGGACCTGGCTCCTCTGTACCTGATGCATGAATATGTACTAGAGACTCAGAAGTGTTAAAAAAAAGGAAAAAAATCAACAATAAACCTGCAGTGCAACAGTGTTTGCAAGATACAGAAATTAATTATGTAGCTCAAAGATAACAACCCACAAATTAGGTAGAAATATTCAGGTGAAGTGATTTGCACATGATTTTAATAGTGGATAAGCACCGAAAGGAGATGGTATTCATTTTGTCATGTAATATTTGATCATTAAGTGTTTTGCTAGGTTGTATCATGCTTGATCTACACAACAATCTGAAAAACACACTCTTTACAAAACAACCTAAAAATGTTCCGTAAAGTCTGGGCTTTCATCACTACCAGCTACTGCATTTATATAGTGAGAAACTAAATATACGTTTATTGGAAGATAGAGGCACCACTACCATAATGCAGCACTTCCTTTCTCCTCAGCCTGAGGTCACTGCAAGGAATGTTGTGAACCTGAGCAATACATAGGGTCTGATTTTATGGAACCAAGGTTTACAACTTCTTCACTGCTCATTTCTGCCTTCTATTGCACCTTTCATAAACCCACTGATTAATATCAAACAGTGAACAACTCTGACAAGCAGGATTACTAATCCAACATAACTGTTTATAGTGTGAATGAAAAAAAGTGCTCCATTTCCAGCCACTGCACTTAATAATAAATTCCTGTTGTACTTAAATGTTGAGGGGATTACATAACTGTCAAAGTTCCTTTAAATGTTAAGGGTAGTGATCATATTAAAGACACACTATACAGAAGTGAAAGCAAATGTCAGTTTAGCTATTACTACTATATTTGCATGGAGTTTGGAAATATAGGGACAGACTCCTAAACATGTCACGTTCGGGCTCGTTGTGGCTGAGCAAAGAGGAAAAGGAGCTGCAAACCCACCCTGCCAGTCGTGCTGCAATCCTGTGCCATATAAGGGTCAGAAAAAGGAGCTTCACGTGCCCCAGCACAGCCATGGGGCTGTTCTGGATTCCACCAGCTGAAACAGGACCACCAGGACAATTGTGCCAGAGAGACGGAGGGGAATGCCACGCATTCCTCCTCGCTTGCTCCCTCTTCCGCTGCGCATACTTTGCTTGAGGAAACTGCTGGATTGGCTCAATACCAGCCCAGGACAATTCTGAAGCACCCACTTAAGACATGCTTATGACAACTGCGACCCTCTTGGGTGTCCCTAAGACAGTGAGAGCCAGGAATCTGGTGCAAACAAGATCAAATATGCAGATGCTCTCCGTGCGGTCTTTAGATACCGTTCCCTTGACCTCTGCTATTGCCTTAAACACATTCAACACCCTGGAGTCAATTAGTAACAAGCAACACTATGAATTGTCCAGAGAAAATTAGGATAAATTAATTAAACTACTAAAAGAAATGAAATTTAAAACAACCCCAAGAGCACAGCAATAAAACCCCCAGTAAATAGACCTCCAAACCCAACGAAGATCTAGATCTCAGATTGCACTCTATATTTACCTCCTTCCCTGCACTGGAATCATTTGCAGGATTAAAACCTGAGCCTGGCGCCTCCCCACACTACGATTATTGGCAAAGAAACAATTCTTTGACTGTCTTCCAGTACTCTTTTAAAGGACTGGGGTTATTCACGCAGAGCCACACCCTGCACCCAGCAAGACAAGAGGAATGCTTGCCCGTGGAAGTTATGTGCACGCAATGAAACCTTTGTTCCCAAGTTAGAAATGGGACCCCATTATTAGCATTCCTGATATTCATAGCACTGCCAGCGTTCCATAGCACCCAGCAGGTCCCAGCCAGAAGCCTCAAGGAAAAAAATGCCTAACCTTGAGTTTTGTATCGTCATGAAATCGATTAATTTCTGAACAACTCACCTGCAGAGTCCTGCTGCAGTGTTTGCTTTGAAAGAAAGGATTCCAGGCATAGTCTCACCCAAAAGATGAATGCCAGTGATGCCAGTTGGTGTTGATGTCTTGGAAGAGCATCAGTGCTGAAATCCTTCCTCCAGTGCTCCCTGAGTGGTGTTCCTTGGAAGTGCCCCACTGGCACACTGCCCCACCAGCATACTTTGCCTTATAATAAATAGAATAATGAAAAGGCAAAGAGGAACAATGTAATTAATTCACTGCACATCCAGGGATAGTTAAAACATATTTGATACCTAAACATTAAGTATTGTCTGGTAACCTACTCAGTGGTGGGTGGAAAGCAGTCTCCCATGGCTCAAGAATCCCTGAGATGTTGAGCATTTTCCTCTACAAACTCAAAAATTCAAAACATTTGCCAATAATACACGTGTAAGAATAGAGATGTCTCTGGATAGGGTCTAGAGAAGGTCAAATTGCTTTGAAACATCGTCTCTTTTTTTAGGATAGATATCACTATGGCAGTGATAAATATTTTGTGAAAAATCTAAATAAAGCAGGCTGGATGTTGCATACTTAGAACGGGTGTCACTAAAGTTGGAGGTTTTTTTATTCCCCCAAGTGAAATTTCTAGGAAGGATTTTGGCAACTTTGTTAGTGTGGAAATCACCATGGGAAGCGCATTGGCCCCAAGGCGTTTGACGACCTACGTGTTCCCTGTCACCACGTCTGGCCCCTCTTCATGTCAGCCTCTTCCTTTACAGGAATTTTGAGGTGGCAGAGGAATTCGTCTTGCTCCTATTTCTCAGCATTCTTTTCCGAGAAAAACTATCAAAACAAACTGCTTTTTTTTAATTTTATTTTTTTAGCTAGTGGCTCTTTTTTTTAATCTCTGGTTTGGTGTTCGTCTACAAATGGAGAAGGAGACTTTGTGGCTCAGCAGATGGTCACCTAACATGTTTTCCTGAGGGTTGGAAAGGTTCAAAGAGGGAACCCCACACTCCTTCACTGGATCCTGAGGTCCCCCTGGCCCACTGACATCTACCATCTAATGCCTGATGACAGGGCAATGGAGGCTGCATGTTTCAGCTGCATTTCTAACACTATCAAAGCCCCTTTCCCTTGTAACTGAACTGCTCTAATTATGCACATTTCCCTTTGCTGTATTCCTCAAGGTCTTGTCTCACCAAATGATGTAACTCTTGATTACAGCTCTTGTATTCAAGCTTGTACGACGAGGCTGAAATACTCCTGAACACCTTGATGACAAGTACATGGATTTGCCTGGCAAAACAATAACCATGCTAAAGCTCTTTTAACATCCTGGTTCCTTTTCTGAAAGCATCTGCCTATACTGTCAATTCATCCCGTGCCTCTTGGGTGCCTGACTCCAGCATAAGCATGCAAGTCCTATAAATGAGTACATGCCGCTGGGGGTAGCACTTACAGTGGAAGAGGATCGTCTCATGAGTGATAAGGGTGACAGAAGTGCAAAGCAGAGCTGAGTGGATCTGGCACTCACATTGTGAACAGCACAGCATCCGTACGGGGAGATTTTTCCCACAGAATGACATGCAATAATTTATTCTAAGCCCTTCCAACTTGTGTGTGGTGGTTTGTTGTTTTTTTTATTTTATTTTTTTGATTTGGATTTTTTTTTTCTTCCCCTCCTCTGTGAAGTTTCTATCTTCTGCAGCTCTTCTCTAAATAGCTATTTAAGATGCCACTGCTAAAATGAAATGCAGAGTTTGAAGGGAAACTAACTCGTCTGACCAAATAAATAATTACTAATCAACACTATCCCCACATAACTGCATTCCACAAGAGTAACACTGAGAAACAAAGGATGGGTTTTTATACTAAAATACAACAGTTTAAGGTAACAGTTAAAAATATCCCATTTTTAACCAGTGGTTATAAGTACACAATTAAAATAAAAATATGCCTCACAAAGTTTTAAGCAGGAAATGCTGCTTTTTTCAATGACAGCTCTGCACTGAGCATTTCAACTTCCTAAAGGTCAGAGCGTGAAGGACTTCCAGATCCCCCAACGCTGTGCAGCACAGAGGAGCAGAAAAACTCTCATCCTGAGCCAGATGGGTTTCCCAACACATCCACTGTAAAGTCTCCAACACCAGCCACACCACCAGATGTTTCAGCAGATGCCAGAGCGGATGAAATTAAGGTGGCTGTGGGATACTCCTTGTCTTCTGGAGAAGATCAAAAGTGTTCTAACCACATATGACCTGGAACTAGATAGGTACAGGCACTGTGCCATCACTTCTGAGAACCATAAATTGCAATGGGACATCCTCCCATACGCTGCTGTCCTGACCAAAAAACTTCTGCTGGAATAGGTGGAATCCACTGATCCCGGGGTTTGAAGTCATAGTGCAAAAGTCTGAAGACTCCCTGGACACCTACAGACATCCTTTTGCCTTTCCTCCAACTTTTCTTATCTCCCCCTCCCACCTAAGTCCTTCCTCTGCTGCTGCTTAACAGCATTGTTCAGCAATTTGGTAAAAAATAGCTATAAATTAAAAATATATATATATATATATATATATATATATATATATATATATATTAAAAAAATTGCTACACTAATCTGATATAGAAAGTCCAGAGAGTACAATTTACATATTTTACAAAGATCTGTACTAGCATTTAAAAACTTCCATTCCATTTAAATACAGACGCTCAAGCAAAGGCAATAAAAAATCTGTACCTTTCCCCTGGAAACTTTGCTAAACCTCAAGCCTTTGCTCACGTGTCCATGAGATGTGATCCTCTTCCCTCTTGCAGCCTGTTCTCCAGCTGTTGGTGGTTAGTGCAGAAGAGACAGGGAGTCCAATCCTGCTCTTCAAAACATTTTTGCTTCACTCTCAGGCACCTTCTGCCTTCAGCAGCCTGGGCAGAGACTGATTCTTAAACATGCTCCTTTAGACTAAAACTTCCCTCTCCCAAAAAAAGCATTGAAAGGAGGTAAGCACTCAGAATTAGTCAGTTCAGTTAGTCTTGATTTGCCTAGGCAGCAACCTCAAAATATAAGCAGAGCCTTCAAAATACGAGCTTGGAATGTCACCTAAAGGTCACAATTTTATTATTTTTAAACCAGCTAAGTAAGTGTCTTAAAATGTCCAAATGGAAAAGAAAGACTTATGATGTAGCAGTTTGAACTGTTTAACAAGTCTTAAATATGAAAATCCTTTAGAAGAAGGAAATTCATGTGGTGAATGACCAGCTCTCACCTTGGTGTAGAGCAGTAGGAGAGGAAGAATTTTTAAGAAAAGTACTACAATACCCGCAATAATTGGTGAATTTGAAAGATGAGATTATTAGAGAGAATAATTCACCACAGAGATCTGGTGTGGACTAAGCAGGCAGATTCTTCTAGTGGTAATTCTCACAGCACACAACTGTAGTACCATAGAAAATCACACACAAATTTATATATATATATATATATATACACACATCAAACAGATTTTTAAAATTACCATAATTAACAAATAGGAGGAAGCACAACAAAACTGGTTTGAGAAAAAAAAACCCTGAGAGGTGATGAGTAAGTCTGTTCCATCAGATATCTGTGATGCTCCCAGGGCATAGCTGCAGGAGAATGTGAATTATTGCTCCAAGCATATGCAGATTTTTGTGAGACTGTCTTAACAGATTTCTGTAATACATACGTGAATTAAAAACACACTTTCATTTAAAAGTTCAGTTTTTGTAAGCACATCAAAGCTTTGCAAATGTAGATTTATTTCTTTTAATAGTGCATATTAATAATATTGATAAAATTATCACTATTCATATTTGAAGACTCACGAATACAAATTTTTTTTCAAAGATTACTTGAAATTCAAAATAGGGAGTAAAGAGATCCATAATTTAGCGGGTAGAAGTGGGAGTCAAGTTTTCTGGAGCCTAATTTTCCCAGTGTTTAAATATTGCAGAGAATCAATGCAAAGCTCTGAGATGAACTTTGGAAAAACTGTTCATTCTCTTTACTACACTTATCCAATACATAAACTCAATAGGCTAAAATTCATCTACTTTACAAAGATTTGGTGAAGCTTAATAGAGTGCTTTGAGATCTTGTGATGAAAGAGTGAACCCAAGTACAAAGTAATATAATAAAGATAGCACCATTAATTAGAATTATTAAAATTCATACACTAAAATCTATAATCTAAGCAGTAGGGACCAAGTTATTCATGGGTGTTTAAAATAAGGGAGAACATTAAGAATACTAATTTTGACAATTGAACCCAGCATACCAAAACTGTCCCCTTTGTTCTGTTTAGTCTTTGGGGAGCAGATAAGTTCACACAGAAGAGAACAATAAGCTGCTGTGTCTATAGTCTTTGATTTGTTTTTTAAGATGGTCAGTTAGTACTCAGCAGCAAGTGCTAAAGAAAATTATACTTTTCTGGAGCAACCAGTGGTGCACTGAGGCAAAAGACAATTTTTAATTTAATTTAAAATGTGGAGAACAACAAGACTCTAGCTGTCACAGGAGGTGGCTGAGGAGGAGATGAGGATCAACAAGGAGATGGTTGGATGGGGCTCTGGGCAACCTGCTCTAGTGGAAGATGTCCCTGTCTATAGCAGGGCGTGCAGTGAGATGATCTTTAACCCAAATCATTCTATGAATATACAAATGCCAGTGAGGGCTGCAGCCCATGCACAAGCCAGCTCCTTGTCCCTCAATTTTCAGGCTTCAACCCTTCTTGACAATGCCCTCAAGAGAAAAATACTCTGGGAGCCTCCACATGCAGTTTGCCTAAGGCACACCTTGGCTGGAGAAATGAAAAACTGCTGTGACTGTGCCCCTCTATGTCCCATCCTGCCACCTTCATCCAGCCAAACCTCAATCTAGCAGACAAACTTACACATGCAAAGCTCTGCTTGGAGGCAGCAGGATTGTCCAGCAACACTGGTGTCCAAAACGAGCTACAACAATGGCCACATCAGATCTGCTGCCAGCCTGGGGACTGTGACTAACTTGTGCATACATTTGCATAAGTTATATAAAAATGAATGTATAAAGTTATATTTATCTGTACTTGTATCTTCTTTGATATGAGTGGATGTTGCTTGTCCACCCACAGTAAAAACTTACAATATTGTAGGCTTATAAATACAGAGAGCAGGAGAGCAAATTACAACAGATTTCTCCTAGGTTACACTTCTGATGTTCTTCAGGGGACTGGAGTTGTGGACAGCAGTGAGGGCTTGTAGCACATCAACAAATTGGCCACCAATGTGGCACCATTTCCAGTGCTCGTGTTCCCATGGATAATGAAATTGGTGTGATAAATGACTTTATCACTTCACCTTCCTTCCTCACTGCACCCGAGGTCCTTGCACCAATCCCATCAGTTCTAGTTCTCTGCCTGCACTCCCTCTTGGGAGTATCCCACCCCAAAACTGGACACAAATGTGGGAAATCAGGGTCTGAGCCACATCCCACTGGAAGCTGGAGGGAGTTTTCTTGTTGACTTCAAAGGCAGCTGGAGCAGGTCCTCACTGCATGGCAAGAGAGATAGATGTTCATCGAGATTTACAAACGCGATATTTTGTTCATCTTTTTACTGACTGACTTCATAATCTCAGTTTCCTGGACTGATGCCATGGATTGCTGTTCTGTAGCTGATTTACAATAAACAGAAGAAAAAATTCTGCAAACATATATTTTACTGCCAGTAACAAACACTTGAAATTCCTTCTGTATTTTCAATGAAAAAAAATTTAGTAAAAAGATCTAGAGAAAATACAGTATCTGGCTTAATCCCTAATTGAAGAAGAGTAGATTGTTATGGAGACACAAATTATATTGTACATAATGAATTTCATCAGAATACAAATATAACAATATTGCTTTTTTGCCTTTCAACTAGGGAACATCCTATTTTAAACTTGGGAACCATTTAGCTTTCAGATTTCTCAAAGTACTTGCAAGGAGACTTGGAATTTCAAAGTAATTGCAAGGGTATGTGAAGCTCAAATCCAGCTTAATGACAAAGGGGGAGAGAAACCAAGAAATCTTAATTAGCCTAACCAGCGATAACTAGATTCAGTTTCTGGGTGAACAGTGTCAGATTAATACAAGGAAACAAAACACTCATTTAGGAAATATCAAGGTTCTGTGGGAAGGAGGGAAAAAAAAAAGGTCAGGAGAGCTCAAATTCAAGTTGCCATAACCCCCTCTGAAACATCAGTGCTCAAATTGTCCGAGATAACAAAATGACTGAACATTCCTCATTGAGATCAGTTTGATTTATCATTAAATTTTCACTTCAAGAGATGCACAATGGATAAATCTAATATATTTAATTTCAGGAAGAGAATTGGGAAGAAAAAGTCCCACTAAAAATATGACTCATCCCTACCTATATTGTGTATATGTCTGTATTTACAAACACAATTATCCAGGGAACACAACCTTGTAGGTAACTCCCTCAGCATACAGAGATATGTTTGTAGTTGTTGTTATTCCATGGCCACTCTCTGATCTCTGTAAACACAGAATTAATGAGTTTTCTTGAAACTTTCATTGTGTATCCAATTGAACAAGAACATCTTCTCTGGATAACACAATATAAATTACCTAATTAAGACACATGATCTGTGTAATAAACCCACATATATAAAACATGTGCAGCAAAGAGTTTTTCAGTCCAAATGTGTCAATGGATTTTTTTAATTTTTTTTCATTTTCAATTCAAGGGAAAAAAATCATGCCACATGTAGACTAACAGTCTCCCAAATTTCCTTTTTCTTTTTCTTTCAATTACGAGAGCATTGTCGTTAGACAAGTCTAAAACAGAGCTCCTCATGCTGGGAGATTCGTGATTTATTTTCAGTTTTTAACCAAAAAATGCAGGATATGTTCCACTTTAAGAGTCGATACATATCTACGATGTTTTAAATTTGTACAGCAGCACTATAGATCATTCTATATCACCATCACAATTATTGCTGAATAAAAAATTAACATGATATAGACTAAATATAGCACATAAAATGCCAACAGCTTGAAGTTCCAAAGGAAGAATGTGATCCTTGAGTACATAAAATGGAGGATAACAGCAGCAGAGTGTTGCTGTCTCCTCAGTAGATCTCCCTCAGCATTGGGGAAAATATTAGAAAACAAAAAAAAAATATCCTCACCAAACTGAACCCAAAAACACTCAGTTCTGCAAATAACACAATAAAATGCCTAGCAAACTTTCTGGAATTAACTCAGGGGAGAAAAAAAACCAAAATGACAATTTTTAAGAGCCATTACAGATTTAAACTCCACCTGTTTCATTTACAAAAGAGAAAGATTTTGATAAAAGTTAAATTTGTTCAGGCATAAATAATAAGAAATAAATTCTGAAGGTCAGAAGACTTCAGAAATTTAAGTGAGAAAGATTTTCTATACTGAAAAAAAATTTACAATAGGTTTTTTTTTTTTTCCTGAGGAAGAATATGTTTCAAGCTAAGTCTTTAGGAACTATTTAAGCTGAAGCAAAAATTGGAATTATCATGGTGATATTAATGAACAAAGCACTATAGCCTGTAGATCAAAGGGTCAGACTAGTCCCTTCTGACATTTAAATATAAGAACAGCCTTTTATTTAGGGCTTCTACTCTTTATATTCTGTTAGTCCTGAGAATTTCCATCACAGTTAAACTCTGCATCATGGAAGATCCCAAGCAAACAGACACATTTCATGAGCTGCACCCAAGAGTTTACAGCCTTTAAGCTCAGTTTTGCAACTTGGAGTGAATGAAGTTCCACACAAACAGGATCATTTTCCCAAATTCAATGATAGCACAATGCTGACTTCTATTATAATGGTATTTCTTTCATTTTACCATCACAATATTTGGGAGTTCGACTGCATTCCTCGCTAAGTGGCCTATTCTGTTTTGCTCATGCAAGACTCCAAATTGCCATTTAAAATTCCCAAGTTTATTAACTCTAACCTCCTGCTGCCAGCTATTTGAGATGACAAGCCAGAAGGCAGGAAGGGCACTGTGATGGAACACGACATGTACATGTTCCTGGAGAATACACTGGAGACTCCTCTCTTTCATCTGACCTCTCAAACACAGAAATGCTCGTTATGCTGGCCAGACAGATTATTTTCACATTTTAAGGCCTCAAAAAGTTTCCAAGTTACACTGGGAAAGATTTACTAATGTTCATTTTGGTATATCTGAGCTAATGGGGTGCCCCAACCTTAATTACAGAACCATTGAAGGGTTTGGGTTGGAAGGGACCATCAAGGGTCATCTTGTTCCAATCCTTGCGCTTTGGGCAGGGACAACTTCACTGGACCAGGGTTCTCCAAGCTCCATTCAACCTGGCTTTAAATACTTCCAGGGATCCAGAGGCAGCCACAACTTCTCTGGGAATTCCAGCCCAGACAGGAATTCCTTTCCAATCTCCCATCCAGCCCTGCCCTCTGGCAGTGGGAAGCCATTCCCTGTGTCCTGTCCCTCCAGCCCTTGTCCCCAGTCCCTCTCCAGCTCTCCTGGAGCCCCTTTAGGTCCTGGAGGGGGCTCTGAGCTCTGCCTGGAGCCTTCCATTCTCCAGGGGAACATTCCCAGCTCTGCCTGGAGCCTTCTCTTCTCCAGGGGAGCATTCCCAGCTCTCCCAGCCTGGCTCCAGAGGGGCTCCAGCCTTGGAGCAGCTCCATGGACTCCTCTGGACTCTCTCCAGCAGCTCCACATCCTCTCACATTGGGGACCCCAGAGCTGGTTTCCCCATCTGTTGGAGCAGCCACACTTCCAAGGTCTCTGCTGTCCTTTGGAGGTCTCATGGTGATGAACATGGTTCTGGCTCCTGGCCAGGAATTGCACACACCTTGTTCAGGCAGCACAAGTTCACGTCCCCAGGATTGTTGTATTTCTGCTCACCACAATAGTTACTAAAAGCTTGTGCTCCAGACTGGTGGGATTCGGCTTCAATTTTTAGCACACTATTTTCACTGCATCCCACACCCAGCCACAGCTTATCTATCATTTGATTCTGACAGATACATATTTTATATTTTGACAAGCTGCCCACTTGACTGCTTTCCTGTGACATCATCTTATCTCTG
Source organism: Zosterops lateralis (assembly GCF_965231275.1). Classification (NCBI taxonomy): domain Eukaryota; kingdom Metazoa; phylum Chordata; class Aves; order Passeriformes; family Zosteropidae; genus Zosterops; species Zosterops lateralis. The sequence goes on along the minus strand of NC_139767.1, from coordinate 35,433,017 downwards.
AATGTACCAACCTGTTAATAACTTCATTTTCTGGTTGAATTTTTCCAAATTAAATTAAGCAGGCGAAACATGTTAAGCTCACCAAGTCCTCTTAACACTTCTGCTGAAGGGCATCCTCTGATAGCTTGATTTTGAAAAGGGCAGCATACAACCTGTTCAGACAGGGATCTGGTCCAAAATATCAGGTTTCTGGAAGGTAGATGATTTCCCCCTCAGCTAAGAAATATAGAAAGGACAAAACACACAACTTACAAACAAAAATCAAACTCTTACCATCTGATAATTGATAGTCTAAAAATTGTATCATTATTTAATGGTACTTAAAGAAAACATTTATGAGATAAAAGGAGCAATAAAATCTAACAAAATAATTTTCAAGTTTTCTGTTGTAGATAGAAAGATGGAAGTTAAATATAGTTCAATGCTAGCATGAAATAATTTTCTTTCTATCTCGTGGCAATAAAAATCAGTAGAAACTTTTCCTTCATGTTAATTAAAACAATTTTAGGGGAAAAAAACCCTTTTTCCTGAATATACTATATAGTAGTAATTAAATATGGGCACTTTCATACTTATCTTATTCCATAATTAGCTTTTCTGTGGAAGCAATACTGCACTGGACATGAAATCACAGGACAGTGACAAAATTTAATTGGATAACACGGACACAAAATCAGAAAACCAGGCTCTTTTCCCAGTTGCAGAGCTCAGAACATTCCTTCCCATTCTGTGCCTCAGTCTGCTGCCATTTAAATTGAAAATGCTGCACCCAGAGAAGGAAAATCAATATGAAAACATAGCAGAAGTTATTTTTTTTCCAGTTGTGTTACAATGCGAAGCAGAGCACTCTCGGTTCCTGAAGGCCTTCAGTGCACTTGGGTTATTTCAGAAATAAAGTTTGGCATTCGCAGAGCCACAATCACAATTCCTGACCCACTTGGCTGCTGGTACCAAAGGGGCAGAGCCACACTGTGCCCAGAGGTGAATCAGCATCTCTGGCCACCATCCCATCCTGGGGACAGTCCCAGGGATGGATCTCTGCACTCCAGACACATCCTGCCTTGGAGAAAGGGGTTTGGCACATGCCCACACAAAGCCACCAAGACCATGACAAGGAGAAAACCCAAAAGCCCAACAGGCTCAGCACTAGAAAGGAGCCCAAAGTCTCCCATCATTTCATTTTCACTGTGTACCTACAACCTGCTGTGCTCTGAGAGGAGGGATGATGAACTGAGAGAAAGGCTGCTGATATTTCCCTGGATTTACACCTTTGATAAGCCTGCTCAGAGACCCAGCCTGCACAAAACAGCCCCAAATAAATTAAATTACCACCACAATGGGACTTTGCTAGGATTTATAGATTGCATTGCTTGATATACCTGAAAATTTCCACTTAGGGCCAAAATCCTCATTCCAGACAATCCAAGGAGAGTATAACTTTTATCTCTAACAGGGTGTCAGACTCCAGCAGTGGCTTCTGAGAACACTGTGGATCTCACTGGGCTTTACACCAGCAACCTTCAAAGATGCTGAGTGTGAGTAATGCCACCCACCACTGGAGAAAGTGGCAAGAATGTGCCAGAACCTGCCAAAGCTCCTCCAGCTCAGGCCTTCCCTACCCCACTTGTCTCCACTAGGAACAACTAAACCAACTTATATTTATTGGAAAACACATTAAGACTCAAAAACCTGAGTTATAATAAATATCTTTCCTTACCAACTCTAAAACAAATTCCTTATGGTGCTCACACTGGCCGTGATGATCCTGTAACAACCCAAATTTAAATCATTGGGGGTTTTGCCTAGAAAGGAAGTTCAGACGTTAGGCAGAAGAAACCTGGGATCAGGGACCAGCTACAGAAAAGGCTTTTAAGCAGAGATCTACTCCAGGGCAGCCACGTGCAGCCTCTGAAATGCATGCTTATTGTACTGGGGAGTGGAAAAACCAATCCGTAACTCCAACTTGTTTAAAATAGATTTAATTAGAACTAATACAAATGCATCTTTCCTGCATGGTTGATCTAATCAACAGTGGCAGGTTTAATTACAAGCCTATTTAAGGTGAACATATTGCATTACCGTGGAAAAGATGCATTATTTTACATTGTAGGTGTACCTCCTACTTCTCTATCTGTCACACAGGCAGTGCCTTTAATAGCTGTTAATGTAATGTCTCTTTTTTCCAACCTCCTTTTTTTTTTTTTTTTAAGTTTTTAAGCAGAATCCAATGGAATCCAACCCAAATCTAATAATTGCAATCTATTTTATATATTTTTTTTCCTTGCTATTTAGTTTTCACCACAAAGAAAATGACAGGTCTAATATGAGGCTCCTGAAATGTAGTTACATCTAAGCTTCAGCGCTCCAGAGCACATAAAATAAATATATGATCAATGAAATGAAACATGACAAAATGTTTCATATTGATGTTATTTTTCTTTTCAAAACGTCTTTTATGGTTAATGCCCTCAGTCACTTTTTCCATACATTTTCTTTTTTTGTAATATATAGCTTTCCTAGTTCTGATTTCAAGTTCAGGGTGCCTGGGGAGAATTGGAAGATTTCTTCAAACCAAGACTGTTCCTTCAGCCTTTCACATGAGAAAATTGTTAGGCGCATTAAAGTATTCCTGACTATGTTGCATTCCTTTGTTCAGAGTGAGTTTTGGGAACACATCCTTTTCTCATTATATTTCCATAAAATATATTTGATCTATTCTATTCTTAGAATACCTCTGATGTGGTCTGTGAATGGAGCACAGTATAAAAATATTTCTTTTTTTTTTTTTTTTTTTATACGAGACAAAATGTTTCCATTTCTTAGACACATAAAAAGTCACTGTATAGCAACTCCACGAAAGTAAAACTTTACAGAGAGTGTTGGTGCAACTCGGCACAGACCTCAACAGCAATCCATCCTCACAGCATCACAGTTGTAACTTGGAACCTCATCAAATCCACAGTGACAGAGGGAGAAAGAGGGAGAGGAGCAGAAAAGAAGGAAGAGAAATGGAGGAGGAATGAGACCTGGATCATACTACTGGGAAGCCAGTTTATATTTAGAAGCAGAAAAAGATGTTAACCATGTGCCTGCTAGAAAAAAATAAATCTGCCCTAATAGTGGTTGACAATAAAACCACCTTTGGAAAAATTCTTAAACTTTCACAGCACAGTCCAGGGTATTCCTAAATGCAGGCAGATAGTTGAAATAGTCCCACAGACAGAGCATTGCAGCAATTTCTTTCCTCCCTACACTTCCCTATCTGTTGATTTTTTTTTTTTTTTTTTTTTTTTTTTCCTTCAGGACTTTGAGAATCACAGAGCGGCAGCCGCTGAGCTTTTCTGCAGCTCGGGCTTGGCTTGGCTGTTTATTGCTACACCCATAAAATTATGGTTTTGATCAATTCCTTCCAGGACCCTTTCATTCCCTGACATTTTCCCTTCACCTTCAAGGAGTGCTGCTCCCATCTGACACGTTGGGAACACCAGGACCAGGAACAGGTCTGGATTCACCCTGCCCTGGTGGGGAGTGGAATGCCCCTGATTGTCCCTGCAGGAATATCATCTGATGGGAGCTGGGAGCCTGCAGCAGCCCAGCTGCCTTGGGTACTGACCACAAATGACTTAATCCCCAGCATAAACAAGGCCTAGCCTTCAAACTCATCTGCTGATTCCCTTGCAGCTTCCTACTCACAGTTCACAGGAGATGACTTCTCCTGGTTCCCACGACAGCAGAGTCAGGATCAAAGGCAAAAAAAAAAAAAAAATAAGACTTTTCCTGTTTTGTTTTTTTTTTCCTTTTTTTTTTCTTCTTTAAACTCAGGTTGCAAAAGCCTTTGCTTCAATCTGCTGAGGTGTGTAAAAAGAAATAACCATATAAAATTTTAAGCAGTAACAGGCTGGTGCAGGTACAGGCAGCAGTGACTGCATGGGGTGCAGTTTGTGCTTCTCACAATCCTCAAAAATTTGTATATTTATTGCTGGTTGTTCAAGAGACAAACTGGAATTCTCTCTATTTGCGTAGCCATGGGAAGGCTCCAAATGGCTGAAAGCAAGTGAAGTAGAGGGGTTTGATATGCTGTTTAACTTTTTAAATTCTCATCAGAACTGAAAAATATTAGAGAAAAACGTGAACAAAAATGTAAAATCAGTGAAGAATTTTTTTTAAAATTATTATATTTCACTTTAGGGGAATGAAATATAGTTTATGTTTATAATTTAGTTTATAGTTCTCAAAATCAGACTGCTGGTGTCTGCCTGAGAGCCTTCTGTGTATTAACAGCACAAAACATCTGCCTGGTCCTGCACAAACGGCAGAGCCTGGAAATGTGGGAATTATTCACGAAGGTGTGTTGGCAGGGTTGTGTCATCTACCCCATAATGCACCTGGTTGCTATCACTTTTACTTTAAAGAGCATTAAAACTCAGCTAATAAAATTTAAAAAGAAAATCATATAAAGTGACATATAAGCAGGTTTCACATGTGAATAAAAAAAGCTGTAGCGGGTTCTTCGACACGTGAAGTGTACATTTGCTTTTATCAGGCTTTCCCCAATTAAAATAATGGAAAACATTCACTACCTTAAAAAAAAAAAAAATTAAAAAACCCCTCAAACCAAACTCACCCACATTAATAAGTAATGCATGTGTAGCAGGATCATTCTGGCGCAGGAAGATTTTTCTCCCTCACTATGAAATTTTCTTGGGTAACAGTCGACATCACGCTGCTCACAGATTTCCTCACATAAAGGGACTTATATAAAGGCAAACTTTTTTTCTGCTAGGAACTCTCCATTTCCAGCAGTTATTTTCATTGCCATGTGGCACTTCCCTCTCCCTCCAGCACCCTTGGCTCTGCTATTGCCATCCCAAAGGCCTCAGCAATGCCCATCCCAGGAGGTCCCAGCACTGCAGGTAGATCCATGTTCCAGGAAGGTGGTCTGTGCCATAGATAGAGGACACTATTTCTTATAACTGAGAGTGGCTCTGGTGATGCTGACAGGAGCCAAAAGTAACCCACCACAAACCTTCTGGCTGAACTACTCCAGGAGACTGATGCAATGCAACCTCACTAATTTAAATTAATTAACTGAAGGCATGATAAGTTACCACATAAAGCTGTTTGTGTGAACTCCCCTTGTCACTGTGTGGCTAAATTTTCAGCCCTGAGAATCACAGAATATCTTGAGTTGGAAGAACTCCATCAAAGTCCATTTTCTCCACTACAGAGGCTTGTGAGCTCCTGTCCTCACCACGAGGAGCTGGAGAATCTGTGTGTGATGGGCATCACCTCCCTGTTGCATCTCAGCTTCATAACCAACCCCGTGCCACCTCTGCTCCCCATCAGCCCGTCCCAAAGCTCTCCATTCCCCTGGTGCCCCTTTCACAAGGTCTGGCCACACACTTTGAGTACCAGATGATGCAAAGCCAACACCTCAAGTGAGAACATCTCAATGCACTCTTAGAGGTGAGGCTTTCTCCACTTCAAAGGAAAAATAATTCTCAACCTTTCATCCAGAATTAAAATAAAAGAAAGAATCACGTGCTTTACTTCCCCTAAAGTGCAGGGACTTTGGAATGGCTGGGATCAGGGCAGCTTTAACATCTCAGTTTCCTCCATCTACTGATGTGCGAGGTGCAGGCCAGTGACAGAGTGAGCACTCTGCTTATTGGCATTTCTTCCTATCAGCTCAGAGATCTACAGGATCAATCCCTTAATTTGCAACATCTTTTAAGCACGTCAGAGATCAGAAATGAGCCATATCTTGGTTCTTAATAAGTTTCTATATAAATCACTGCCTGATTAAAAACAAAACATAGTATCCTCCAGTAATGATCAAATGCTACAGTATAGCAATGTTAATGACCCTTTACTCGGGAACACTGGAATATTTTTATAATAAAGGTTATGACTTGCATTGTATTTATTGTAAGCAGGGGTTTTATATCCTGAAAAATCAATATTTTAATATGTAACACCTAAATATATGGCCTTCCTATGGCTACATTTCAAAGGCAATGTGTGTGTTCCATTTAACTTTTTTTCTTACCAAAAAAAAAAAAAAAAAAAAAAAAAAAAAAAAAAAAAAAAAAAAAAGGTTCTCTCTCCAGAAAGTTGTAAATATCCTAGAAAGCCTGTTAATCATGCAATCCTGCAAACTGAAATTTGTTTAGGGTGAGGGAGGAATCAGATTTTCAGCAAACTGCCTTTGTTTCAGACGTGCCCACCCCGTGTCAGCACGGTGGCGTGTCATGCCTGGTTACATGTGTCTTGTTGGGTTAAAATGATGTTCCTGACATGCCCAGGCTCGCTGCCCCAGCTCCATTATGTGTCAGGCTGCCCATTTGAGGAGCATTAGATTTTAATTTCCTCACTCTTGGCGTTGCATGGGTTTGCCAAGCAGCGAGCACGAGCGATGCCCTCTCCTGTCACTGGTCCCAGTAGAGACAGCCCAGCAAGGCTCCTGCACCCAGCAGGACTCCAAACACACTTAAATCATCCATGGCCAGGGTCCAAGCAGGGAGGAGAGGTTGTACAATAAACAGCTGTGTCAGCTGAACATGACAGTGTGGCTTGGTTGTTCCTTTCCCAGAGCCCTCCCTGAAAGTTCTGCTCCTCAAGCAAGAAATAACCAATGCTTATGGTTAACACCTGTATTGGGTTGGTGGGGAGATGGTGTCCAAAACTTCACCGTTAATTAATAGATTAATTAAGCAAATGTGGGCTTTGGTCCCACTGAAAGCGACCTAAGTATCAATGTTCTAGGATTATTGTTCTACAACACAGTTCTCATACAGCTCCCAGAAACTCAGACACGCATCAGTCTCCACTTCTAAAATTTGCTTCTGTTAAATTCGTGTAAATTCATCCAAATATTCTGCCTCTCTTACTCTGAAATCCTGTTATAATCAGCCCAGTGCACAGGGCTGACTTTGGGATAGCCAAGCATCATTAGTAAACAGCTGCTTCCTTACAAGGGCATTTTGAATTCCTTTTCCTTCTTACGTAGCAGAGTTGAAATGTCACAACTCTCACCAAAAAGGCTGAAGACTTAAATGTGTGTTTTGGCAAAATTATAACTTTTTCCTCTTGGTTCTGGATATAAAACTGATAAAAAACCATAGCATCAAGTTTTTATTGGGCTAGCTTGATAGTATGACAAGTGTCAAACAAACATTTGTGCATTAGAGGTAGAATTTTTATTTTCTATTAAATCAGGATACAAGGTAGAGGCCTGTGGAAAAATGCTTTGTGATAGATATGGGTTTAACTTCCACAAACACCCAACCCTTGTCTTATCCATAAATTTGGAAGCCAAAAATGGAAGCTTCCTTGAGTGAGGTATTCTAGAGAACTTCTCATATAAAGCTGCAGAGCCCTCAGGAGAAGCAGCAATGATTTAACTTTCTCAATTCCTGCCCCAGAATTATCTCTCCTGGGAAAAGGACCCTGGACCCTGGAAATTTACATTATACATTATTTATAGAAGCACAAAAGCAAAGTAAACATGTTCATTAAGTGAAGACTTTTATACAGCTGACTTTGCAAGTATGATCCATGTTTGAGTCTGGAGCTGACATACTTCAAACCTGACAGGAACTAATTTTATAAAAGCAAAAAGTAGCAAAGCAGTGAATAATTAAGCTATCAAGCACAGCTACATCACAAGTCAAGTTTCTCCATCAGCAGCAGGTGATGTACCCTGTATTATCTCATACACTTGAAAAAAGTAGCAGATATTACTTGTTGCTCCAAAATTCTAACAGCGAGCCCTGATTTTTCAAACTGACACGAGTAGTGACATGTATGTGACAGGTGATCATAAAGGTACTTGAGCAGTTAAAAAAGGGAATAAGTCTGAAAATGTCACCCAGTGATAAGAATCACATTGGGCTACACTTTATATTTTAGAATTTAATTTCCAACTTTTTTCCTATTACAAGGCTCCATATTTCTGCAAAGCATCCCCTACCCCCATATCCAACTGTGCTTCAAATAGCTGGGCAGTTTCTGACATCATAAGACCCTGAGATAACTTGGGGCTTTTTGAACTCCAGAAGTTTTCTGAGCAAAATCTGAAAGGCAAATTTGTTAGTCTGAATCTAAGCATGTTTTTATTTTAATTGAAATTGACTGCTTTACATCTTGCAGCTTTCCAAAAAATAATAAACATCTGAGACTTGCTGCCTCTTTAGCTGGACAGGTTTCCCACAGCTGAATCCTTTGATGATACTCTTTGGACTTTCTATTTTAGGAAGTCATCCCTTTCTGCTTCTCTCTGGAGGCAAACTCTTTGGCTGTCCTGCCAATCTTCCTCTTGACCTCTCTGTCCTGTGTACTTGGCCCTTCCATCTCTTTTCCAAAGTCCTTTCTCTCTCTCTCTCTTTCTCTCTCCTTCTACACTGCTAGACCTTCATAATTTCCAGTGACGTAATTTCCCCTAAATTGCCAGAAAACCTCCTCTTCTGCCCTGACTACCAAATTATTTAATCTCCTAGCCCTTCTTCTTCGTTTTCCCTGGAATATTTCTCCAGTTTTCAGAGCAATTGCACTTCCAAGACTACTCCAGGTATTTGCACTGGTGTACCAGCCAATATTGATACAACTAGATGTATTAACTGCAGGAACCACACAGAGCAGTGCAAATCTGTTATTCTGACACTGAAGTTATACTTAAACACTGAACTTAATTGCACATCGAGAGGAAATTATTTTTCAAGTGCTGTAATTTTAAGTCAATCTCTAATTTCCAAACCAAAATATTATGTTAATGAACACATGGAGATGTACTGGAGACAACCTTTTTTTTTTTTTTACTGGAGAAGTCTGCTTAGTAAACACCTCTTTGCCATGAACACCATAAAAATGGAAATATGGTGAGACCAGGTGCTTTGCTGTGTTTTGTGTCAACTCCCTGTTATTAGTTGTAATTGTTGTAAGAAAGCAAGCAAAACTCTTTCTCTTCAGCACATACATTGACGTTTTCTTCATGAAAACTACAACTCTGACTAAAGATTTTTTTTAATCAGACCCCTCCAAGCCTTCTGTCAGACCAGGAAGAACTTTCCATGCCTAAGGATGAAGGGAGAGTGCTCCTGTTGGCTTTGGACAAAGACCTTATTTATAAACACACATTATTCTCTCCCAGCATTATATCTCTATCTGCTCCAGTCAGATTAATATTTAAACATGACAACATTGTCATTCAAATGCTCCAGGCTTGATTACCATAGTTCTCACAGTCACAGTAGGAAGCCACTGACTTTAAAAGAATTACAAATCTTTCAGAGCACAGCAAAACCAGAAGCAGAGGCGGCCTCCAAGCCCATCATCCTCTCCTCCCATCAAATATCATGCAAGATACTTCATTTCATTTTGAGTTCTCAAAACCCTCAGAGGGACAGAGCAGCTCTCTGAGCTCCCTCACCCAGCATGAACACAACTTGCACTTGAGAATTGCCTTCAAATAGGAACACAACCAAGAATCAAACTCTCGTGGAGACAGATTAAGTGGCTCAGGCAACAAAGAGACTCTACTCCTAAAAATACAGCAATGATTAGAATACCAGCATTTCTAAAAGCCACTAATAAATCTTGCTTTATTGACCTACAGCAAGCTCACAAAAATAACATCATGAAATAGACAGCTCCACAAACCCCTCTTTGTAGACTGGGGCAAAAAAAAAAAAAAAAAAAAAAAAAAAGAATAAATGCATTCTTTGAAAAATTTTGAAACAAGTAAATTGATAAAAAACAATTGTGAAGTTAGCAAAAACACTTTAAAATATTCTGCTTGCCTGATGTACACTCTCCTTAATATCAGGAAATCATGTTGGGCTTAAGAACATTTCAGCTTACAAACTCCTCTCAACCTCAGATGTGTAAAGTCTTAAAGACTTGTGGTTTTGAGGGCCTTCAAGCTGTCCCTGTCCCAGTTCTTACCTGGCAAAGGTACTGATCTTAACATTCATGTTCACATTTTATGCAGTGAAGTGGAACAGCTTTCAATTTAGGGACTAAAACACCCTCCAGCTGAAGAAAATTCTCACATTACACTATGTTAAGAACAATCTGCTTCAATTGTGGTCAGTTGTCATGGAGAAAGAAGGAGGGGGGAAAAAAAAAAGTATATTCCCATGTGAAAACCTTTCTCAGTTAGGGAAAAGAAAAAAAAAAAAAAAAAAAAAAAAAGAAGAAGAAAAAAACACAAACAAAACCTCAACTCCCCTCCTTCCTGTGCTTGACGTTTTATGCAAAGTAGGTGAATCTGGAACGAGAGATCATTTAAAAAAAATACTCATTATGCTATTTATGTACAGAAATGTGGTTGTGTAAAAGTATAACAGGAATGCATTCACAATTGGTTTAAGTAATTTTCTCTTGGCAAACCACCATAAAAAACGGGCGTCATGGCGCCACCAGAATCCTAAATTGTGGTGGAGAATCATCAGTACACATGGCATTAATCTCTGTCTCCTTGCAGGAGACACCCTTGCCTGCATTGCTGGCCTGTCTCTTAAATCTAAGACGTTGTAACTTGAGTTTGAAATGACACTATAAATAAGATACACTCTTCCCTACCCACCAAAAAAAAAAAAATTACCCACTTTATTAAAAAGACACATATTTTCGACAGTTTATTCCTGTTGGAGTTTTTCCTTGCCAAGGAACACCGAAAGCACAGTACTAATGGGTTAATAATAGATCATGTAATCCTCAGCATTCACATTGGACACGATTCAGACTACTGAGAGACTTTTTAAATATATACAAATAATTAGTTAACCCGTTGGTATTACATTCTTGCTACTTTGGATTGATCACAAGGCTGTGGGGATCTCATTATACCATCCCAGTTTATTTTCCCCAGTGACTGAGAACGCTTAGCTGTCTTTTAAATATCTTACTATTAATCGCTTACTAAGTTTTCAAATCTTTTTTCCCTCTCTTCCAAATTTAGGCAGAGTTTTGTTAATAGAGCAATTTAAAATATCACCATTCTCCCTGCAAATTTCTCCGTGGCATGTAAACATTGTTAAAATGTTCTACCAGATGAAATTCATGTCTTTTAAAGGAAACTGTGTCTCTATTTTGGTGGAGAAAAAAAAAAAAAAAAAGAAAAAAAAAGAAAGAAAAAAAAATGAAAGACTGATAGTTTGGGAACACCCACTCAAGATAAAATAAGGATTCTGGAAGATTTCCTGTGGGGGTTAATGGAGGCCAGGCCAATGGTATCTGACCTTGAAGTCCCCAGATGAAGCTTCGTGTTTCTCCTCAAATTATTTCTGTTGAGGTTTTTTTTAAAGGTTTCTTCATTATGTAAAGCTTAGTTTGTCAACCCTGATATGGTGAGAGTCCAAAAAATGTCACCGATAAGTGCCACCTTTCTATGCTCTTACTAAAAAAACACCCAAGGAACTCAATATGGAAATATTTTTAGTTGATTTTCTTATATTCTTAGCGCAGCATTGCCAGAAACATGCTAACACAAATCAGAGCTAGTACAGCAGCACAACATTAGCATTTTGAATAATTAGCAGAAATAGGTATTTTAAATGAAACTTACCCTCAATGACACACGTTTAATTCAAGATTGTGAGCCACAGTGTGCTTTTCCCCACAAGTTACACGGCTTAGATTACTGTCTTAAAAAGCTATTATTTTAGGTACCTCAGGAAAAAAAAAAATAAAATAAGGGGGAAAAAGAAGTGTTAAAGATCCATACACAGGGTTTCTGCAAATGAATATGATGTATTCCAGAAACAACATGCACTCACACAGACACTCAATAAGAAAGGGACTGTTTACTCAGTTTATAGCTTGAAAACCACGAGGGACTGTGTTCCAGTATGGGAAATTTTAGTACAGTGCATTGTTAATACAAAATAAAAAGCAAGCCTGGGAAGTTAGGATTATAATTTTTTGAAAATGCTTGTTTGGAGCATTAAAAAAAATATTGCCTTCTAATGTCAAAGTACGAACAAATACTTTTTCAGATGAATAAAATCTGTAATCAGTTAGATAAGTGCAATATGCCTTTTTTTTTGGCATTTAATCAAACAATGAAATCACATACACATTTCCTGACACAAAAGACAAATGATGTAATAATCTGAAGGAGTTTCTCTATCTCCTTGGAACTTTGCATACTTGACTTGTTTTCCATATTTTGTGACTTTAAATGGTGGGAAAATTATATTAAAATGCTTGTAGCAGTTCCTCTAAACTAGCATCCTTTTTGTTTTATTGTATTTAATATAAAAGCAGCAATTATTTGATTTCAAAGTTATGAAAATATGTACCTTATGAGAAAACAAGCAATTTAAGCTTTAATTGGTGTCATTTTTCACAGAACTGGCAAGATTCTTGCATCCCTGGCATGTTGTTTTCTATAAAACTGCAGAGCTGCTTTCAATGAATGTTTTACGAATGTATAAGTTGTTACATGAAGGTATGTAAGTGGATGCCTGGAAATATAAGATTTCTGGGGGGATTTATTCACAAAAGATGCATTTCATTTCATAGTGTATATACTGTAATTTTTCCTTAATATTCCTAATGTGCTTTGGTTCCCATTAAGCATTTCTTCCATTCTTGCATGGGAAGAGAGGGGAGGTATGCAAGAGGGATATTTTGCACAGGAGAAATAGAAATAAAGAACGGGGAAACAATGGGAGAAAAAAAAAATCCTGCCTTGAAAAAATTATTTTATGTACATTTTTTTTGTGTAAAATTAGGCAGCAAGACCAGTTGGGTTTTGGTCTGTTCGGGTGGAGGATTTTTTTTCTTATTAATGAAAGGCTCAATCCCTAATTTAAATTTATAATACTCATGCCCTTACCCACGTGAATAGTCATGATTTTATTTTTTAATTTATTTAAAATTGTACCAATATGATACAAACTAGAACACTCTGACACTCATTCCTGTAAAGATGCACCAGAAGAGATAATCCCAATTAAAGAGCTTGGACTGTGTGTGATATCCAAGCATTGGAAGGGGCTCTCCAGGGAGGAGGGACAACTGGACATGGTACTCAGTGCTCTGGTCTGGGTGACAAGGTGGGGATTAGTCACAGGCTGGATTCAGCAGTTTTGGAAATCTTTTCCAGCCTAAATGATTCTATATACAAATATCCAACCCCTCACCTATCATGGACTGCAAAACTCAACACATCAAAATGTTGTAATGGCCCTGCTTCAAGTAGGAAACTCCTAAAATTGAAATATAACCATAAACCTGAAACACAACCATAATTTTTTGTCAGATTCAGAACCTTACAGAGGAGCAGGAGCCTTGTGGATGCCGTGTCCTGCTGTGCCACACATCCTCAACACTCTCTGAGAGAGTTCCCAAGGATGGCAGCATCCCACAACATCACTTGGAGTGGAAAAGACCTCTTAGATCATGGAGACCAACCTGGCACTGCCAGTTTTACACTGGTGGGCTGCTCCAGGACTCAGTGTAAGAGGAGGAGCAAGGTGTGTCAATAAGGGTGTGGAAGAAGGGAATGGTGGTGGATCCATCACTGTCCCAGTGTCCTGGTGGGACTGTCCTTCCCTTCACACAGAGACAGAGGCCACCACTCCACACACACACACATGTGACACGAGGACTTTGGTGCTTTGCAGGCTCTTAGACATGACATCACCCAAAAGGATTTCAAGAGCAGAGCTTTCACCCTTTTGCACATGGCACAAACTGACAAATTAATTCATTCACATACCCAGGAATTCACTTCTCCCAGAATAACTGCATTCCACCAAAAACCCACCATTGTCACTGGTTTTGGAGCCTGCCCTGTGAATTGGCCACGTATGAGGTGGTGTCTCAAAGAGGGAAAGCCCAGGACTTTTCTCTGCCTTGGGACACCATGAGTTTGAGCTCCCCACAAGCTCCTGTGCAGGGACTACCAGCACGTCTCAGCCTCCAGCAGGAGGGCACCTTGGTGCTGAGCACTTAATTAAGGGTTCACAGCCATTTAATCCCTCATTTCTCAGTTTGGGATTTTACGAGGCAGACACCCGATGCCTTTGGCTCACAAATGTTTCCATTCAGCCTTGTGTTTACTGGAACCAGTAGTGGGTACCTGTGAAATACCCAAACACAGTGACAGGCTCCACAGCCTCTCCTCTCTCCATCTCCCTTCTCACACACTCCCCTCTTACATCAAAACACCTACTACTGTGCCTCTCTATCTGCCTTGTGACCATTCCTTCTTTACACTTCAACATTTTAATTAAAAAGCAATAAAACACTTTAATTTGAGGTTTGTACATAAAAATACGAGTAAAAATGGCCTGAACACTGGGCAAATACTATTGAAATCTGAGCTAAAAGGCAGTTAGAGTAACTTTAACCACCTGAGAAATGCAATAATCACCCTGAAATGCACAGCCTGGCGTGTTTTATTGCCATTATAAACTGCAATTTATACATTAAAATAAGGAAAACAGTCAGACCCATCCATTTATGAGCTATAATAAATATGGTTATGACATCACTGACAACCAGTCACAAACTTCCAAACACATCCAGAGCTCTAAAGCAATTTCACGATTACCTTTTAAATCTGTTTTCTATCAGCACATGTGTATTTCTTGAGTGTGCACGTAGCCAGGGGCCTGACTCAGCAGCCGTGTCTTCATGGATGCAAAGGTCTCCTGCATTCTGCAAGCTCTTCACTCCACTTTATCTCTCATGTCCCTTGCACCCATCCAATCCCCTGCTCCATTTACATCCTCTGCATTCCTCATGACTTCCATGGAGAAGCAGCAAACCAGAAGGACCTGGCTAGTCAGAACCATTCCTAATTTTATTTTTGTAGTTCTCAAAACACCACCTGAACAGCATTTGGGAGAAATGCTGCCATTGGGGAAACCTCTAAAATGACCATTACAACTCTCATGAAGTCCTTCTCTTTGAGAAACAAATATTTACACTGAGTGCCTGCACCCAGGAGAGTTTTCCTTTGCATGCAGCCTTGAATCCAGCTGCTCAATCACTTTTCTTAGATTCCTCCTTCAAACACCATCCCAACTTTTGTTCTTTCCACTGTTGCAACTTTCTTGGGGGGAGGAGAGTTTCTAAAAAGGATAAATTACACCTCAGGGACCAGCTCTTCTCTAAGAACAAGCTAACAGGATAAGCCTATAATAGAAATATAAATCAATTGCAGAACTTTATTTTTGTCATTTGGAGAGCGTTTTTCTCTTAGAACCAGCAGTGCAACAATTTCCTTCTCTACTTCTCAGCTCCTTTCCTGGTGAAACCTCTCCTGTTCCCCACTCTGCCTTCCAGCTGCCAATGCATTTGTCACATGCACTGCTCTCTCCATGAGCATCAAAGACCTTTGACTCCATCCCCAGATTGATAACCTGGAGCTAAGCTGGAGGAGATGAGCCATGGTAGCAGTTCCATGGGCCTGATCCAGCAATGGCTGCCAAACACGAGGGTGTCCTGTGTGGAGGACAACAGCTGAGGACATTGAGATCAGAGAGAACTGGCTGAGATAAAGCCAGGAGGAGCTGGGAGTCACAGGGTGAGGAGCAGCCACCAGTTTGGTGCCACACTGTGTGTGACAGGCTGGGGCAGGGCAGCCACCACCACAGGGAAAGGCTGAACACCAAGAGAGGGAAAAGGGGCACACATTGTGCTGGAGAAGACACAGCCCTTGATATGCTTGGCTAAACACAAAATCTTGTGAGATATAATGGTTTTGAACCAGTTATTTCACATTTTACCCCTCCTGCTCAAAACATCTCTTTGCCCTTCTGTCCCTCTCTCTGCAGCCCAGAGGTGGTCACTCCTCATCTCCCCAAATTTTCCCAAGGAAATTTCTTGCAGAATTATTCCTGATTTCCTGCTAAACACCAAGTGAAGGAAAAGGGGCACACATTGTGCTGGAGAAGACACAGCCCTTGATATGCTTGGCTAAACACAAAGCCTTGTGAGATATAACTGTTCTGACCCCATTATTTCACATTTTACCCCTCCTGCTCAAATCATCTCATTGTCTTTCTATCCCTCTCTCTGCAGCCCTGAGGTGGTCACTCCTCATCTCCCCAAATTTTCCTTTAAACTAGCCCAAACTTCTTGCAGATTTATTCCTGATTTTCACTCTGCTCACAAGGAAATCATCTCACAAGGGGATCTTCAAATGCTCCACCTTACCTTGCAGAGCACCAAATTCAGCCCTTGGTGGAGAGTCTTCTTGCACAAAAATACAAGCAAATGAAGACTGGTCAGGCAATGGATTTAAAAAGACATTTCAAGTGCCTTGTGGCCAGCAAAGGTAGGACAGGACAGGATGTGATAGGAGAGCAGCAATTGTGAGAGATAAAGCCTTTCCACAGGCCTTCACAGAAATTCTCTCTGAAGACACAATGGTTATTTGCACAAGGAAGGATCTTAACATCCAGCAAGACTCAAGATATTTGTCCTTTCAATTGCCTTCTAAATTAGATGAAAAGGGTACTATTTTCACCACTTTGAGGAATTAAAAACTAAAAAGAAATCATATTCTGTGATTATTTTTTTTCATTGCTGTAGAAACCATGGAAAACTGGCAACTAAAGAAAACAATTTTCAGGCAACTTATTCTATACTGCGCATGAAACACTGGTTATTACCTGAAATGCAAGAACTAAGTGTAAAAGTTTGGTTTGAAACTTTGATTTTGGTTTAAAGTCTTGGTTGGAGACTTAGAAGAAAAGCACAGATCTCTTCAACTTAACTCAGTATTTTAAAATAAGCCAGTAGAAGTGAAATGCAGTTCTAACATGCTTCATGCTTAAAATATATTACATTATTCGAACTAAAAAGGAAATTTAAAAAAATATAACAGATGACATCATACTTCAGATGAAGTTACCTAAAAAGAAATTTCTTTTCCAACATACCAGTAACCAGAGATGGTAAGAAAGGTTATTTGTCTTCAGCACTGGAGTAAGTTTTACCTCTTCCTTTTCACCAGGTTCATTGAAATATCTTAACCAAAGCTGGTGGCACAACTCTTATCCCTATGACTTCACCTGCCAGCCAAGGCAGGACATGATCTCTTTGTCAATATTCATAATTTTACATTACCTCGACCATCACTGGCAGATGTGCATTTAATTCCAGTTATGTCCTGCTTTCCATTGATGAAGACACCATCCATTTCTTCACCAGCTTCTCCTTCTTTCAGCTGCAAGAGCTTCTGCAGCACATCCACATTTCTTCTCCAGCACCATCACCTTCATTGGGACAGTAAAATCCCATGAAAGAGCAAGGAAGCCTTCAGATTTTAGCAATAAGTTCAGTGGCAGGACTGCAGTTATGTAAAGGAAAATAATTTTCCTCACCACAGAGGAGATTTGGGGCAGGTCCATCAGAGAAACAACGGTGCTCATGTTTGAAAGGGTTTATCCTGAAGAACTTCTGTGGATTTGGCTGATGTGGTTGAGGGAAAGGAGAGAGAAGCAAGTAGTCAAAATTAATCAACATTAAAAATAGCAAAAAATTAGGTTATTAGCAAAATAATAGGTAAAATAGCAAAATATTTGCAAAATAATAGGTAAAATAGCACTGGCAAGATGCCGAGAGGAAAATAAATAAAATAAAGCTTTTTCCAGTCTTCATCAAGTAGCAAAACAAGAATATTATGCCTTTTTTATTTATTTATTTATTTATTTAATGTAAGGAAGTTAATATCTCTCCTTATGTTCAGAACAAAGAACATCAGGCAGGGAAAGACTCTATTTTTAGTCTGGCTTAATTCATGATTAAATAACCATGGACAAACATCCCCACACAAAACTTCCCAATCTTATGTTTGCCATCCCCATTTTCTTAGTGAAAGGAGTCTCTTTGATAGTCTGAATTTTAAGAAAAATTGTAATAGAAATTCAAAATGTTGAAAGAGATTATGAGAATAGGTGTGAACAGATGTCTCTCATATATATATATATATATGTCCAGGACAATAAAGTTTTATCACTTGGAAATTTACTTAATTCCATGGGTGTTTCAGCATCAGCATGTACAAAGTTTTCACTGACACAGAATAATTTTTCTCCCTTTCATCATAAAATCATTTCTTAGTTGGAAAAAAAAAAAACTCCTCAGTGCTCCTTATTAATATCTTTAATAATTTAAAATGTTTACCAGTTTACTGTATCCTAGATATCTAATTATTTGCAGACTTTCACTTACACATTGCTAATGGGACAAACATCTTCTGGCCTCATTTGTTTTTTAATTTGGGAGAAGTATTGAGTTACAACAAATGCAGCGTGTGATAAAAATTCAGAATATTTGACCTTTTCATGGCAACCAACTGATAAGCAATGATCACTGTTTCCCAAAACACTGAGGACAATATTCCTCTCAATATCTGATAAATTATTTGCTATCTGAAATGAATGTTCCTTCACTGTGGTGCTCTTGTTCTTTGATTACATGATCTAAACTACAGAAGCAGGTGGCTGCTCTGAATCATTTGCTCTTGCTTTGCTTTACTCTGAGGGATGGTGGAAATACTTTTGTTAGTGGGAATCAGACCAGGGGAATGAGGAATGATAAGGATTTAAAACCTTTTCTTAGGGACAAGAGCAAGGACCTGTAGCTCAGTACTTGAATCAACAGGTTTCTATGTCCAGCCTTCATCTTAGTGACCAGGGAAATAAAAAACTGAAATCAAAATCTATTTGTAACACAGAATTAAAGCTTTTATTTTTAAGACCCTGACCAAAAAAATCAATCTGTGCAATTGCAAACCAAGCCTTTAACCCTGCAAAGACATATTTTAGCGTTTAGCTGTACCCAAACTGAGCAGCACCATTTTCATCAATAGGATTCATCATGGGACTACTTAGAGACATTAACACTAATTAAACACAAGCATGAAACTCTTTGCAGGATTGAGGCCTAAACGACTTCAATTTCCACTAAAAATTATTTTCCTCTTGTAATTAAAGCAAATTTTTGCTACTGGTATAGTTTCTGATCTCCACTTAAATGTATGGACATAAAACTCTTAGGAGAAGTGGCTTTCAGAATGCCAATTAGAGCAGTGAAAATATCTGCAGAGTTCAATTTCTGAGTAAAATTTGAGTTCTGAGTTCTCATTTTTACTTCTTTGTCATTTTTCATTATTACCATGACTTCAGTCTGGTAATAGTCTGTGCCTTTTATTTTCTTTATGTCTTATGGTCTATTCCTATGGAGCTTCCTTTAAAGAAAAAGATATCCACGAGGATGTTAATGAGTACAGGCACTGTGCCTTTTCTGAGGTCAAAATCCTGTTCCTCCCAAAGTTGAAAAGTGAATGTTGGACTCATGATCAGCATTTTGTGGTTTAAAATCCAAGAATCACTTAGCCAGCTATTTCCCCAGCACTGTCAACCACAGCAGAGAATCACATCTTAGGGCTGAGGCAGTTATGATATTAACAACATAAATGTGGGTTTGGGGTGAGTTTCTTGTGGGGATGAAGGGAGAACGAGTAGTCCCCTTACTAAAAACATACTGAGGGTTTAATAGCAAAACCCATCTGACATTTTAAGGCATTATAATAAAAAAATCGTTAATTTTCCTTTTTTTATTTTTATTTTTTCTAAGAATAAACACACTTTTAACTTCTCATGGGCCACTTCCAACCACTTTTCTAAAATGACATCAGCAAACCAAGGCCAAAAAGTTAGTATGTCTGCTCAGTAAACTATTACTATTTATATTGACCAAACAGTTAAGGGAGGTCATCCTGCCCCTGTTCTCCACCCTGGTGAGTCCAGGCAGTTCTGCCTTCAGCTCTGGTGCTCCCAGCACAGGGAGGACATGGAGCTGTAGGAGTGAGTCTAGAGGAGAAAATTAGAGGGATGGGTTTCTGTGAGGAAATGCTTGAGAGTATTGGGAATGTTCACCCTGGAGAAGACAATCTTCAGTGTGATCTAATTCCAGCCTTCCCGAACCAGAAAGGAACCTATAGAAAAGATGGAGGGACAATTTACAAGAGCCTGGAGTGACAGAACAAGGGGGAATGGCTCCAAACTGAAGGAGAATGGGTTTAGACTGGATATTAGGAAAAAAAAAAAATACTGTGAAGGTGGTGAGGCCCTGGCACAGGTTTCCCAGAGAAGCTGTGGCTGCCCCTGGATCCCTGGAAGTGTCCAAGGCCAGGTTGGATGGGCTTGGAGCACCTTGGAATAGTGGAAGGTCTCCCTGCCCGTGGTAGAGAATTACAATGACTTTTAAGGTCCCTCCCAACCCAAATCAAGCTATGAGTCTATGAATTCCAAGCACAGCCATGGGTGTGATGGTGAGTTTGGGATCTGGAGTGGGATGGGGAGCCCAGAGGAGCAGCACAGCCTGAGGAGTGACAGTGTGGGCTGGAGCTCTGCTGGACCTCTGCCCCAAGACAAGGAGCTGAGCATGAGCTATTTCTGCACCCCAGATTAAATTGTTATTTATACCACTTGAACTCCTATTTTGAGTATTTTGAGCTCTATTTTTAGGTTTTTGAACAGTCTCGTGACTCCGTGGCACATGCAATCTGGGAATATCAGGAAATATAACATTAACCAAAATATTCCTTCAAAGAGGGTTTTTTTAGCCTCCTTTCTGGAGCTGATGGAAATGATGACAGGACTTCACCTCCCATACCATTCCCCAGCACACCCCTCCACCTCTGTGCCATTGCCAGCTCAGGGCTCTGCAGCCTTGAGACAGCCCAAAAATTATGAGATTTGCTCAAAAATACCTTTTTTTTTTCTTTTTTTAATCAAAAGTAATTGAGAGAGTGGGAATGTGTGCTTGTTCTTTGCTATGAATATGCCTCATATATTACTTTAAATCTCTCCATATGGGCAGCTCACCAGGAGAAATAATTTTTTATAACTTAAAAATGAAAAAAAGCTGAAAATTTCATGCCACTGAGGTTTGAAGAGGAGGAGCATTGCTGTACTTACTGAAGCTGACAACTTCATCTTTTTCCTGGGAATGCCTGCAAAGAAGGAAATTTTAACAAGACCTTTTATCATAGGAACAGGAAAAGGGACAAGGACCTCCCACCATGTATGGATTTTAATTTTCTAAGGCAGAATCACAAATGAAATTTCTTCGGCAACAAATGCTACAGCACAGCACTGAATTACCTCTTCTGTGACTAATATTTCTGTATCAGACTCAAACTTCCCAGTCCTACTATGGCATCAAACCATAGTGCCTGATTTGCATTTCCAAAAAGGAAATTGTTTTCCAAAAAGACGCGTGTGGCAGCAAGAGACTCCGAACAGCATTCTCATAGTAACACGCAGTAGCACATTTCAAGCCAACTAAATTTACTGAGCACTCCTCTATGTTTTCAGCATGTTTCAGATAATTTTTTAAGAGCCCAGAAAGTGAGCAGCAGGCATGGGTGATTTATTGGAAATGTAGTCCTTTAAGTCTCTCCAGTTTAGAGACAAGGATGTCCTGCAGGACAGCACCAAGCCCTTTGCACAATTGTAGGTAGATGGTGTCAGTCACTCTTTCCTTATCCACAACACTCTATCACATCAGGCACTATTTGCCTGTAGTGAATATCCCTGTTGGCTGTCACAAATCACCTCCCAGTTTTCCATGTGCATTAGCACAGTTTCCAGAAGGATACTTTCCATCATCTGGCTGGGCACAGGTGAGCACCTTCCTTTTCCTCCCTCTTTAAAAGCAGAGGTTCTGTTTCATTTTTGTAGCCAGTGGGATCTTTGTTGGACTGCCATGACTTCTCAAACATGATGGACAGGGTCCCAACAATAATATACATATATGTGTCTCCTCAGGTTCCATGACTTGTGCAGCCTCTTATTCTTTTGATGATCTCACACCTGTGAGAAGATCATCTTTAGATGATGTTTTACGGGTGGTTCTTCATTTTCCCAGTCCCTGCCTTTGCCTTCTGCACTTTGGGTGGTGTGACTGGAGCATTTCCCAGTGAAAACTCAGGCAAAAAAAAAAAAAATCCTGGAGTAGCTCGGCCTTCTCCATATCCCAGGTAATCAGATTTCCCACTTCCTTATGGTGAGGGCCCATTTTTCTCTAGCCCTCTTTTTATGTCCCTCTTAAGATATTGGGAAGCCAACAAAAAATAGAAACACCAACCTGCAAATCCTCGCAGGTGCGTCCCTCCACTTTGGGCTGAACATGTCACAGCTCATTCCTGTGTCCCCACCTGCTCACATATCACAGTCCATGTGCTCTGGTGGCAGCACATTTGGTGGGAACATAAGACACCATAAGGTAGAAACTTCATTCCCTGCTTTTGTCCAGGAGCCCTGCTCTCGGTCTGAACATCACAGCCTAGATGTCGTTGTGTAATGAGGCAAAATTATTTTAAAATCTATTTATATGCTCATAAAATAAACATTAAAATGGTGATAAAATCAAGGAATAAAGCTCCCAAGTAATGGCCATATGTTCCCCAAACTCCCAGGTATTCGCTGTAGATCTGACAGGGAGACAGAACCTTATGGAAAATGTACTTGGTCAATTCATGTAAGATAAGAGTTGGTCACCTTTGATTGCTCAGGGTTGTTTTGCCAAAACCAGGATCAAGCAAGAAGCAGAAGATATGTTCATATCACACACTGCTAAAGTGCTTTTTAGTGAAGCTTTCCCACCTGTGAGCCTCTATAATTTTTCAGCACATTAGCAATCCACCCAAAATCAGACAAATATCATAAAAATCTCTAGCTGCTCCTATTAGTGGATACATTTTGTCACATATAGGCTTCAAAATATTCACTATCACCCTTTTCAAACTGAATACATATATTTTCCTTTTTCATTTTTGCCTTAAGATAACCTTCTTTAGTCATGATATGAAAATGATGACTGTGAAGCAGAAAGCTGAGGAGAGCAACAGTATTATGTTTGCAAAGGAAGTTATTTTTGGAAGATATTTTTCACTTAGGGAAGGAAAAAAAAGAATCCAAATGAAGTAAACAATTTAGTTCATAATCATCAACACAGGGACACTTTGCACAGACATTTCCTCTCGTAGGTCACTACATCCATTGGATTGGAATTAGTTACAGGACTGAAAATAGTAAATGACAAGAACTACTGGAAGTAGTAGCCCGTGAAGGAAAACAGCCAGCTAAGGTGAAAATTAGATTACATTACCCTGAACCTACTCCTACCTGTCCTGTAATTCAGGATCCAGTTCCCATATGTATGGCTGCTATAATGAAACAGAAGATTTATTAAAGATTTCAGCAATGGGGAATTAAGTCAGCTTGTGGAATTCCTACCAAAAATAAGACAAAAAAGGAAATATTCTCAGATCAAAGTGGGTTGATTTTTTTTTTTGTTCTTTTTCTGGGTTTTTTTAATCATTCCCTGCATAATTTTAACACTAGCTAATACAGTGTAATGCATCAATACACTATAGCAATTTTTCTCTGCTTTAAATATCACCCTCATTCATACTGTGATTCAATTTAAGAATCATTCAAAGATAAATCTAAATAAATAACAAGCTGGCTTTCAGGCAAACAAATGAATTTGCATTGTTTTATATTCATCATAAATATTTCACCTAATTACTGAGGTACTATGTTCAGAAATACAAAACAACATTATAAATTTATTAGCACTGTCCCTGCTGATTTTACAGAAGTTCTGTGGAATTTAAGAGCCAAAAGTAGAAACAGGCTCCAGAGCATAACCAAAAGAGCAGAGGCTGCATTCAAATGCTAAACTGGATTGACACCCTCTGCTTTGCTCTGCATATTTACCCCAACTAAAGCTTCCTGTCTCGAATCAGGTGTTATCCTATTTATTCTCAAAACCCAAGGTCAACGAAACTCTTTTCCTTCTGTTGACTTTCGAAAGCCAAACAGCTGAATCGGGGCTGCTTCGAGTATTATCTCGAAAACTATCACAGGAGTTATTTTTCCCCTCATTGTAGAGCTGTGAAAACGTAAAAGGATGTAACAGCATTTTTCAAAGGTTTAGGGAGGTCAGCTGCGTGGAGAGAAAATAAGGAGTGCTGCTGAAACATAAAAGGTAAAGCACACAGCATTTATCCTCAAAATTATTTAAGTTCTTTTAATGGCTCTAAAGGCTATGAAAAATGTTTTTAAAATGTAAATATGTGGGTCTTTTAGAAGAACTTATCCTTCTTTGTAAACCACAGTATCACTGGTGATTTATAATTTTCAGAAAATCTTAATCCCACAGGAAACATATAAGAGTTCCTCTTTATTTTTAACCTAATGCTGGATCTAATATGGAATGCAGTTTTTAGTATTGGCAAATAAAGCTATTATTTTTATTTACTTATAACAAATTAAAATGAAATCTGAAAGAGTGCAAGTACGAAACCATTTTAAAAACAGATTACTCTTTTCCCTTTACCTTTGAAACAACTTCAGACGTAAATAAAATTGTGACTATCACATTTCCCTAGGGATTAAGTACTCTCACTGTTCAAATGTCATTAATTACCCTTAATGCCGTTATGAACTATTTGGAGATTATCATTATTAAACTGTTAGAGTATTTCTTAATTCCTCACCAGAAAGCCACAGAGTGACTTTGCTGAGCCTATCCTCCCCCTCTTTTGTTGAAATAACAATAGCCCAGAGGAATTGTGTGTGCAAAGAAAAAAGTCAAGAAACAACAATAAAACACATTTTGTTGGACTGAACGAGCAGCAGAGAGAAGAGTTTGGGTTTTAAACTGTGTTTCTGTTTCATAAGTGGAATATTTGGGGCTGGTGCAGCCCCATGGGAGCAACCAGGGTGCTCTGAGGGACAAGGGATGCAGCAAAAATCCCTCTAACAAAAAGGTCTTATCTGTAGCTGTCCCGTTTGGGCACACTGACATCTGAAAAAATAATTTTTAGGATCCCAAGGATGTTTCACTGCTGTAAAAAAAAAAAAAAAAAACAGCCATTAGAACAGAATGTGGATACTGCACTGACTGGGTTTGGTATCAAAACACTTCATACACAAAAATTCAAAATACTTGCATTCTCGTCACAACCTCATCTCTTTCTGCAAAGCACCAGAGCAATGAGGATTTTAGCACAGTTGTTATTTAACTGTGTCATTTGGCTCCCTCCCTGAACAACCCTTGGGCTGGGAGGGTTTGCTCCACCACAGGGGCCACGTGGTCCTACTACAGTTCAGACCCTCAGCTCTTCCAAGACAAATCACAGGGCTTGCATTCGTGTTTTGAAGACTGTATTTTACTTTTCTGCTCTTATTATTATCATTATTACTATTATTCAGCTTGTATTTTTCATTCAAATGCATGCCAGCACCTTTATACTAGTGTGTTTAAAAACAAAAAGTAGTAAGTTTAGCTACAGGCAAATTTGATCAAACAGGAAAAAAAAAAAAAAGGCTTAATGGAAACTTTTTAATGACTACCTGGAAAGGTGGGAACAGACAAATCTAAAGTATTTACTCACTGCTGGTACTGGAAGTCAAGCTCCTTGTCAGCTTGAAGGCACATATGAAGACACACACTCCCCTACTTTGTGCTTACACATTAGATTAACTTCTCTGGGGATTTCTGGGTGTAATTTTTTTTAAAACAAAAGGCTAAGGGGGTTCAGTAGTCCTGCTTTCTTGGTCTGCATTTCTATCTCCCCTTGGCCCTATTCTAGGGGAGTTCCCAATCTGTGCCTGGATCATAGTGGGCCAAATTTGGTGTTTTTGTAGGACAGGAGAGCTGATGGTGCCAGTCACCAGCTTTGTGTGCTACCCCCAGATCAGCCAGAAGGGTTATTCTCTGAATGTCTGTCCTAGAAAGGAGAGGGACACTAAAAACAGGATTGCTGAAAAGCTCTGCTGGTTTTAGAAATGGGGAAAGAGCCTGAGAAGAGCCATCACAGAGATGAGACTAATGACATGGTGTGGTCTGGGATGGGAAAAAGCTTTTCTCTGCCTCTTCTCCTGATCAGATCTCCACATTGCAGAGGCCAGGGCTCCCTCACAGAGCTCTGCTGAAAGGTAACACAGCAGTGGGGATCTGTTATGAGTTATTCCAGTCAGGAATGTCTGGCTTTTTATGGTTATTTTAATTGGTGACAGTACTCAACTGCTGAAAGTACTCAGTCTGGCACACTGAGGTTCTCCCATGTCCTGCTCCGTCCTGAGCACTCATCCTGTCTCAGGGCAGCTTTCTCATCTCTGTCAGAAGCTGCTGCCTCATCACTGTCCTTGCTCAGGCATTATCTGGTCTGGTCTGTGTAACACCAGCCCAGGGCAAGCACTGACATATTTCATCAGAGATTAATACTCAGGCTGCCTGTCCAGAGAGCATGGGAAGTTGATAAGTGCAACAAGCTTTTAAAGCAAACCTGAACTCAACCCTCTTTTTTATATATTTTGTTCAAAGAAATGAGCAGTTCTGCCTGTTCTTTGGTACATGAAATAGGGTTTATATCAGTGAGAAAGCATCACTGCCAAACTCTGAGGCCTGACAAAGAAAACTGGGCTACACACCTTGACACAGCTTTTATTCTAAGCATCTCACAGAATTCTATTACCAACAGCAGCCTTGTAGAAGACAATCATCGTTATGCTTTCACAAATGAGACAGGATGGCTTAAGGTGACTTCATTTGCCAAAGGACAAATGAATTAACAGCAGTAACAAAGTCAGTGTCTCTTGCCTACTGATTTAAGCACAACCCTTCTGGTCTGCTGGGCAATGGAACTTTGGTGGGCTTCAGATCCAGACTCATGTCATTGTGCACACAGCATGGAAAACAAAGCCTACATGATTCACTCCCTCCCATTTTGATGGAGAATCAGGAGCTAAGAGCACTGGCACTCATCAGAGTACTTGTCTTGGCCCCCTTTCATATTACACTGGCCAGTGAAGATGAGCAGCCTCCTTCATTTAAACTCAGCAAAGAGGAAGGTGAGTTCAGCAGCTCCTGTCTCCATCCTCTTTCACCACCCATCCCTCACAACCTTCTCCTTGCTTCACTTCCCACCACTTTCCCACAATCCAGGCTGCTGCTCATCCGTTCTATCACACATGGAAAAATCCTTATATTTTTCTTTCCCAGATTAAACACACCAACAAGCCCAGAGACACCACCTGGGGGAGGAGACAGCAGGCTGCCAATCACCCAGCCAGCAGAAAGGCAGTGGGAGGCTGGAGCTGGGAACCACCACATCTCCCAGTTTGTGTCCTTGGAGCCACCGTGGCTCCCAGCCCTCATTCCTTGCTTTGCAGGGCTCAAAACCAGCCCACATGTTGTGCTTTGCCAGAGGCTTGGGAGGGCTGCTAACCCCCAGCACAGGTCATGGAGAAAGGACTTTCCTTTTATCCCCACAGGCAACTTTTGGCCAAGTAAAGGCCAGGGAATAATCACAGGACAGTAGTGACTCACTGTTTCTCTGTCAGCGGAAAGAATCTCTGCTGCCCAGTGCTCCTCTTCTCCCACCTGGCATCGCCACCAAAACCACCACACCGACGAGCAAGGAGGTTATGCAAGGCTGCAGGGTCAGAATATTAACTTACAAAAGTTAGGAATGGTGGGAAAAGGCTGCCAGCTTGACTGCAGCAGCTTCCCTGGCCTGCTAGGAAAAATAGGTCAAGGCTTTCCAAGGTGACCAATAGTTTTGGATGTCCAACTTTGTGCATGTTTAAAAACAAAAAAAAAAAAAAAAAAGAAGAAAAAAAAAAACCAGTAAATTTTGGAAAAAACAGTAAATGTCCATCACTGAAGGGGAAAAAAAAAAAAGGCAGCCAGACAGCTGCATGTTTCAAGGTCCTTGCAGTTGAGCACCCCAGAAAAAAACAAATTACCTTGAGGCAGAACTCCCCGAAAAAAAAAAAAAAAAAAAAATTGAAAAAAGTCAAGCACAGTGTAAAAAAAAACCACGGAGGAAAAGCCCGTGGGTAAATAACTAGTGGGAGCTCACAAGAGCCCAGCTCAGGATGCATGTGTGTTTCTACAGCGGGAGAGAGAACAATTGAATTACGAGGAGCTCTTAAGCAAGTAAAGTAAACATCTTTTGGCAATTTAGTGCTGCACTTTGAAGCCTGGCGATGTCACACAAATGGTGAAATAGCACGGACACCCTTCTGCTGGCTAGTTTGTTTAACATGGTGAGTCGGGAGTTTTTTTGGAGCGCTGCGCTCCCTTTATGAGCTCACGAGCTGGAGGAGGGAAAGTGTGGAAGGAGAAGAAGAGAGAGAGAGAGAGAGATGTTGAAGCAGAACTGGAGCTGCCTGCAGCCTGTGGGAAGCAGCACAAGAGAGGAAGGGGCTGCAGTGGGAGCCCTGCAGCATCCGGGGGGCTGCCACCATGGGAACAGACCCCCAGCATCCCCCACACCACCACAGGAAAACAGAGAAAGGGGGAGAGAGAGAGAGAGGTATGGGGTGAGGCGACAGGGATAATCACATGAGCGGGGTTAATTGCTATAAATATCAAGAATCAAATCAATATGTCAAGATGTGTGTTCCACTTTTCACATGTACGCGGCACGTAAATGAGAAACGGGGAGAGAGGGAGGAAGAGCTAGAAAGAAAAAGGAGAGACTACTAAAGAAATAAGCCCCCCTGTACAGACAGCCTGACGCCAGATGGCTTCTTCTAATAAATATTCAACCTTAACTCAGTTCCCATGTAACTTTGTTGTAAAGCTGCCAGCACACCCACACAGATCTGGGCCAGCAAAATGATTACAGTAGTACAAACAAAATAGTGCAATAGAGGAAACAGGCAGACAGGGTCCTGTATACAGAAAGACAGAGCTGTAAAGATGTGAGTTGATGAACCTTTAGATTTAATACTGAGAAACTTGAAATAATGACTTGGGCAGAGGGGAGAAAAAGCCTTGGTATGGGGAGGGGGAAACACGTTGACTTGTTTTTTCCTTGCTGTTGCTTTTATTGTTGGGAATACAGAGAACATCGTTCTGTTAAGACAGCAAATGAGTCACTATAAATCAGTTGCTCTTCTGCATATTTTCTGCATTCAGCTGGAATTCAGATACCTTCCCTGAAATCATGAGCCCAGCTTACATTTACTCTGTCTCTTGTGCTCACATGGGGCACGAGTTAAAAAGGGAGATTTTGTGCGTGACATTTGTTGTATTAATTGGGAAGAGAGAGAGGAGGTTTGGTATATTCTTCTTAAGAAAACACTGGCACAGTGCTCAAAAACATGCATTTCAGTTGTGCGAGTGTTTTTGCCCCGAGCTCTTTAATTTCAAAATTGGATTATGAGATCTGAATATCAGAACACACCATGTTGGCAACCCCAAAACTATTTAAATAGGACCTTGACCAAATGATGATCTAGTGCTAAGATTAGGAGTGGGGGAAAGGCAATGAGAAGGGATGTGCTTTGCAGAAAGTCTTCTATTGATGAAGGGAAGCAACAAAAAACATAGATACTAGAAATTAAATTTTAAAAAGTGCTAAGGATTCATCCTATTGATTTATTGCCCCTTTTCATGCAGAATATCTTGAGTTTAGAGGCTTACCTAAAATTCTACCTGCAGTTGTGTAACAGCCACCTATGAGCCAGCAATGGATCAGGGAATTAAATTATGCATTTACTTTGGTTGAGAAAGAATCAACATGAGGCAAAGCTCTCATTTCTCAACCACGTAACCTTTTGGTATTAGAACTCGTGATGTGCTCCTGTAAGGACATTATTTTGCATGATACAGAGGAGTATAAATAGAATTAATAAGACAGAAATGAAAAAAAAAAAAAGTGAGGGGTGTAGGCTGAACGTCAGAAAATATTTCCTGGTTTGTGAGAGTCTCCCTCTGCAAAGCAGATCGACAAGGAGATGTAGCAGGCTG
Organism: Zosterops lateralis; assembly: GCF_965231275.1. Classification (NCBI taxonomy): domain Eukaryota; kingdom Metazoa; phylum Chordata; class Aves; order Passeriformes; family Zosteropidae; genus Zosterops; species Zosterops lateralis. Next base: position 35,403,209 of record NC_139767.1, on the reverse strand, counting down.
TAGAGTCAGGCTTTCACCACTTCCCTCGGGAGATTGTCACTGGAGGTTTTAAAAACAAAGCTGAACTCAGCACTAGTAAATATGCTGCAGGGAATAACCCTGTGTTGGGCAAGATATGGACAAGATCAATTAACAGATCTCTTCCATGTCTACTTTCTATTATTTTTGACTGTTGGGGAGAAAACTTTGCTAGAGAAAAGCCTAACCCTCCCTCCACCCCCTGCCTTTATTTATTTATTTTTATTTTTTTAAAAGAGAAGAGCTCTCTGGCACTGCAGGCTCAGCTCTGTTCATTACAGCAGCGACGTCTCTCCCACCAGTTTCCCTCTGCTCACCCTCCATCCCCACTCTTATTGAGAAGCCCTGGAAAGAATTTCCTGGACAGAAAAAAAAGAGGAAAAACAAATCCTGAATCTCTCTTATTTCTGATCTTTCCAGACCCCTTTATAATATTCATCTATTCCGAGCAGCATTTGACACTTCCTTCCCACCCACCCCTATTAGGAACCAGCCGTGGGTTGTTGCCTCCTTGTGCTCCTTTTTCTCCAGCCTCAAGGTGCGCATTACGATTCTATTCTTATCCAGAGCACGAGAGCATCAAACGAGGGAAGGAGTCTGGGTGAGCTCCACGCCTGGAGAAATGCACACCTTTTGTTTATGGCAGCGGGATGAAAGCCACGAGCTGGAGCCGGACACAAATCTGTCAGCCCTTGGGAAAAGGAGCTGCTAACAACGGCAGCGCTGAGTACCCCGAGCACATCAAACAATCCTTCATTGGCTATGCTGGCTTGAAGTTCGACATATCTGTGCTTACCTTAATAAACCAGGCCTGAAAAATCACCGTATAAAGCTTAGAGGTGCTTAGAGGTACAAGGGCAGCGCTTAGACTACTCCGGCGCTGAGCTGCGCTCTGCAAACAAAATTGGATCAAAATTAGGGGTAAATTCAAAATCAATTTAAATCCTTCTCCCTCTTCCCCAACACACTTTTCATTTTAAAATATGCCAGATATTGAAGGGAATGAAACCAAAGGATGTGGATTTCTTCCTTGTGGAGAGGCAGAGATGAGCCCATGGCCAAGAGCTGCATTTCCATGTAGGCTGGGGTGACATGGCATGACCATGCTGTCATACAGCACAGCCCCTCTGAATCAACATACAGGCTCTGATTTTTACATTCACTTAATAATGTCAAGTTTCTGTTAGGATTGTTTAGTTCAGAAAATTGAAGAGGCCAAGGAACACCAGGAGAAAAAGATCATGGAGAGAATTAAATAGTTAAGAGATTTTAGCAGAAAGAAAGTGATGGACACAGAAGGTTCTGCCCCAGCCTCTCTGTGTTCCCCACTGCCAACCCCATTGTCCCATAAGAGGTGACACAGCCTCACTGGCAGGCAGGGCTGGGGCAAACCTCAACCCTCCATGGCTGCTGAGCCAAGCACCAGAATAAACCAAATAAAGGCAAAAACACAGGAAGAGGTGAAACGTGGGCTTGGGAGGAGGGGAAAGGGATATGAGGGAGGAGCTCTGCATTGCTTAGAGGCACCTAGAACACAGAGTACGAAAACTTTCCAACAGAGTGTGAAAACTTTCCAGTGACCCACTTTTAGCTGCACTTGCATTGGGTTGAATCCCCCCATGAAGCCCTTGCCCATGTCCCATCTCCTCCTGCCATGGGGCACAGAGGACACTTTGGGCCCAGTGCAGCCACAGTGTCTGGGGGAGTGGAGAGACACCACAGCACAGAATATCCTGAGCTGCAAAGGATCCACAGGGATCACTGCATCCAGCTTCTGCAGTGGTGGAGCCAAAGTCCTCCAAGGCTTCCAGCTGCAAGGAAAGTGGCAGGATCACTACCCCAGAGTGATGGTGACCTCTGAAATCCCTCCCAGACATAAGCTGGTGAGGTTCAGCTTCTCAGCTATGACACTTTGCTGTCATTCAGCTTCTGAGGGTGCCTGTCTGGGGGATCATTGTGCTTACAGGCTCAGCACCCTGCTGGAACCCACCAGGATTCATCAGGAAGGCTTCATGCATTACATCCACATAATGCAACTCCCATCACACAGGATTTCTTCAGAGCAGGGTACTCACCTGGCTGGAGCAGCAGGAAATCTCACTCTTTAATTTGTTTTGCAAACAAATTTAAAAACAAAAACAAAAATAAAAACAAAAAACAAAAACAAACAAAAAATTTAAAAAAAATAAAATAATAAAATAAATAAATAAATAAATAAATAAATAAAAAAAAAAAAAAAAAAAAAAAAAAAAAAAAAAAAAAAAAACCACAACCAGGGAAAATAAATTTGGTCAAACTTACATTTTTTCACAAAATTCTGTGTTGTCTTTGAATCACAGGCAGAGATTTTGGACACGAGACTGAGCAGAATGCATTGTTGATGCTCTCAGCCATTAGTTTATAAATTGAATAAGATAGATGTGTTCATTCATATGAACTAATGTAGTTTTTCTTATGAAGGTTTCATATTATACAAATCCATTAGCATATTTACAAATTAATCTTCCCTTAGGAAGAAAAAAGATCAAAGATTTACAGAAGGAAGTGCTTTATTACTTTTAAACTGCCTTTTTTTTTTTAAAGAAAGAGAAAAAGAAATGAAGGGAAATTATGTTGAACCATAAATGTTTCTTTATGACTACTGTACAGCAGCTTTGTGGGAGATTTAAATTTACTAAAGGGCAAGGGGGACTTTAAGCCATCTATATGAGTTCAGTATTAAAAATATATATACATGACAGGTGCCCATATAAGTTCATGCAGTACAAAATATTCCATAAATGAGCTCATTTATCTGAGTAATTTAAAAAGAGCTTCTGCACAAGGGGAGATATTTAGTATGAATTATAGTCCGTTTACCTTTCATAAGTTTTTTCATCACTTCCCATACCTCCTTTGGTGCTACTGAAAATATCTGTAGTTATCAAGCCTTATATTCAACCTTGCTATTCCCTATTCCCAGGAAAGCCTTATTGGTGAAGTGACTCCATGTTCAAGTTATGCAGCTTGTAAAGCCTTGCATGCAAGATTATTTCTTCTCCAGCAATGCCAGATAAAATGAGATCAGGCTAAGAAATCTTTAATCTAAGCAAATAACTTGAATAACAAAGAGCATTCCAGGTAAAGGGAAAAAAAAATCTCTGGGTTTACCCCCATCTTTGAGATTTGACTCAGTTGTGAAAGGTTCTTCCTTCTGTTTTCAAAATGACTTTGTACTATGGTTGGAAATAAAGAGTAGTAGAGCAGCAAGGAAATGAAATGAGATGCAAACCTTTAATGATTTATTAATAACCACTTTCTGAGACATTTCTAACTGCTAAAGAGAAATCAGAACACTAAATACATTAAGATCTTCAAGGGCGGGGGGTGGAAGGGAGAACTATTGGAAAGTTATGAAAATAATGGAAAATTTCCAAGGGTAAAAAAACACCTGACAACCAAAGCACATTTTAGGTAGAGCTGCTCCTGCCTTGGGACAGATGTTAGAGTTAGAACTGGATGACCTCTGAAATCCCTCCCAGACATATTTCTATACTGAAATGTTTGAAGATCTTTTCCAACATGTACCATTAATTTATTTTTTAATCCTTTAGGATATATTGCAAGGGAAAACTTCAAGGCTTTTACTAAGACTAAAGTTAAATCACCATTCATGAACAGAGTAACATTCATTTTCTCGTGATCACTGCACTCACTCCAGTATAACTTCTTTTACTTCTTGGAGCTTGCTGAAAAATTTATGTTAGATAGAAAAGGACCAGAAATATCCACCTTTCCTGGAACACAAGGAACCAAAACTGGACTTTTTCTCCCACCTAGCCCCTCCTCTTCCAAAAAAAACATCTCCCCTTCCATCCACATGTCATTTATCCTCATGAAGAACATACGCTTTGAGCAAGTTTTGAATGAAGGATATTCCTCTACTCTGGAGCTGACTTTAACTGCAAAATCCCTCCACATCCTCCTGTTCCCATCCAGGAGTGCTCTGCCTGAATAACCAGGCAACTTCCTCTCTGTCCCTTTCCCTCTGTTTTCCTGAGGGAAGCTCTCCAAAAGGTTTCCATGTAATAGTCGGAGGGGAAATTCAGTGTCATTTTTTTGTTTTCCTTCAGACGTTGCATTTGGCTATCAGAGTGCTCACAGTCAGCAAACTAGAACTCTTCAACATCTCAGTCAACCCATTTGGGAAATCAATAAAAGATAAGACTTCCCATGTTTCAGTGCTATGAGGGTTGGCAAATGCTTCTAAAGTGCTTTGAAAACCTGGAAAGGTGCAATGTTCTTATAATGGCCTGAATGCTTTGTAGTTCTACAGAATATTTTATTCCAAAATCTTCAGCTTTTACAAGTAACTAACCTTAACTACGGCAGTCCTGTGAGATGTCTGTAAATGAACAATAACATTCAGGATAGTGCTTAGTCCATCATATCTTAGTCCAAAATCCTGACGTCAGACACTGTAATTTATCATTCATATGGTCTTCTAGTCCTGCTGAAGTCCATGAAACCTTTTTGTTGGAAATATTATTGGCAAACCCACTCAGTAGATTAATGCTAATTAGCTTAGGGTGGGAAAGTTGTGTATTGCTCGAGATTTGGCTCACAAAATGAGAAGGAATAAGCAAAGAGGAATGTCCTAGAGCCAGCGAGAGAGAAGTCAGCAACTGAGGTTCAATTATAGAAAAAAAAGTAAATAAATATACACATATATATCACCAGAAAAACCCTTAGGCCAATGTTCAGTCCAAGAGGCATTTAAGGTTAGGACCTTACACTTCCCAGTCATTCCACTCTACAGCCATCACCACCTTGTTAAGGACACTGACTGCATCACACATGTGAGAGGAAGTTTGGCACCACAAGTTTTCCAGGTGAAAAAGTGTGTCATCAATGAAGAAGAATTACAAGTCATTAAACTAGAGTGCATGCTGTGCATGCCTCTTCAATTCAATATAGGGAATTAAGAAGTCAAATGCCTGTGGCATTAAATATGAATGATGAATATGAGAAATAAAATAAGTAGAAGAGAAATCTATGTGTTTCATTACATGAGGTAGCTGTGCCACTGGCACCTTTTGCTTTTGTATTAAAAAAAAAAAAAGGTCTAAGATTAGAAAGCAAAGCAAACTCAGTTTTTAAGGAAATTCATGTACCACTGTAATGAGACTAAAACAAAAAACATTTTCTAATCTGGATCCCATTCTAACAATCTGAGAAGATCACGGAGTAGGATACTTTCTGAACCAGGAATTGAGAAGAATAACACACACATCTTTCTTCACAACGAGCTTCTAAAAGAACAGCCAGTGTTTAGGGAAAGAACACAAACTCCAGAAAAAGAGCAATGTCAGAAGTGACACATTATCCCATTTTAAGGCATGTGTCTGGCTCCTGCTTAGAATACGAAGGATAAACAAGATGAGCCACAAAGGCTTCTGTGTGAATCCCAAAGCACAAGGCTTGGGAAACCACTTCTCCCTCTCCCCTACGGAAATGGTTTCTTTCATCTCTGACCAAGTTCCAGAGGTATTTTTTATTTATTTACACACGCAAGGCTGTGAACCAGATTCACCTCATCATTTTATTTTCAATAAATTGAAAAATGAATCCACTCAGTAGCCTCACCAAGACATGTAGGTGAGGTTGGAGTTGTGTCCTTCAGGTAATCAGACATGATCTGCACCCAAGACATCCCTCTGATGAACATCTAATATTAAGCAAAATTCTCTTAATTCTCTGAAAGTGGTAGAAAAAATGAGAATTGAGAACAGCCAGGTAGCATCTAGAGGTGCTGAGAAAGAAAACAAATATTCAATGAGCTGGTTGAATATTTTTCAAGTTGATGAAGATGAGGGAGAAGAAATTCTATGAACCAATCAACAATTTCACCAAAAATTGAGGTAAAAAATAAAGGAGTGCTTTAAAATAAAATATATTGGTGAGGGTGTGTCAGTGATTATTTTCCTGCCTGTTTGGTGATTATGAGGTTCCAAGAAAATGTGATATCCAGAGAACTGAATATTAATAAATTCTGATTTTATTTTACTTAATAATATTTCTGGATAGATAATTAAAACAGAAACTGCTTGAAGACCAGGAAAAGTTTCTGTTCCAGGTGAGCTGGTTTTGAAACTCTTCCTGAAATGTAACACCCCATTATTGATAAAATTAAATTCTGTCAATTTTTCAGGACAAAAGCATGAATTATATATATGCATAAACACACATATATAAATAACACATATGATATATTTTGGTGCACAGTGCATTTTCTGTCCCATATAATCTCATCTACATTTTCCTCAACTTATTTTTAAGCACAAAATATGAGATGTTTGCATCATATAATTTCCTTCTCACTCCATTGTTGTGTGATAAATGGTGATAAGGATGGCATGGATCACATCCCAATTACCAGAATCATTATGGAGGAAAAACCCAACAATTTGAACCAGACACTCACCAATCCCAGAGCATCTGATATGGGGCTCCTTTGAATCACTTTATACAGTCTGGCTTTGTGCAGGCACCTAGAAAAAGAACAATATTGCAATTAATGCCCCAAACATCACATATTGTACATTTTATGAGCACTGCGTCCTTTTATAAATTCAACATGTTTTTTGACATTTAACATGTGCTTTGTTGTGGGAACTGGGTCACTGGAAGTTTTCACAGTTTGGGGCTTTTTTTCTCAAAACTGCCATTGTGGAAAAATCACAGCTCCACCAGCACCATCCACCACATCCTTAATATGGTTGATGGAATAATTCAGGTGGCAAAGGGATCCTTGAGAATTTCAATCTGAATTAATTTTTTTTAAATAAAGATTTCTTTCCCCCAGTGCCAAAACTGAAAATGATGTAAGTGCAAAAATCTCTGTAGTAAATTAGTCATAAAAGAATAAAACAGTTAAACGAATATATTTTTCATGCTTGAGGGCTGTGTGTTTAACAGTTTTCTAACTGTTCATTCATTTATATAAAAATACTTTGGTTATTATCTACTTGAGTTGAAATTAGATATTTAATTGACTGGAGGGAATGAAATCCGCTCACTTTTAAATAAAGCAATGATTTAAAAATATTCCTGTAAAGTGATTTGTAAGACCACACCAGCACTAGTTCTTGGCACACGTCCTTGTCTGTGTATATATTTTAAAAGCATGGTTGTTTTTACAAATGTAGTACTGTGAGAGCTAACTTCTTCAGAAACATGTTTATCTTAATTAGGAAAGTCAACAGACTTCTAATGGGAAGAAATGCGTATTTTTCTCTGTGGTATCTAAAGCATCAAAGGCCTCGTTCTCATGCCAAACCAATCTTCCTTCCTGCCTGCCTTTCAAACCCAGGTGATTGCAGACAGCTGAGCAGACATTTTCCCAAAAGCTTCTATTGACCTGGCTCCAGTCCTTTCCCGTGCTCTGTCTCCTTTTCTATCCGCATGTCACTTCTCTTTCTCTTTCTGTGTATTTGTTGTATTTTTGCCTGAGGAAACCTAGGGATATTCATGGCACTGAGGCAAATAATGTGGAATTAAAAACTAAATTCTTCAGGCCTTATCCTAGCAACAGGACCATCACCATCTGTTCAGAGGACAGGACTGCCATTATCCGCCGCATTCTTTGTACGTACTCCATCACCTGTGAGGGGAAAAACATTGCCCCTTATCCTGGGGTCTTTGTTTAAAAACAAAGTTGTCTGCTTCTCTCTGGTACCCATACATTTCATAAATGTGATATACGGTACGTTTAAAGGGATTAGGCAGCAATAAAAAGCCTTAAAAGCTTAAAAAGAAAGAAAGAAAAAAAAAAAAAACAAAAACCACAGCTAAAGGAAGGACATCTGCATGATAAACAACAAAAGCAAATATTGTTTGATTTAAATAAACAGTTGAGATTAATTAGTAGAAGTTCATACAAATTCCTATATCTACTACCAATATCAGTGATGCAAGCACTACACCTTTCACTTTGGGAGAATTTTACAGCAGTAGTGGAATTGCTGTTAGGGTTTTGGGGTTTTTTCCATTTAAATAACTGATTTAAAATCTGTGTTCCCCAATGTGCTGCAAAGGCCCTTTTTGGCTGCTCACAAACACGTCCCAAAATGCAACAAAATCTGAAGGGCTAAACACCTTTTACTTCAGGAAAACATGAAGTTGCTCAAAGAGCTAAAATATCCCACAATTTAATTTGAAATCCTCATCTTTTACCCTCGAAGAATAATATTCCTTATTCTTCATTTTTTTCCTGCTTTAAATATTTGAACATGGGTAAAAGTGCATGAAGGAGGAAGAGGTAAAAATCAGGGAATTAAAAGAAAAAAAAAATTCCTGGAAATCAGAGCAACAGCCTTGACCTCAAATTATGTTTTCAGTTTAAAATTATAATTTATAAAAGCTGGTTGACTGTCTGTCTCTGTTGTTTTTATGCCACTTATAAACAAAGCTGCAGTCATATTTATTTCTCAGGGCTTACAGACACATTTGTGGTGTGCAGCTTGGCAACAGAAACTGGTAAGAATTTGCCTGCTCCTACCAAATCTCCAAAGTGCTCAGACCATCCCATAACAAGTCTGAAGGTCCAGGATGTTGTATCCCCTCCTCCCCAGGGAATAAAAGGGCAGAGCAGAGCTCTAATCACCCTCCTCTTCCTCTCCCCAAGAGCTGTAAGTAGGGATGGAAATCCTTAGAATTTCAAAGGAAATTCCTCTTCTTCCCACATTTTTCCCCAGCTTTTTACCATGTTCTAATTTCATTGATTATCTTAATTGCTTCTGCTTTTCTGCAAGCTCTGGGGCTGACAGGAAAAAGTGACCACCTTATTTGGTGGCTCACAGGACAAGGGTTGTCCTAGATGGGCACTACCTGATCACAGAGGCTGGACCCATCACATCTTCCTTTTCAAGTCAAAAACTGAATCAAGTTCTGTTTTCTTACAAATATTTACAAGGATTGGAAAAATTTCCAAGGGAATGGAGAAGAAATAATAATAAAATTAAGAAATTAAAAATAAAATAAAATAAATAATAAAAAAAACCCACCCCACACACCTAAATTTTGCCACTATTAATTTCTTACATTAATGTCTTTCGGTCCTTGGTATCAAACAAGGGCTAATGGTTTGCCTCAGCCAAGCAGATGCCCAAATTTTGGTGAGCAAAATGGTGCAAAAGCAGAAATACAGATTTTTTTTCATCTCAGAGTACCTGGGAGGTTTTTTACTAAGGAATAAACCATCAGCTCTTCTGCAAGCTTGCATGTGTGAGGGGAATCTTCCTTGGAAGGAACAAAGGTCCCTCAGCTCTGGATAGAGGCTGGTGCATTAATTCAGCTTGCTCTGCATCTAGGTGGCCTTAGATAGGACACCACTTTGGCCAAATATGAATATAATTGTGCTTTTGAAATTGGCTCTCAGTGGAAAAATCTGTCTCAAATGGCACTACTTCAGTTTTGTCAACAACAACATAAAGATTTATTTTAAAAGTCTTTGAAGCATTGTTTGGATTTTGGCTTTCATACCATATTACTAAATTTCTCATCTCTTTCTCATCTCTGCATTCCTCCAATGTTTCATGAAAGTCATAAACTGTTGTACATATTTACAGACCAGAACTGATGTTGCCTTCCCTGTAGAGAATACAAATACCTGTATTAGTATTCACAAAATCCTACCATCATTGCAAACCAGCCTTTAGCAGAAAAGGAAAGGTAGAAGCATTGTGTTTCATATGGAAAATTGGGGGATGGTGCAGGAAGGGGGAGACTAGAACATAAATATACAGAAAGCAAAACTCACATTTCAGTCAAACTTATATTTCTAGCAGAGCTCAAGTGTAATACAGAGAGAACTAATGAGGCCCTTCATACTTTTCTAGTTTCAAGGAGGAAGTTGTTAGTAATCTAAGACAGATAAAGAAATCCACTAATTAAAGTATTCTGAGATAAATGGTAGCCTCCAATTATTTTCCTGATTTGACACAATCTAGTAACAGCATGACATAACAATGTTTTATGCAATACCATGGGATTTTGTGAACACAAAGTACAAACTGAATTGGAATTTTGAGGACAACAACAATAGAGTGCTCATGGGCCAGCCTGTGGTTGGATTCATCTCTCTCAGTTTAAATGAATACAGAAACGAACAGAGGAAAGCTTGATGTTGAGGAATAAGTGACTTTTCATAAGAATAATAGTTGTGAAGGAAAATGTTAACAGATAATAAATTGATTATAAAATTATTGAATAGGTTGGATTGAAAGGGACCTTAAAGTTTATCACATTCCACTCCCTGCCATGGGCAGGGAGACCTTCCACTATCCCAGGATGCTCCAAGCCCTGTCCAGCCTGGCCTTGGGCACTGCCACGGATGAGGCAGCTCCAGCTTCTCTGGGCCTATGCCAGGGTCTCAGCACACCTTTTTTTGTAGTTTATGTACAATTTTAACAACTCTACTCTTTTATGAATAATTTACATGCACCTAATCTCCCATCCCTAAATATCCACACATACAATAAAGCCCAGGGCTCAAGTTTTCCCCACTCCAAATTCCACTGCAAGGCAACAAAAAGTTTGCCATCCAACTTGACACCTGAATACAAACAGCTGCACAAACCTCCTCTCACCTTGAGTGTAATTTAATGCAGCACCAGAATAACTGCTGAGAGCACACCCAAGGTCACTGATGAGAGAACTGAGGAGTCTGCAGGGATGGGAGTTGGGCTGTTCTGGTAGCAAGGACTGGTGTGACAGAGACTTAGCAGGGTTTATACCCACGTGGAGATCTCTCACTGCATAACACACTTGAGTCTGGCCACTTAGAACAAGCTGTGTCTCAGCTTTACCATCAGTAACATGGATATTAAACATTTGTCTCCATGCTGATGCATTGCCAGGAATTTCTGTTTTAGAGGAACATTTTGAAAGCTATAGAGGAGCAGAGATGATGGCTGTGACTATCAAGCCAAAGCTTAGCTGCTGGTGCAGTGTGTAAAGCATAATGATAATGGGGAATGGTAAGGACATTTTAAAAGCTGCTCACTGACAGCTCCAGCTTTGATTCACATCTCCAAGCTGCCCAGCCAATTGCTAAGGGAGGAGGTGGGAAAAATAAATAAAAAGCTCTTCTTGTCACATAGTGTTTCTTCAGATAGACCTGATAGCCCTGTAGATGAATACAGCTCACAAGCAGTAGCACGAAACAGGGCAAACAAAGGTAAAACACCATTAATTATGGAACTAAGAACTATGGAACACCATTAATTATGGCTTCACTGAGAAGGCCACAAATACAAGAGCAGCTGATGGGGTTGGAATCTTTGATGACACGCTGGGGCCGTGAGCACTGGTAGTGATACTGTAGGATTTTTAGCTTTTATATTTTTCATATATTTATAACCCTGAAATTCTTTATTGTATAACTCTAAACTCCATATACAATGCTGATGCCTTGGGAAGGCTGACCTGGAACAGAGACTGGACAGAGCTGGAGAATAAAGCAGGTATTTATTGAAAGGCCTCCAGGATCCACCTTGGGCAGGACAGGGCTTGACCAGGGCTACACCCAGGGTGGACTAAGAATGGTCACAAAATGGACAAACAGTCACAAGGTCTCACATTTTTATAAGTTTTGGTCCATTTGCATACTGGGGTTTAATTGTCCAATTGCAGCTTCAGGTTGTGAGGTCCCATCCTTCTTCTTCCTCCCTCCAGCCACCCTTGTTTGTGCTTTTGGGCTGAAAGTTGTCCTTGGTGTGCAGCAGGAAAAGAATTTGTTTTATCTACCCGCTCTGTGAAGAGCTCACCAGCACTTAATATGAGGCTCAGAACTACATCGCTGGGCAGCACAGAATCTGAAAAACAAGAAAGCTGAAACTTAAGGCATCAGCTACTGTCTTCACACATTTTGATTAGACAAAACAATTCCTCTCTAGGCCTGAGAATCAAGGACAACTCTCTGTCTTAGGCCTGGAAAAGTATAAACCAAAACTAGTTCGGGGAGGAGCAAACTGGGGTAACAGATCCACATAACGAACTTTTTTACCTAAAGCTGTAATTGGAAGATAAACCCCCCAATCTGCAATTGGACCGAACCTTATAAAAGTGTGAAAAACTCATAACCCATTGCCCATTTTCGGGTGCAACCCCTTGTGGAGTCTTCGTCTGCCTTTCATGAAGGCCCTTCAATAAATATATCTACTTTTAACCTCTTAATCTTGCCTGGGCTGTGTTTTTAGGCAATGCCCAACAAGGCAGCAGTAGGAGTGGTGGCAGGGCAGGGCTGGCAGGGGAAGGGGGAGCCCAGCGAGGCAGGGCTGGAGCGGGGCTGTGCAGCCACGGCCCCGCAGAAACGGCTTCTGTTGCTACTGCTAATGATGAATACCATATGCTTGGCTCTTGCTGTTATAAAATAAGTTACGTTACTGCTGCCTCAGAGTGAATCAACTCTTTTTCTTTCATTAAAAATAGACTTTTGTGCCCATTCATGTTTCCTCGGCACGAGTACATGGGTAAAAAGGCTTTTTTTAAAAATCAAAATATCCCCCGACTGTGGCTTTTTTCTGCTTTTCACTAAATCACTACCTTGTTCCATTTCAGATACAAGCATCCTTTTTCCCAGACAATAATCCTGAAACAGAGAAGAGAAAGAATTGATGTGATCATTCATATAATTTTTTTTTTCTTTCTGTTACTTTGAACCAGTTCAATTCACTGTAGATAAAACATAACGTGTGATTGGCAGCCTTGATTTGGGAAATCCTTCTTTAGACACAGGAAAAAGAGAGTTTGCTGTAGACATCGAATTTTATTCAGCCTCCCACTACCTGAGAATCAACTCTTTTATTAAAGTCATTTTGGTCACCACTTATTAATTTACCAGTGGAAAAGAACCTCTCAGATCCACTTGTTTTCATTTATAACTTCATATCCCAACAACTTACTTTGTTATTTCACTAAAGGCAATCAAATCACAGGACACACAATTAATTCAATTAAGGTGCATCCTGCAGGCCTATCCACTCAAATACCACAGGAACATTTCAAAGTTTCATAATTTTAAACCGTTGTCTTCTCAACTGTGTACTTTGTGGTGTTGTGAAATGGGAAAATATTTTGTATTTTTTTATGTTTTCACATAAACATCCCCCTCCATTTCACAGGTATATTAGCATATACATACATAATGGTAACAGGCCCTAAATGCTATGTGGATGCTCAATCACAACAGCAGGGATTTAAGATTTTTGACACATCTTTTCCTACATTTGGCGTTTTGCTAAGATCAGTTTTTTACCAGTCAAATGAAGCAAAGGTCATGAGGTGCAGCACAGTGTCAGCACAGGTGGAAGGAGAGTGACACAACTGAATCCCACAAAAGACCCCTTCCTCCTACTTCTAACAAAACAAACCTGCATGTTATTTCAAAGCCTGCTATAAAAAGAAAGCTGGAAAGATTAAAAAAAAAAAAAAAAAAGACTAGCAACAAGCCTTTAAAACAGAGACAACCCATTGCAGCACCTCTCCCTGTTTATTTTATGCCAAAATGATTTCCTATCCACCTGTTCATAAAAAAAAAAAAAAACAATGATAAGAGCTAAAAGTATCCAGTAATTGTGAATTGGGAAAACTAATACTTTGGCACCCAGCCTGTAGGAAAAAAGAACACAATGTATTACTTCCCTCATACGAGTAGGAACTACAGGGGATCATTTTCATACACTTCAATAGGCCCCTGTTAATGATCAGCAGTTGATTGGCCAAATTAACCCCAGGTCTACCTCCAAAATGATTATGATTGCATATTATAATTAATGATGACACTAAGGATATTAGGCTCAGAAGGGGTTTTGTTTGTTTGAATGAGTGATGGATCATTCCATTCAAGAGTAGATGTTCCTGGCATGCTTTGGGTTTATGCATCTCCAGGAAACCCTGGAGATAATCTCATGGTTGATGGCAATTCTGGAGAAATGGGAAAGGGAGGGGGGAGTCCCTTCTGGATTTTAATCTTATTTCTTCTCTTATGGAATTACCTCAACACTTCTTGGATGAACTCTAGTCCATCATTTTAATTAAATGTATCTAAGCAGTCATTGTGAAGTCTAGATGGGAGTAATAGGTTGGCAAACTGAATATTGGTGTCCAAAGGCAGCACGGAATGTCTGCAGCAGGTATTTAAGGCCTTAGTAAAAGACAGAGGTTTAATGCATATGTAATGCACCAAGAAAAAAGAGAGGTCTAAATTCCTGACCAAATCCAAGTCCTGATCTCAAAGTTTGGGCGTCTGAGTGATCTAAATTTTGTCTGTTGTCAGCCACTATCTAAAATAAACCAGCACCTGAAGCCAAATCCTTTGAATTTAATAACTCTTGAAAATTGGCTCTGTTTCTAGAATTTGGATACAATCACTTTGATTTTGTCCTCTCACCCTTTTCCTTCCTGAAAAGATGAACACCCCTAAAAGCAGTTTGAAAATTTGGGTTTCTGAAGGTAAATTAAGGAACAGCCCCAAACACAGAACTGGCTTCACACTCCAGCACAGAGGTGGCACACATTGCTGGAAGGGGCTGCTACAGAAGGCTCTAGAATCCTGAAATACAACATTTAGATTTAACTTTCAACCACCTTTCCATTCATGTTTAAAATCTCCAAATTGAGAAAAAAAACTTAACTAGAGGAAGGCTGTGGATAACTCATTCCTGGACAAGCCACTCACTCAAAGCAAAGTTTGGGCTTTTTCAAAATAAGCTGCACCCTCTGATCCAAAAGCAGAGGCAAGTGAACAAGAGACATGGGCCCTGTCTCTTCCTTGAAAATCTGCCACCACAACAGCAAAATTCTTAAATCAACACACCTCCTTAGAGTGTGCAACATATCTGTTGATGGGTTGTAAAAATTATTCAGAGGGTGTGTTTTTGCATGTGCAAAGCATGACCTTCAGCGCTGGATTTATCAAGAGATTTATGCATGGTTTGGAAAGAAAACCAACATTTACTTATTTTTTCTTTCCATTTTTCCCCTCAACACTTAGCTGATGTCCATGAGTAACTTTAGAAGAATTCCTTCTGATGTCATGTAAGAACAGATTCAAAGTCTTTTCTCTGGGTCCATCAGATTTGAAGCTTCAGATCAGCAGTTCAAAACTGATATTTGCCACAGAGAAATTTTGGCCTAGGAAAGAATTGCCCTTTACCCATTACTGGAAAGCTGATAATAACAACAACAATCGTCTACCTGTTATTCCATTCCAACTGCACATCGCATATGGAAAAACAAATATTCAAGTGAAAAAATAAAAGGTTGGGCTGCAGTAAATCTACATTTTCTTTTTTTCATATTTAGTTTTAAACCTGAGTATTTGTGTAATAATTAATATATACGATTAAAATAAACTAGAGGTTTATGAGGCAAAATATAAATTGCGAGTTACTTGGGTTTTATTTTATTTTTTTTCAGTCTTCTAAGTGCATTTTTTTCATAGGTACATGTGTATAGGCATTTGTGTCCTCTTATGTAGCCTAGAAATAAACATCATAATTACTTTACCTCACCAATTTTTCCACTGCTAAGATCTGTCCACCTATGGTTTTAAATACAGCAGCTACTTGACAGAATATATTGATGGGCTTTAATCACTGCTGAACATTTCCTGTCTGTTTGTAGGCACTCAGAGAAACCCAAGGGGCATCATTTACAAGAGTCCAAACTGAAGAGATTTGACAGGATGTCACAGGGAATAATCCAAGAATTATGAGGGTAAAAACAGATATTGAATAGCACAAACCAGTGCAGCCCTGGCAGTTTAGCAATGTCTGTAAAATCAGAAGAATCTCTTACCAACATAGTTTGATGGCATAGTTGGAACATGGTATAGTTAGGACAAATTATTTAGGAAATCTTTGTGGAAACCTCAAACAGTACTGAGCTCCAACTGAAGTGTATGGACAAGTTTGAGAGAAGGGGAGAGACAAACCACTGATGTCCCAATGTTTCCTCATTTTTCAAAAGATGATGCAATAAAACCTTGAGAGTTTTAGTTAAAGACTACACTTGAGGAAAAAAAAAAAAAAAAGTAGATAGGAATTTCCATTTTCTTGTTAGAAACTATAAAAAAATAAATTTGACTTTCTTCAGTGTTTTTCAGCTCACACAGGAATAGAAATCACAGTAGAAGTTGGAAAAGATCCTATTTGCTACTCCAAGTCCAGGAATCCATGTTTGCGTCGAGGCAATTCTGCATTGCTTCACCTGGGCACCTCCTTCCCCAGGGATTCAGAAGCAAAAGGAAGGCCCAGGTGACATGGACAGGCCACACCTGTCCTGACCAACCCCAGAGCACATTGTTGTACACGTGCAGCAGCAGCAGAGGTGCTGGTTTGGCAGATGGGAATTCACAAAAGGTGAGTATATCCTGAGTATCTATGGAAAAGAGTCCAAGCTGGAGAGATGACAAGGGAGCTCAGGAGCTGGGGGTGATGGGGAGAAAGAAAACAGGAAAGCAAAATCAGTTGACAAGAGGAATGCTGACTCTGAAAAAGAGTCAGATGAATAAAAAGGGGAGAGAAAACCAACATGAATTATATTGATTAGGGAATATGAACACCACTAGAAAATAAAATGAGCTGGGGACATTATTACTCCCTGTGGCTCCAAGAGCTTCACCTTCCCGTTTACAGAAACCTGCATTCCTTGACTGCAGACTGACAGGGAGCAGGTGAAAGGGAAAAGGTGTTGAAGGACTGGGAGGAGGAAATGTGGCTGCAGAGATGCATTAGAGGAACTGGGTTTTGACAGGGTGCTATGTGTAATTCAGCACAGAAATGCCCTTGACAAGGTCTGGAGTGAACCCCCCCCAAAAAAAAAAGTCCTCCCTGTGTGCTCACAGCTCGATTCTCAGCTCAGCAAGTTGCTAAGCCAGGGCCTTGGAGAAGGGAAGTTGATTCCTCTGGTAATGAAAAATGCCTGTGAGGAAGGAGAAGACATACGTGCATTGTGAAGAAAAAAGACCACAGCCCCTGGATTTATTATATACATAATAATTAATAATGACCCAATTTTTCCTATTCCAGATTTCAAAATTCCTAACTCACTTTAATTAAGTTCACTCTAAAAATAGGATGCTGTAGAACAAAGAACTTTTTTACTAGTTTAAAAATGCAAGCTTACTCACTAGTTAGGATTTTCCCATCTCTCCTTGCTTTGGTACAAAGAGCTATTATGACACGATATAAATGCGCTATCAATGGGAGACATTTTTAGATAAAACTTGATAATGTAACATTTACTGATTCCATCTGTCAAGACAGATAAAGAGAATGAGACTTCATAGAGACACGCAGGAAATGTACAGGCAGCAGCAAAAACAAGTGCAGGCTGGGCAGACCCCACTTGTGGACCTGCAATCTGAGTTAATTTTTTTTTTGCCATAGACACAGGGCCCATTTTCTACACCACTACGGCTCTAGGATCTTCACTTTCAGCAATACAGTTGCATCTACTTGACAGCATTCAGAGCTTATTTACATTATGCATTTTTAAGCCTCCTAATTCCGTCTTCTGCACACAATTTTAATGGTGAAGAGCAATATGGGGCTCCAGAGTTGCCTAAACACACAGCTAGCCCAATGAGAGGCCCATCAGCAGCACTGGGCTCACAAACACAGCTCAGGAGCCTGACATTCCCCTTTCTGAGCCACAAAACCTGATTTAAATTCCGAGCATCCCCAGTGAAGAAGAGCAATTGCTCTTTAAACAACTTTTGTAAATGCTTCCTGCGCCAACGAGGGAGCGCGGAGTTTGCTTAGGTGAAATAAAGCAGACGGACAGACCTCCCCACGTCCTGCTTTGCTTCCAAGATTCCAGTAATGAACAGGGGTGTGCAAAGAAATGAAAGCAGTGGAAGTGCCAAAGGTATCCCTTGGAGATGTGAGTGTCCTGTTGTCATGTAAAAGAGCTCTTGAATGATAAAGAAGCGGAACCCAATTACAACTGGTTTTATGCTAATCTGAGCCCACGGACTAACTGTAGGCTTTGGAGGGTGCAGTGGTGTCCACAGTGATTAATTCACCTCTTCCTTCCCAAAACACGCTAGGAAATTAATTTCCATTGCTGGAATTAATTTGGCACTCGAAGATGTGTAAAGCACTGTTTGGAGTTACCTGGCAATGGTTTGGAGGTCTCGTCTTGGATGTAGAGAAGAGGTGCCTGACACCTCATGAAAATCTGCACTCTCCCATGCCTGCCCCCAAAGAATGGAGCTCATCCCATTTATTTGGGAATCAACTTTTATTTGGGAATGATGGGCACCACCGGGCAAGGAGAAGACTGCAATGGACCAAGCTGAGACATTTAAATGGATGAACTCCATCCATTTGGTGTTAATGCAATATGTTCTTTATGGCCACACAAAAAAACCCCACAATTTAAAAATAAATTAAACAAATTAATTTAAGAACTAATTAAAAGTGAATAAGCTCTTTTTCAGGCCTTTATAAATAAACATGAACACCTCAGGTAGTTTTATGAGAAGATGGTGATAAGTATGAACTTAGAGGTGCTAACAAATCTTCCAGGTACAAGTGTAGAGAGAATTCTGCTCTGCAAAATAAGTTAAAGTCACATTTTAAGTGATTTTGGATTAATTTTCATATGTTTGGGCACTGAAGGCCTCCCAAAACCATTTTCACTGGAGCCTGAATTCTAGTTAATGAGGAGAATTTTACATGCCAACAATCTTAGACTGTTCAGACATATTCTAATTATCTTTTTTTTTTGCTTATATGACCAACATTTTATATTTGTGCGCAGAAAGATCACCAAGATTTTAATGGGCAGAAAGAAGCTTTGCCTCCCCAAACCTGCCACTGGTGACACTGGACCACTGCAGTGGTCACAGAACAAGATTTTGGTCCTGGGACAGCATCTGGAAAGCATTTGCTTTACCTCTTCACTATTGTTTCTGCAAAACCCCCACTTTGTAAAACAAAGCTAAAGCTTTATGATAGGTAAAGATGTAGCAGAGATAGCACTCCTGCACCACTTTTTTATTTAATTAAAAAAAGGATCTTTTCCATCACCTCAAATTAAAAAAAAAAACAAACCAAAAAACCTCTTTGAACTAACCAAACTTAATTTTCTGAATTGCAGCTTTTTCTTTTTGCTAGGTAGAGAGAGGGGGGAAAAAAAAAAAAGCAACACTTGAGAAATGGAATTTTGCCCACAGACTGATGGCTACGTATCACATTTCTAGTGGGCTTATAACCTGCTCCAGTGAAAACATAATTTTTAATTTGCTTTTAGGGTTATTTATTTTTTTTTATTATTACACTAAGGGTTTATAATTTAACGTCAAACATAATTTTGCACGAATTACGAGGCTGCACTACGATGCTGAAGATAAGATGTATGGGGCTGGTTGGCACGGCCTCAAACTCGGTTTCTAGAAAATGGGTCACTAATTGGCAGGCTGCCATCCCCTACACTGCTCAGTGCAACTTTACATCAAACCAGCTATCTTTTTGCAGAGGGTTGTGCACATCACCCTCCCAGACAGTGCAAAGAAAAGTAGATATCTTTTAACAATATTATATTTACCATTTCACACCATGCAGGCAATATTTGATGTTGGAGTCGTGTGATAATATTAAATTCATGCTGTTCTTATTTAAATATATATATATATATTCCTAAATGTTTATGCCTTTTAAAAAAAATAAGACTTTTCATGTAGCAATTAAAACCCTAAATTATTGGTCGTATCACTTCATAAAAATCACACCAATTTTGATTAATTGTAGTTCAGCCATTTAAGAGCTGAAAAAACATGACATTTTACTATGATGTCATTTTCCCATTCATTCCAGTGGTAAAAGTCCACCACCACAGCTACAGTAAGAATAATATAAAAATTAAAGCGAGGAAATGATCAGAGGAAATAATTCTGACAATGAAGTAATTTCCTAGATTGGTTTTTAAGTATGACTTCTTTGTCAGCTTTAAATAAAAAAATAAAAGATGCCATGATTTTATTGAACTTGCATGGGGAATGAGTAATGTGCATATGTAAGAAGTGGTGTCACTTCACTTGAAAATCAAACCATATGCTCGAGCCCAGCAAGAACAGAACACCCCAAGAGTAAACCCAAATCAAACATCTACACAGGAACCCTGAGCCAAAGTGTGGTGCCTTCAGAACCAAGGACTCCTGAACATAAAACCCAAAAAAAAAAGTAGGATGTTGAGGTCAAAGGCAATTCCATGACAAATAGACAATATGGCGTTTATTCAAATTTTTGTTCAAAATTGATATCAGTACCTTACATTTCCTATCTGAAATGGCTGTAAAATTTTGAAGATTTTTCTTCTAAATCAGTAATTTCAAAATTTTTGCTGTTGGGTTTGTTTTTTTTTTAATATTGCTTTTGAGTGCAGTTGAAAATGAGGCCCTTGCATATGTTTGTATTTTCATAGGTGCCAAACTGATGCTAGGATCCAATCCAACTTCTTTTGAAATCAATTGGAATTTTTCACTTGACTAGAATTCAAGCATCTGTTATTAGCAATTTCAGAGATGGAGAGGAAAAAAAAAAAAAAAGTCAAAAATAATCCAAAATGTGGTGTCAGGACACCAAAATTTTCTCCGTCGCCTTGGTTCCTCTAGAAATTGTGTCACTTGCAAACTGCTTTATTTCCCAAAAGGGAAATAATAATAATAATAATAATAATAAAGATGAGAAAAAGCAGCAGGGAGATTATCCCTGTGATAAACTTCTACCCAAAAAAAGTGACAGTGTTCCCCATCAGTGTCTTGCTGGAACAATAATACATGAAACTCAGATACAGATGCAAAACCCTCACACAATCCTGAACCTGCAGTAAGATCCAAGAGCAGAACTATGGAATGAATTTCCTTTAACAGCAATTTACATCATCCAAAAAAGCCTTTGGACTGGAAACAAAACAGAACTTCTGGAAAGAGCCTTAAATCTTATCTCATTCCATCCTCCCCTATCATGAGCAGGGACATTTTCCACCAGACCAGGTTGCTCAGAATTCCATCCAACCAGGCCTTTTTCCAAGATTCCAAGGCCTCAGTTCCCCCATGGAGAGCATGAGAGCCCTCAATTAACCCACACCCAGAACAAGATCCAACCTTTCAGACTCAGAGTGCATTTTTCTCTTTATTGACCTCCAAGTCAAGGAAAACTTAAATTTAAACCCACGTCTCCAACACACCCAGCCACCAACTAAATCTACTTTAACACGCCTCTAAAAGAGGGAGTCCCCACTACAAACAATACAGCTCAGAAATGTTGCAGCTGCCAGGAAATGAAATTTCATGGGGAAAAAAAAGAAACAAAAAAGAAAAGAAAAAATAAAGAAAATCAGAAGGGAATCACTCTGCCTGGGCAGAGCCTCAGGGAGTGAATCATCAGTACCAAACTGGTTTTTCTTTGAAACCATGCAACAGTTTGTGTGTTTAGGACAACATTTGTTTAGCAAACAGACATCAACAAAATTTGCTCAAGGAAAGTGTGCATATGTTTGGGGTAAGGAGGTGACCTCTGGAGAAGAAGATCCAGGCTCCCTGCAGTGCTGAGTCCCTTTGGTCCTGCCTGAGTCTCCCAAGGCTGCTTCCCTCACAGGACTGACCTAAGGAAGGATGAATTTACAATCTCAAGCATCTCATTGCAATTTACTAACTGGGAGATGCAGTTGTAGCAGCAGATAAACTTCAATTTATTTAACTTAAACTACTATAACCTTCCATTTATTTTTTTTTATCCCTAATATTTTCCGTTACGAAGACAATTTCTTGCATATAGGTGCTACTTTTGCAGCTTTCATGGGCTTGCTTCACTTTTTGTTCACGTGGTAACATGA